>NC_134356.1:590691282-590995448 GCF_048569485.1 Anomaloglossus baeobatrachus
CCAGACAGAAGAAATCACACATAAAAAAATGCAAACGTTTGGTCACCAAACCCTATATAAATCATACTTAGCACATATAACTTAACTTAATATTTAATTTTAAAGTAAACTTTTATTTGATATACCCATGAGGGCACTTTGGTGAAACCTTGGCATGGCCCATGGCTTGGTGCACTGTCATGCCCTCCTATTTGCATATTACAACTGTAACTTACAATGATTGACTTGTCCCTAATGCTCAGAGCGAACGCTGTATGACCTGTATGTGTCTGCGCACTGACACTGCAGGATAGAGGCGGCGCTGTCATAGTTTCAGTACAGGTGCACACACAATGGCTGTCTGCAAACTCTGATGTCTGGCTACTTGGATGAGACATTTTGTTTGTGCAACCATGATCCTCCACTGTCAGTGCACAGGCGCAGACAGGAGACACAGCATATGCTCTAGGCATTAGTAACAAGTTCATCAATGTAAGGTAGAAGCTTTATTATGCAAATCATAGAGTGTGATCATGCACCAAGGAATAAGCCAAGCCAAGGGCGCACCGAAGCACCCTCTCTTGCATACAAAATAAAAGTTGATCTTTAAATATTGAGATTAGCTATAGTTCCCTAGTATTATTTAAATAAGGGCTAGGTGCCCTATATAAATGTTTAGGCAGCTTAATTGTCATTTTGGCGGTCACAGACTCCCTTTGACTGATTTGTAAGATACGGTAGTTATGACATATACCTTCTACCTTGTCTAACATAATGTTTACAAATGTAATTACCTTGCTCACAAATTGGCCAATTCATGAGAGCCCAACAGCCAGCGACAAGGTGTATCTCTTTGTTGGGACCCTAACCTAATATGCCTCTATCTGGGCTAAATGCCTACAATTTTATGGCAGGTAGGATCCAGATTAATTGAAAATGCCTTAAGCTGAAGGTAAGAGTGCTCAGGAGCATTTAAAAAAATCAGATACTTATCACACAAATTGGCCAGTTCATGAGAGCCCAACAGCCAGTGACAAGGCGTACCTCTTTGTTGTTACCCTAACTTAATTTGCCTCTATTCGAGCTGAAAGCCTACAATCTTAAGGGCAGGTGAGATCTAGCTTAATTGAAAATGCCTTAGGCTGAAGGGAGGAGTGCTCAGGAGTGTTTAAAAAATGAGATACTTAGCATACAAACTGTACAATTCATCGGAGCACATAAAATAGAGGCAGATTAGGTTAGGGTCCCAACAAAGAGATGCTTCTTGTTGCTGACTGTTAAGCTCTCATAAATTTGTCAATTTGTGTTCTAAGTATCTCATTTTAAACATTGTTTCAATAGCAGCAATGCAGTTCCAAATTCCTATATTCAATGTTTTGAAGGAGAGGAAAGAGAAGGGTTAATCCACGCTGCCAGAAAAAAAATCACTGAAAATAAATGGGGATTAAGATATTTGGATTTGTTTGACATGTTTCAGAGCCATATGATTCTTTCTTCAGGAACAAAAATGAATAATGTACATTATTGATTTTTGTTCCTGAAGAAGGAGTCATACGGATCCGAAACGCGTCGAACAACAAAATCAAATATCTTAATCCCCATTGATCTTCAGTGTTCTTCTTCTGGCAGCGCGGATTAACCTTTTCTTCCATCTCCTCCAACGCTATCCTCCTGGATTCTGCAGCAGCCTTCCTCAACACGTGGTTATAGTGGTTGTGTCTGTAACACAACCGCACCAGGCTAGTGCACCTAATTTCTTTCTTTCTGGTACCGTCAGATAATACACCATCTGTGCCCCCCCTTCTTTGTCATTTCAGTTTTACTACATACTGTATATTTGTGGTACACTCCTCTCTGACTGAGCACTCCTCCTCTCAGCTTAGGGCATTTTCAATTAAGATGGCTCCTTTCTGCCCATAAAATGTAGGCTTTTAGCCCGGATAGAAGTACCTTGTCCGCTGGCCTTTCATGAATTGGCCAGTTTGTGCGCTAAGCATCTCACTTCTCTAACACAAGCAGAATACATCACTTCTTATGTCTTTCTAAACAGGCTGTCAGGTCATCGATCAGATGAACATGAGTGAACACAAAGTCATTTGTTGGTGGAGTTGTAATAAATCCACATCAGTTGTGTGAGATAAGTAGCATAGGACGCGCTTCATTAGATTACAAGGATCACATAATGCAAGGTCACAATTCAGCAGGGCCATTGATAACAAAACGTTCTGATGGATTTCTTGATGTTCATTCATTCTCGACTATAACATCTTTTATAAAATCAGACAAGCAAATCATACAAATTTGATACATAGACTTTGTTTATTCTAGATAAGATGACTGGCACTTTAACAGGTGATTTCAGTGAGCCCCCGACTGCTGTTGCAACCCATTAGCACCCCATGATCGCGTCACAGAGGGGCTGATTTTGGGATTGCACCACTTCAATGCCGCTGATAATAATGAAAGCTACATTTAAAGGGGATATCTAGGACTTTGATTATTTTTCCCTATGGGTCTAAAGGCCCCTTTACACACTGAGACTTTCTAGCAATCCCGACCTGGCCGGGATCGCTGGAAAGTCGCTGGTGAGCTGTCAAACAGGCTGATCTGGCCAACGACGCAGCAGCGATACGGACCTGCAGAACGACCTCGCTGATCGTTGGGGACATGTCACACAGCAGGGAACGCTATAGCACACCTGGGTTCTAAGTCGCTAACAATGTCGTTGTAACGGTGTCAAACACACCGATGCATGCTGCACAGCAGGAAACAAAGGACCAAAAAATGGTCCTGAAAGATTTGTAGCGATCAGCGACCTCACAGCGGGGGCCAGGTCGCTGATGCGTTTCACACACTGCAATGTCGCTGGGGAGGTCACTATTACGTCACAAAACCGGTGACGTTACAGCGATATCGCTACCGATGTTGCAGTGTGTAAAGGGACCTTTACAGGTTACAGGCAGGAATTTTCTAACTACGTGCATGTTCTGCCCGGCAACGATCTCTGCTGGCTCTGCAGGTTGACAGCGGGTTCCTTGCTGCGCATTGATGACCTGTCATCACAGCAGATTGGAAAAGAAAGAGCTGCGCTGTTGATGTGAAGTCTCATGAAGCAGCAAAATTGCCGGCAGAGATGGTCCGTAATTCAAGATCGACGCCAGGTAGAACAGGCAGGTAGTTAGCAACCATCTGCCAGCAAATTCTTAGCCTCATAACAAAAAGTAAACAAAGTCCCGGCAGCGATTGGATTAACCATTTTTTAAAGTAGTGGTTTGAAGAATTACTAAAGATGTTTCTTCTGAATGGAGTCCTAGGGGATAAGGTAAAATACAAGTAGCAGTAGCCAATATATAGAACCCTAGTGATATCACCCTACCTGATCCCTTTGTATTTAGAAAGTCTTTACCCTACAGATATTAGACAAATCTCTAATTGTCTAATAGGTTCCTGCTTGAATTGGACATTTCATCAAGGTCAAAGCTGAGAGCTACTTCTGGCAGAATTGCATTTTCTGACTGTTGCCTGGCTACTCGCCCTACCTCTGACCTTGCCTGATTGCTGTGCTTGCTGTCCGCCCTGACATCTGCTTTGCACATGATTGCTTTAGATATTGATTCGATAAGTTTCTATCTAAAATTGCTTGATTTTTTAAGATTATTGACCCTGACCTCATCTTCCCAGGTCACAATCTGATCCAGTCTATAGATTCAGTTTATTTTTTCCTTCACCTGACATATTATATACTGTATAAGTAGTCATGACTACATTAATATATTCCTGTTTCTAAACTAAAATAAATTAATGTAAATCACAGTATAAAAAATGATATTTTAATGCCTTCATATGCTGTATAAATGAATATTTTAAGAAAAAATATAATATCCTAATGTTATATTCTAAGGTCTAACAAATCTATTGGATTGGACTCCTTTAGTATTAAAGGGATATTGAGATTTTATAAAGTCATAGGCAATCTGCTGGAACAAGCCATCACTTAATTGGGGCATCTGGGCCTCACACAACCCTGAGAATTAACGCACCATAGCATTGATTTAGTTGCGTCCCCTTCGCTAACTTTCCCTGCTAATCCTGGTGGCCGAACTTAATTACAGTCTGCTCCATCCACTTTTTCTGATGTGAAAAAACATATTCGGAAAATGCTCCATTTAGCCATACCAAACATATCCCCGGGGGTCCACAGTGTGTGGCTCCATGAATACAACAATGCAAAGAGACCTGAGTTTTTAAAGTGCAAAATTACAATATACAATTTTATTATTAAGACATGGTGTCAGGAATATGTTAAGACGCACACACGTTAAAAACTAGGGAGACAGCCTTAAGGTAAACATCCAGATTATAGCCACATAATGTACAATAACGGATAATCGGAACATATGCCACAAAAATGGTTTGATGGTAAAGAGGCCAGAGTTTAACAACATATAAAATGACTTATTATGATATAAGTAATATCTCTATTTCAGGTCTATGGTTGTCAAACAACCCTGATCTATACAATGATAATATATTCTGTCCGTCATGTGGACAAAGTGTGGGCAATGCTGCACTTACAAGCAAGTAGATGAACTCCTGTAAGGTGACCTCAGCAAGCACAACGCACGTTTTGCAGGGACGATTGTCTTTACTTCATCAAGAATAGAGGCTAGTCATCTAATTTTCTCCCTTCTGTGAGCATTGGGTTTGACCCACACTATTTAAAACCCCTGGCTTCCTATCTCTAGTTGCCAGTTGTAAGTTCTCTTAACTCTGATTCACTACTCTTTCTTTGTGATTATTCAGCTAGGTTAATTCCTGTTTTTGGCTTTGCCCTGCTGCCTGACAATCCTGTTCCTGATGTCCTGCTATTGACTCAACTTCCTAACCATTCTCTACCAACACACACTAATGGCCAGCAGCCACTCCATAAATCCAACCCAAGGGCCCCATGTGTAAGTCTAGATCCTTGTACTGTAGGTGAAGGGTGACTGACAGGGCACTCCATGAGATCTGCTAGACTGATTGGCTAGCACAAAACTTAGGGGTACTTTGCACGCTGCGACATCGCTAGCCAATGATAGCGATGCCGAGCGCGATAGTACCCGCCCCGTCACACATGCGATATCTTGTGATAGCTGCCAAAGCGAACATTATCACTACTGCAGCTTCACACGCACTTACCTGCCCTGCGACGTCGCTCTGGCCGGTGACCCGCCTCCTTCCTAAGGAGGCGGGTCGTGCGGCGTCACTGCGACGTCACACAGCAGGCAGACAATATAAGCGGTAAACATCCCGCCCACCTCCTTCCTTCCGCATAGCCGGTGGAGGCAGGTAAGGAGAAGTTCCTCGCTCCTGCGGCTTCATACACAGCGATGTGTGCTGCCGCAGGACCGAATAACAACATCGTACCTGTCACTGCAGCGAAATTATGAAAATGGCTGACACTACACAGATCACCGATTTACGACGCTTTTGCGATCATTTATCGGTGCATCTAGGCTTTACACGTTACAACATCATTACCGGCTCCAGATGTGCGTCACTTTCGATTTGACCCCGACGACATCGCAGTAGCAATGTCGCATTGTGCAAAGTACTCCTTAGTCCTTTAGGAGCTGCCCTGCCATCATTGCCATCATGCTCAAAGCTATTTAACAATATCCAACCCCATAATAAAATTATCTTACACTACGGCTCCAGTTTAAACAGGTCATAATGCATGAATATCCACATTAAATTCAGTAATTTTAGCAATTCTACAATTTGTTGCCATAATACAAAGCTACCGTAGTTATCAGAAATGCTATAGAGTTGTTGATAGTGGTTGGACAGAAAGGTTAAAATAAAAACAAAAGAAAAAAACACATTCAAGGCTTATGTATAACCATTTTTTATGCTGTTACAAGAGCAATAATAATTCATTGAATTCAATCTGTTTACATTGCCCCAATATTCAGGGCAAATTACAGTCCTTATATTTTGGACATCACCTTTATCTTGAATTTACCCATTGATGTCTTATACTGTATGTGTTGTCAAATCATAAATTAATACCATATTGAAAAGAAAGAAAAACAATATAAAAGATGTAGAAACCATTGAAACAATTGTGACATTTAATTTAAGGACAATCCAACACGATGTTATAAAACAGAAATGCATGACCCTTCATCACACAATTTCAGATTTACTTGTAAAGATGTCAGTTCCTTGTCCGTCACCAAAAAGAAAACAACAAATATTTATTGTATAGCATTTGAAATGTACTTTTCTTGTGTTTTGTCTCGTTTTGTACTTTAAGGCTATGTGCGCACAATGTCAAAACAACTTACTATGCATATGTTCAGACTTTTTGAGCTTCTTTTAACCTCTTCAGCCTTCAATATCCTTGATGAAGCTAAAAGAAGTGACCTGAGCATTCAGTAGTTTATATATACAGTTGAAGAAAAAGAAATTGTCAGAAAAGCCATTGAAAAAATGACCAAAAAGAATGAAGGCACTTCAGGAAAAACTCCACCCCCGTTTTTCTGAGGTGTCTTCTGCCTCAAAAATGCAGCGGGTACACCAGCATTTAAAACATGTCATGTGCACATAGCCATAAGTGGTTTTCTGGCTTCAGAAATCCCCTGTCCCCGGCTGCTGATTGTTTTTAAAAAAACAACTTTGCTTTAGTCATCCTTCCCTGGTCCAGCATTGAGTCTCTGCCACAACAGCAGACATTGGAAGCAATGGCATACACTCAGTGCTGAACTCAGAAAGATTGAGTAAAACACAGATTTATTAAAAAAAAGGAGAGATGTTTGAGTTGTCATGGCTCAACTCAGGTGCTTGATCCGGTGACCTGTGGTTTGTGGTCCGTTTCCTTCTTCGTTGTACCACTGCATGTTTTATATTGCACCATCTGCTGTTAGTTCTTTTGTCTTTTCTTTGCCTTTCCTTTCCATTTTATTTCCATTCAGGTGTGTTCATTTCCTTGTTGTATTTGACCTATCATATCTTAGGAGGGTCTGTTTATACTTACTATATATACTCACGATAATCATGCCTCAGTGCTGGCTATATTCCAAGATTGATGGATTTGTCGAATCCCAGCTCCTCAGTTTAGGATTATCCTGCTGAGTAATCTCTTTTGCTTTTCTCGGTGGTTTATTTGTGTGTTTCCCTTCCCTGTATTCTCCCTTTCTGTTTCTTTGGGGATTTTGAGGGGTTCCACTTAATCAATAAGTCTTTTTGGGTTTCTTTTAGTTTCTTACGTCTTCCCTGTACGACTTTGGCGACATTTTAGCCCTGTGTCGCACCCTCTGCCTGTGTGCATTTTTATGCTTATTGATGTTTTATAGTGGCAGGGCTGCCATCAGGGCAATATAACCATGACTGGTGTATGGGGCCCAGTGAAGAGGGGGGCCCGAACAGGCCCAGGTTAATTTCTGAACTTTATTAAGCCCTGGGTCTCCCTCTTCACTGGGCCCAAGTCACAGCCACAGCAGAGGAGCCCAGCAGTGTTGCTTCTGCCACTACACATCGCTAATTTGCATTGCACAAAAGCACAGCTGCGGAGGTGGTGAGGACTCAGCCACCGGTGGGGACAGGTAACCGCTTTGTGAGCCAAACACAGGAGTGGGATGATCGCCGGGAGTAGTGGGAGCCCGCTGACCGCAGTACCTACTTTCCTTCAGCTAGATGCGCATCAGAAGGCGCATGTCCAGCTAAAATGCAGCGCAGCTCAGACAGGGTGCCACACAACGTGGGAGCCAAGGAGAGGGAGTCAAATGTTGTTTTTTTTTTCTTTTTGCAGCAAATAAGCCAGGAGGAGTCCAGAAAGGGAATATATATGCCAGGAGAAGGACATATATACCAGGAAGGGGACAGAAACCAGGATGGGTACATACTGTGTATACCAGAATGTGCCCAGGAGGGGGATATATTTACCAGGAGGACACCAGGATGAGCCATATATAGCATGATGAGGACAAATAACCAGGATGGGGACATCTCTATGCTAGGAAGGGGACAAATAAGCAAGAATAGGCTCAGGAGGGGCACATATATACCAAGAGAGGGACATACATACCAGGAAGGGCCCACAATACGGACATATATACCAGGAGGAGGATATATAAATACCAGGAAGATATTATAAAAAGGGGCAATGTGTTTGGGGGATAGTATACAGAGGGGTAGTGTGTGTGTGGGAGGATATTATAAAGTAGGGCAGTGGGTGTGGGGGGATAATATACAGAGGGGTAGTGTGTGGGGGGCGATATACAGAGGGGTAGTGTGTGGGAGGATATTATAAAGAGAGGCAGTTTGTGTGGGGGGATAGTATACAGAGGGGCAGCATATGTGAGGGATATTATACCAAGGGGCAGTTTGTGTGGGGGATAATATAAAAAGAGGAAGTGTGAGTGGGAGAGATATTATACAGAGGGGTAGCATGTGTGTGGTGATATTATACATAGGGCAGTGGGGGAGACATATAATGGAAAGAGGCAGTGTAGACGATGTATTATCGAAAGAGGCAGTGTAGAAGGTGTATGATGGAGAGGGGCGGTGTAGAAGGTGTATTATGGAGAGAGGTGGTGTAGAGGGTGTATTATGTGGAGGGGCCGTGTAAAGGGTGTATTTATTTTTCCAAGAGTGACAGCGGACTGTGGAAGGTTTGAGGGGTGGAGGCGGAGCTGAGGTGGACCTGGATGGAGTCTCAAGGGGTCCCTAAAATTTTGCCAGGATGGGGCCCTGAAATTCCTAGTGGCGGCCGGACGCTCAGGGTCAGTCGACGTTGAGTGGGTCGCCATTGCGTAATGTAGGGTACTCCTTATCTGTATAGGGAACTGTGGTTAATATCTCCCCTGGTTTGTTTATCACCATGTGAATTGAAAGGTCTCAGTCGTAATAGTAGTTTTCTTTTCCAAACTTTTATAGTAATAATGGAAGGTAATGATAATGCACAAGATATGAAATTATTTTACTTTGGTTAACATACGTAGCATGCATCCATCCATTCATCTCTCTAACTGTAGGCCATCTAGTTGGCACAACACAACACTAGGGAGATATTTAAATTTGTAATTGAGCATAGCGGCGGCTCAGCTTTGGGCATCATCCCCAGATACCGCGCTGTTCCCCAGAGGCGCCAGCATTTCACCATCCTGCCTTTATATACTGTCTCCCTGCAGCCCTGACATTAATGCTTTCCCTATGCTTAATTGCAAAGCACTCATAGTGTCTCCATCACTTATATACTTCTGCAAATCCTCATCATAGTCCACATCAGGATTGTTTTTGCTTGACGAAGGCTCTGATTATAAGAGCCGCAATGTTGGCAACCCATTGGTGTGACTTTTTGCAGAAAACAAAAAAATAAAATACAATTTTTTTTCACATCCCTATGTGTGCCAGAAATTTTAATGTATACAAAACTTGAAGTAATTTTCTGAGCACCAACTATATATGGTCGCAGCAGAGCCTTATCCACTCACAAACGTGATATGGGGCCTTTGAACTGGTGTCCAAGGGTGCATATCCAGCTGAAATGCATTACAGTGCAGAGACCTATAGGGTCCCTACACTGCAATACCTTTCTTTTAAGGAAATTAAAATTCACTGCTCATTACGCCCATAATCCCACCCACCTCTTTGTATTGAAGCCAGTGCTGAGAGGTGGGCGCATTATGGGTGTCAGGAACAATGAATATTCATATTCTTTAATAGCAGCACATGTGATCAGCAAAAAAACATTTCTAAAATCTAAAATGTAATGCTAACATTTTGAATTTACTTGGTGAAAATGAAATTACCGGTATATGCCAAATTCAAGAAAAGGTAAGGGTGGAGATTTAGCGCCCCATGGGACCTGCAGGGCTACTCGTCACCAGGCCATTGGTATTTGGGGTTGCTGTGAATGGCCTGACCCGGCTCAGTGGGCCCGTTAGCTACATAAAAGAGGGTGCAAGGTGACGGGTAATAGGGAATGGGGGTTTGCTTTGCAGTGCCACCCGTGGTATGCAGCCAGGGATTAGCGCCACTGCAAGATGTTGGGCTCCTCTGGGGCTGATGGCAACTCAGCTCAGATAGTCCAGCTCCCCACAGGTGGAGCGAGTCCCAGAGAGGACGGTGGTGACGGGGAGAAGGGCCGTTGGCGTCGAAGTGTGGGACGGCAGCGCCGGCAAGGAAAGGACTGACACAGCGGTTGCGGTTCAAGGTCTCACCCGAGGAAGTCACCCGAGGAGTGCCAGTCACCGCCATCATGGGCCTTAGCCGATCCCGTATAATTCAGGGCCACCACCAGTGTTGTGGAGCATGTGAAACCTTTCCTCCTTGCGCTTTGTAGTGTGGGTCCCCATGGCGTGAAGCTACTTGGGGACCCCAGTGTCCTTGGCTTTAGTTCCTGTCCCATTCGCAGGCAGGATCTCCCATGTAGTTCTGGGCTGATTCCAGACCTTTCTGTTCATGATCCTTACCCCACGAGGCGAGATCTTGCATGGATCCTTAGACTGAGTAAGATTGACAGTCATCTTGTGTTTCTTCCATTTTCTAATAATTACAGCATCAGTTGTTGCATTCTCACCAAGCTGCTTGCCTATTGTCCTGGAGCCCATCCCAGCTTTGTGCATGTCTACAATTTTTTCCCCTGGTGTCCTTAGACAGCTCTTTGGTCTTGGCCATGGTGGAGAGTTTGGCATGTGATTGATTGAGTTTGTTGACAAGCGTCTTTTTTACAGGTAACAAGTCCAAACAGGTACAATTCATAGAAGGTAGTTAGCTAAAATCTCATGATACATGTCCCTATGCATCCTCCCTTTAATATGCTACAGTCTTGTCTCCTGTGCAGAACAGCATCCCCAAAGTATGATGTTTCCACTCTCATGCTTCACGGTTGGGGCAGTTTTCTTGATGTTGAATTCATCATTCTTCTTACTCTAAACACGGCAACCAAAATGTTCTATTTTCGTCTCATCTGACCACATGCCTTCTTTAGATCATCCACATAGTCATTGATAAACTTCAAACAGGCCTGGACATGTGGTGACTTGAGTAGGGGGACTTTGCTTGCCTTGCGAGATTTTAATCCATAACAGCATAGTGTGTTATTAACAGTAATCTTTGAGACTGTGTTTCCAGCTATATTCAGGTCATTGACCAGGTCCCCCCATGTAGTTCTGGGCTGATTCCTGACCTTTCTCATAATCATCCTTACCCCATGAGCCGAGATATTGCATGGAGCCTCAGACCAAGTAAGATTTGCAGTCATCTTGTGTTTCCTCCATTTTCTAATGAGTTCGCTAACAGTTGTTGCCTTCATACCAAGCTGCTTGCCTATTAATCATTAGCCCATCCTACCTTGTGCAGGTCTACAATTTTGTCCCTGGTGTCCTTAGACAGCTCTTTGACACAGGTTGGCGTGTGATTGATTGAGTGTGGGGACAGGTGTCTTTTATACAGGTAATGAGTTCAAACAGGTGCAAGTAATACAGGCAAATGAGTGCAGGGTAGGAGGCCTTCTTAAAAAAAAAAATAACAGGTCTGTGAGACAGAATTCTTGCTGGTTGGTAGGTGCTCAAATACGTATTTCATGCAATAAAATGCAACTTAATTATTTAAAGTTCATAGAATGTGACTTTTTGGCTTTTGTTTTATTCTGTCATAGTTGAATTGTACCTTCAATAAAAATGACAGACCCCCCCATTCTTCGTAAGTGGGAAAACTTGGAAAATCGGCAGTGTATCAAATACTTATTTTCCCCACTGTATCTATTTTTATAAGCTAACTAGCTATAGTACCCGGGCGTTGCCCGGGATAGTAACTGTCTCTCTGTCTCTCTCCCAGTCTCTGTCTGTGTGTCGCTGTCTGTCTATCTCTCTGTCTGTGTCTTTCTTTGTCTGTCTGTGTCTATGTCTCTGTCTGTATGTTTCTATCTCTGTCTGTATTTGTATCAGTTTACCTGTCTCCATCTCTGTGTCTGTCTGTCTCTCTCTATCTCTGTGTCTGTCTCTGTGTGTGTGTCTGTCTGTCTCTCTCTTTCCCCGTCTGTCTCTTTCCCCATCTGTCTTTGTCTGTCTATTTCCAGGTCTGTCTCTTTCCAGGTTTATCTCTTTCTAGACTGTCTCTTTGCCCGTCTGACTCTTTGCCCGTCTGTCTCTTTCCAGGGATGTCTCTTTGCCCATCTGTCTCTTTCCAGGGTTGTCTCTTTGCCCATCTGTCTCTTTGCCCATCTGTCTCTTTCCAGGGCTGTCTCTTTGCCCGTCTGTCTCTTTGCCCATCTGTCTCTTTGTCCGTCTGTCTCTTTGTTCGTCTGTCTCTTTGTCTGTCTGTCTCTTTGCCCGTATGTCTCTTTGCCCGTCTGTCTCTTTCCAGGGTTGTCTCTTTGTCCATCTGTCTCTTTCCAGGGCTGTCTCTTTGCCCGTCTGTCTCTTTGCTCATCTGTCTCTTTTCAGGGCTGTCTCTTTGCCCATCTGTCACTTTGTCCGGCTATCTCTTTGCAGGTCTGTCTCTTTCCAGGGCTGTCTCTTTCCAGGGCTGTCTCTTTGCCCGTCTGTCTCTTTTCAGGGCTGTCTCTTTCCAGAGCTGTCTCTTTGCCCATCTGTCCCTTTCCAGGGCTGTCTCTTTCCAGAGCTGTCTCTTTGCCCGTTTGTCTCTTTGCCCATTTGTCACTTTTCCTGGCTGTCTTTTTGCCCGGCTGTCTTTTTGCCCAGCTGTCTCTTTCCAGGGCTGTCTCTTTCCAAGGCTGTCTCTTTCCAGGGCTGTCTCTTTCCAGGACTGTCTCTCTCCAGGGCTGTCTCTTTGCCCATCTATCTCTTTGCCCATCTGTCTCTTTGCCTGGCTGTCTCTTTGTCCAGCTGTCTCTTTCCAGGGCTGTCTCTTTCCAGGGCTGTCTCTTTCCCCGTCTGTCTTTTTCCAGGTCTGTGTCTTTCCAGGGTTGTCTCTTTTCTTGTCTATCTCTTTGCCCATCTGTCTCTTTGCCCATTTGTCTCTTTGACCGGCTGTCTTTTTGCCCGGCTGTCTCTTTCCAGGGCTGTCTCTCTCCAGGTCTGTCTCTTTCCAGGGCTGTCTCTCTCCAGGGCTGTCTCTTTCTAGGGCTGTCTCTTTGGCCGTCTGTCTCTTTGGCCGTCTGTCTCTTTGCCCATCTGTCTCTGTCTGTTTCTTTCCACGTCTGTCTCTGTCTGTGTCTCTGTCTGTCTCTCTATCCGTCTCACCACCGACATCATATTACGTTACACATAAGCTTCTTATAGTAACAATTTATTTTGTTCCTATAGCAACCACTGACAGTTGCTATTAATAGCCAGTAGCTCCCACCTCCATTCAGTTAAGTGGAGGCACGTTTTTGGTGAATAACTGTAAAGCGCAGGGTGAAATTTTCCCGTCAAAACATAGTCTATGACGTTCCCTGGGTCACATGGGGCATCTGTGCAAAATTTCGTGATTGTAAATGCGACGGTGCGGTTTCCTTTAGCGGATATGCACACACACATATATACACACACACATACATACACTGAGCTTTATATATTAGATTATATATAATGACAGCACGAAAACAGATCTTACCAGTATAGCATGAAGGTAAATGGAACTTATCTGCAGCTCACACATTGGGATAAATTGCATATAGAAATGCATCTGACATAATGCCAAAGCATATTACCTACCTGCCACGTCACGCTATAAGTCACATACATATATTACCTCTCGGCGGGCTCATTCTCTATGCATATCAGCAGTGTGGCCGCCCTGATCTGGATGCACAGGCTTCTTAGACTTTATTGCCCTTTTTTCTGTTCTGAGACTCTTTGGACTGGGGATTACAGCGTATGCATAATGTTCCAGACTGCTGGCTGCTACACAACAGTCAAAGTGAATAGATATCACATACGGTAACTGAGTTGGCTGCCTAATGCCAATAACGGTTTGATCAAACTGTCTGCTTTTCACACCATATGTCAGCGCCAGCATCGGGCACATTGTTCGGCTTGTGGTGTATTCAATCTTGTTCCTGAATGTTTGACTCAATAGAACATGGTGAAAGCTGTCTATTGGCGTATTTAGGAGATATATGTGTTCTTGTTAGGCAAACAATAATAGACTATTTTGCAATATAAAAGTGATTCATTACATTTTCAGATATAGCTAGAAGGTTGGATGGATGTCATAGAAGTTTCAGTTTTGTTGTGGTAACAGATTAATCCCTAGAGATGTTTGGGGAATAATTGAGAATTTATTTATTGACTGGGCCACGTGCCAGAGGTTTCCTGTAATTGAGATTAGTGCTAGATTAGGCACGGAGAAGACGGAGGAGAGAAATTATGAAATACAACAATCTATACTCAAACACACAATATTTAAAGTGTCACCATTGTTTTCATTTTTATTTCATAAATCAGTATTACACATGAAAATAACCATTTTTTTTAATATATTCTATCAGAGAAATCTGCTTCTTTCTCTGCCAGAATTGATCAAAATTCTCAATTCTGAGGTAAAATCTGTATTCAGTGATTTCCCATTACTGAGATAGGATATGGCAGTTGTTAAAAATTTAAATGACAGTTATGCTTTAACCCCTTCACGACCTTGGATGTACCAGTACATCGGGATCGCTTTTAGGGACTTGACTTTCCCAACAGCTGAGTTCCGGCTCTCACAGCCAGAGATGGTATTTGTGCCAATAACAATCGCAACACTAAAGGGATTGGGAGAAAGATCGGACTCCTCCTATCCTCTGATTGGTGCCCCCATGAAGTCCGATTGTCTCCATGGTGACTCACGGTTGTCTTGATGACTTCCGGGTCACCCAGCTACGGGAATCCTCAAGGATCATGTCAGAAGCTTCTGACAGTGCAGCTCTGACAGAAACACTGTATTGCCATGATTAAGCATTGCAATACAGTGTAGCTGCTATCACAGCAGCAAAAAATAATGTCCCATTTAGGGAATAAGTTAAAAATTTAAAAAAAAGTAAAAATATATATAAAAAACAAATAGAAAATAGAGTACAAAAAATATATATTTGGTATCATCGCGGTTGTAACAACCCAATCTGTAAAACTGTCACACTAGTTAATCCCTTCAGTGAACAATGTAAAAAAATAAACAAAACACATAAAAACACTGTCTTTTTATCATACATCTGATGAAAAAGTAGGATAAAACAAGATCAAAAATGGTGAAAATGTCATTTTGTCCTGCAAAAAAACAAGCCACCATACAGCTCCATCAACAGAAAAATAGAAAAGCTATAGCTATCAGAATACAGCAATGCAAACAGTATTTTTTTTACCTATAAATTAGTTTTTATCTTGTTAAAGTACCAAAACATAAAAAACTATATAAATGGGGTATCCCTGTAATTGTACTGACCTGAAGAATAAAGCTGTCTTATCACTTTTACAACACAGTGAATGGTGTAAAAACAAAAACTAAAAAACAATTCCTGAATTGCTGTTTCTTCCCGTTTTTACGTCACAAGAAGTGGAATGGAAAGCGATCAAAAAATATTGTGTGGCCCAAAATGGTACCAATAAAATCTCCAACTCATCCGGAAAAAAAACAAACCCTCACATGATCACATGACTCCTTTGGTATTAAAATAAAAAAACTATAGCCTTCAAAACTCAGTAATGTAAAAAAAAACTTTAATTCGTTAAAAAAAAGCATTTTTAGTGTGATAGTAGCTAAACTTATAAAACAATATAACTCTGTTAACACTGTAATTGTACTGGCCTGAGAAATAAAGTCGCCTAATCACCTATACTGCAAGGTGAATAGTGTAAAAAAATAAATAAATAAGGCCAATTCTTCAACTGCTGTTGATTTGTTTATTCTTCCTCCCCAAGATTACAGTAAGGGCAAGATCATATCTATCATGCGCCCTACACTGAGCACTTACAGCAGGGATTATTTGTAAATCTCTAAAAAACGTGATTCAGACAAAATTACCAACTTAAAAATCACTTTAATGAGGCAGAGGGAATCACTTTGAACTCCCATCTGTCCTGTAGTACGGCGATGTCCATCTTTTTATGCGTAATTTTAGGTGTGCACAAAAGTAAGATCATCAACAATTTTGTTCACCTTTGAAAAGATGGACACAGCTGTACAGAGTCCGGAGTAACTTTTCTGCCTCATTAGTGAATGGATCAATTAGAGGTTTCACCTGAATCACATATTTTGGAGCTGTAGGTCAAAACCCCAATCTAAGTCCTCAGCATAGAGCACAGGATAAATGTGGACTGATCCAAAATTTTCTGTACCTAAATTGCCACCAGATAACATTCAAATCAACCCACAAAAGCACAAGTTCCCACTCAAGTCTATCATCTGTTAACGAAAATATAGGGGGTAACCATGTTACAGGTAGCACAAAGGCTCTGAAAAAAGTATTTTTAGCCATTTGGTATTGGTGTACAGAGGAGAAATTACACAACAAATTGTATAGTCCATTATCTCCTGTTACCCTAGTGAATTTGTAAAACATGGGGTTAAAGCAACAGTTTTGTATTAAAAATGTATTTTTTCAATTTCACAGCTCAACGTTATAAAATCCTGTAAAGCACCTGGGGATTTTAGGAGCTCACCAAACAGCTATATATATTCCTTGAGTGGTCTAGTTTCCAAAATGGGGTCACTTGTGGAGGAGCTACACTGTTAAGTAAATCATTGGCTGACATGGCACCAGCAAACCATTCCAACTAAATATGAACTCAAATATGGCGCTCATTCCTTTCTTCATTTTGTAGTGTTCCTCAAATGTAGTTTTTGACCACATATATAGTATTGCCGAACTGAGGGGAATTTGCTCAACAAATTGTTTGGCACATTTTCTATTGTTACCCTAGTGAAAATGAAAAATTAGGAGTTAGAGCAACATTTTCGTGTTTAAAAATGTATTTTTTTCATTTTCACAGCTCAAAATTATAAAAATCTGTGAAGCATCTGGGGTTCAAGGTGCTCACCAAAAATCTAGATAAATTCCTTTAAGGTATGGTAGTCCTAAACAGCATAAGTGCATGACACTTCATCATTAATTCGCTCAACAAACCATTGTTTTATATAACATAAATTGAATAGAGATTCATGCATAAATATTTTAATAATAATATTTCTGAAAAAATACAAGAAATACAAAGACATCAAACAGAAACATTGCAATGAGGGACAAGGATGCATGCAAATATTAAATTCAATGTTTGCTGCTTATCATGAAGTTTGAAATCACGAAGTCCAAACTAACTGTATATAAACGCATATTAACAATACATAGCTCATGCATATGAATACAGATATATAGATAAATTTATGCTAATAATACATATGGTACCTTCGTTATAATAAGGCATTAATTCTGAATATGAGTACCTTGACCTAAATAATCACTATAGTTATTCATGTGCACATATAATAGCACAAGAAAAACGGAGATCAGTAAGTCCTAATAATTCATAAAGTACCCACTGTTTGCAAAATGCATATATGTTTCTACTTAGGGAAAAGGCATGGCATACTGTAAGTGAAATGAAAAAGTAAGGTGACACTAGTCTACAGCACAATATGGAAAAACTTGCTACAGTAAATCCAAGTATAGAAAAAACGCATGCAATTTAAGCAAAAATGCTGCAAGTGAATCCACAAGGCAGAAAGGGATGATGGGCTAGTAGCTAAACATCACAATAATGCAATCTGCTAGCATAGTAGACATTAAATTTAATCACTAATGCACAGTGCGGTGAAAAAAAAAATAATTTTTAGAGCCTGAAAAGATGTTTTAGCTCTATCACAGAAGTTAAAGTTACAAATAAAGCTTGCATAGTAATGACATGCGCATTCACCTGTCTAATGAAGCCTATGCAAAAAACAGCAGATTCATGAAATGGGGAGATATCAAGTGCTACATAATAAACCTGAACAAGTCAAAGGCACATTAGAAAATATACAAGGTATAATACCTTAATAGCAGCATTAAAGTGAAAACAAATAGTACACCATTGGCAGCATACATGTCCCTCCACCTCGACGATCGTTTCGCCTCTAGGCTTCTTCCAGGAAGTTTTCATTTTCATTAGAACAACCTATTTTTGTATAGAAGTTTGTAAAGTCTTCACTTATGTAGGTGCCATCTGTCTATGATTTTTCAGGTTTCCTGGGCCTAAAGGGGGTCGTATTATGTAAATCCAGCCCAAATGTGGGACTTTTGGGATTACTGTGTTCCTGGGGGTTTAGTGTGTTTCTGGAAATGCCGGCAATTAAGCGGGAAGTGGGAAACCTGAGACTCCCGGCTAACATTGACCAGTTCAAGAAAGTGTGGTTGTACACAGATTGATCCAAGAAGAAGCATTACATCCCCTTACAGAAAGATGAATCCTGTACTGAGCACCGTACTAGTGTATGGACCTAGTGAAGTAACTGGCTCACCTGAATTATGTATTGCGCTTAGTCAATTCACTCAGCACAACGCCTTCATATTGAAAGCACTTAATTTTTGTCTAACCAGAAACTATTTCGTCTTCGATGGCAAGTTCTACCACAGCGCAGGGGCACTGCGATGGGGAGCCCTTGTGCCCCCTCGTATGCCAACTTGCTCCTGGGCTGGTGGGAGGAGACAATGTTTTTTACAGGTGAGGACAAGATAGATGACATCCACAGAATTGAATTCTGGGCACGGTATATTGATGACGTGTTTATAGTCTGGCGCGGCTCAGAGAGTGCTCTTGGGGGCTTTGTGAGAAATTTGAATGACAACCCTATTGGACTACATTTTACCTATGAGGCAAACCACACTATCCTATCCTTTTTGGACATCCTGGTCACTAAAACGGAAGGAGGTACCCTCAAAACGAGCACATATAGAAAACCAACATCTACTAACTCCATTCTAAGATGGGAACGTAATCACCCAATCCCCCTTAAGAAGGGAATACCCAAAGGACAATACCTTAGAATGCGCAGAAACTGCTCGGATGAGGGTTCCTTTAAACATCAGGCAAACGACCTTAGAAAAAGGTTTTTGGCGAGGGGCTACCCTGAAAGGGTTCTAAAAAAGGCCTATAATGATATTAAAAAAATGAACAGAGCAGATCTTTTGGTCCCAGCTCATGTAAAAGGTGATGAGGGTCTAATCAGGTTTATCACGACTTTTTCTAATGGATCAAACCAGGTAAAAAATATCCTGGAAAGACATTGGTCAATCCTCCAAATGGACAAAGACCTTGAAGATAAGATCGGTACATATCCACATGTCACCTATAAAAAAGGATGGTCCATTGAGGATAGACTCGTCCACAGCCATTTCTAAGCACCTCAGCAAAAAACATGGCTGAAATCTAACATCAAAGGCTGTTATAGGTGCCGGAAATGTGTGGCCTGTCCATTCATTAAAACCTCTAAAAATTTTGAATCCAATGTCACCCATGAGCAATTTGATATATGTCATTTTATCAATTGCCATTCCCGAGGGATTATCTATAAAGCTACCTGCGAATGTGGGGTAGAGTACATTGGTAAGACCATCAGGGAATTTAGACGACGAATCGGGGACCACTTGGGTGACATGGAACACAAGAGAGAGACCCCCCTGGCGCGCCATGTGAATAACATACATGGAGGAAAGAAAAGTGTGATTTCATTCACCGACATTGATAAAGTCGAACCACCCACTAGGGGTGGAAATTGGGACCACCTGATTCTGCAACGCGAAGCCAGGTGGATCTTTAAGCTTGATACGGTCACACCTAGAGGCCTCAACGAACAGCTACAATATGGCTGTTATACATAACCTTATCCTCTCTCCTCGACTATTTATGTACCCATGACATGATCTATGACCTTGATCTTTAACCTCTCCCATTGGCATATACAAACATTCGCCATTTTTCAGCCTGCCAAAATATTACTGGACATTTCTGAGGTCTTTTATTGGCCCTATTACCACTAATATGACGAAAAGATTTTTCCGCCATAATTCCAAATATATTTTTAAAATGCACCAACTTCTACTACACTCATGACGAACCTATATCCTTTTCATGGGAAAAAATATAAAAAATAAAAGATAATACATTGCCTGAGCGTTATAACGAACCCCACCAGCCCCTTTTAATAGACAAGGGAACAAAAATTGTTATAAATGAAGATAAACCGTTATAACATATAAATCCATATCTGAGTGACATATGTGTGGCACACCAGGGGTAATACGAGGTTATACGTGCCTATAAGACCCGCCCAGTGATTCTGATTTATTGCACCAGGCTAGATTGGGGGCGTGTCATAACCTGCATTGAAGCAACTTTAACCTGGTAGATCACGTGTTTGGTCACTTGATAATGTACATCTGCCTGATATGCTTTTCCTCCTTCCACTGTTGGGGATTACGTGGCACTGACTGTTATATACATGTACACTATTCTATAGGTTGCCTTATAAAGCACACAACAGGTGGTTTATAGTCCCCTCTGGATGGTCTGGGGACGTCTCTTGATACTGTAGCGTTCCCTTGAATGACGTGATGACTCGGTGGATCACGTGGTTAGTCACATGTTAATGTTTGCATCATGTGATGTGATCATGTTCCCCTCATGCGGCTAGGAGATATGTGGCATATATCTGTATGTGCCCAAATGAACCTTTCTGGGGCGTCACAGTCTAATAAAACAGATTATGGGCTGTTTTAAGTCCCCCTTCTAATCCATTTGGATGCCCTGGGGGCGTGTCCCTATACTGGAGCATCTCACTGAAGGATGCGATGACGCGGCGGATCACGTGTCTGATCACGTGTTGCTGTGTGTACCACGTGATGTGAGCCAAGCCTCGTTCTCGCAATCACTACCCGTAAATGCGGTGCACGCACCGGGAATATGGAGGTTAGATGATAGAGTGACGCCTGGGACACGTGGAAACCCAGTGGTAAAGAGATGTTTTTTTTGAAAAGGCGGTGAGTGTTTACGTTATTTATGAATTGCACCTGATTGGAAGTTGTCTGGATTGGCTGTGCGGGTCCCCAACCATATACTTATAGGTCATCAATTAGGGAGCTGGCGGTTTGCAGCATTTGGTGTATGGACCTTGCAGGTTACACACCACTTTTTTGACCCACCACATCATCCTTCATGCTTGGTCCCCTGAGGAGTCACTAAATGTGACGAAACGCGTCGGGAGGCATGTGGGGCATCTGTATACAAGGACATAGGTTCAGATGTGGACCGTCCTTGTAAGGACGGGAGTCAAGGGGGTTTAGGGCAAGTTATACCAAGCCTGGACTATAAGCCCTTCTGTGACCCCTCCAATAGGTGAACTGCTGTGCAAAGCATCAGAAGATCTTCCAAACGGGTGAGATCTTTCTTTGTTATTGTCTTTGCGTGTGTGTTGAATCCTTGATTGATTGCTCTCAGTGAGAGAAACAAAAATAATTTTTTGTAGTTTTGATACCTTTTAATGGCTAACTAAGATAAAAAAATAAAATATGATGTTATAAAGCAAGCTTTCGAGACATCTCAGGTCTCTTCCTCAGGCATGGTATGACAAAATAGCTGAAGAAACACAAATATATACACAAAACAGGGCAGAGCAATGCATAGTAAAAGTACATTTAAATAAACAAACACTGAGCTTGGAAAGTGAGTCCTTAATTAGCTTTGATTAGTGGTGTGAGTTTTATTGTCCAAAATATCCATGTAGGATCAGAGGCCTGGTGCCCTTGTAGTCTCTGGAGCTGACCTCTCAGATTTTATAATGAGTCATAAATCCTTCTGAGAGATTGAGACCTGTGTCCACAGAGTTAAACAGTGTGATGAATTTGTATTCCCAGACCCTGCGATGGCTATGTGATCTGCAGTTGCCTTTTAATATGACAACTTTCATGTGGTTTATGTTGTGTCCTGGAGCACAGAAATGTTAAACAGTGTGATGAATTTGTATTCCCAGACCCTGCGATGGCTCTGTGATCTGAAGTTGCCTTTTAATATAACAACTTTCATGTGGTTTATGTTCATAGTATCATAGTATCATAGTATCATAGTTTTTAAGGTTGAAGGGAGACTCTAAGTCCATCTAGTTCAACCCGTAGCCTAACATGTTGATCCAGAGGAAGGCAAAAAAACCCCAATGTGGCAAACAAGTTCCAATGGGGAAAAAATTTCCTTCCTGACTCCACATCCGGCAATCAGACTAGTTCCCTGGATCAATACCCTGTCATAAAATTTAATATACATAACTGGTAATATTAAATTTTTCAAGAAAGGCATCCAGGCTCTGCTTAAATGTTAGTAGTGAATCACTCATTACAACATCATGCGGCAGAGAGTTCCATAGTCTCACTGCTCATACAGCAAAGAATCCTCGTCTGTGATTATGATTAAACCTTCTTTCCTCAAGACGTAGCGGATGCCCCCGTGTTCCAGTCGCAGGCCTAGGTGTAAAAAGATCTTTGGAAAGGTCTCTGTACTGTCCCCTCATATATTTATACATTGTGATTAGATCCCCCTAAGCCTTCGTTTTTCCAGACTAAATAACCCCAAGTTTAATAACCTGTCTTGGTATTGCAGCCCACCCATTCCTCTAATAATCTTGGTGGCTCTTCTCTGCACCCTCTCCAGTTCAGCTATGTCCTTCTTATATATCGGTGACCAGAATTGTACACAGTATTCTGAGTGCGGTCGCACTAGTGACTTGTACAGAGGTAGAACTATATTTTTTTCATGAACACTTATACCTCTTTTAATACATCCCATTATTTTATTAGCCCTGGCAGCAGTTGCCTGACACTGTCCACTAAAGTGAAGTTTACCATCCACCCATACACCCAAGTCTTTTTCTGTGTCTGTTTTACCCAGTGTTCTACAATTAAGTACATAATCATAAATGTTATTTCCTCTACCCAAGTGCATGACCTTACATTTATCTACATTAAACTTCAATTGCCACTTCTCAGCCCAATCCTCCAATTTACATAAATCTCCCTGTAATATAAAATTATCCTCCTCTGTATTGATTACCCTGCAGAGTTTAGTATCATCTGCAAATATTGAAATTCTACTCCGCATGCCCCCAACAAGGTCATTTATAAATATGTTGAAAAGAAGTGGGCCCAATACTGACCCCTGTGGTACCCCACTATGAACTGAGACCCAGTCCGAGTACGTACCATTAATAACCACCCTTTGTTTCCTATCACTGAGCCAGTTTTTAACCCAGTTACACATATTTTCCCCTATCCCCATTATTCTCATTTTATGTACCAACCTTTTGTGTGGCACCGTATCAAAAGCTTTTGAAAAGTCCATATACACAACATCCACTGCATTTCCCTGGTCCAGGCTTGAACTTACCTCTTCATAGAAGCTGATCAAATTAGTTTGACAGGATCGATCCCTCATAAACCCATGTTGATACTCTGTCATAAGGTTATTTTTCTTGAGATACTCCAGTATAGCATCTCTCAAGAAACCCTCAAGGATTTTACCAACCGTAGAGGTTAAACTTACCGGCCTATAATTTCCCGGCTCAGTTTTTGTCCCCTTTTTGAATATTGGCACCACATTTGCTATGCGCCAGTCCTGCGGTACCGACCCTGTTATTAAGGAATCTGAGAAGATTAAAAATAATGGTCTATCTATCACAGAACTCAATTCCTGTAGTACTCTGGGGTGTATGCCATCCGGGCCCGGAGATTTGTCAACCTTAGTGATTTCGAGGCGGCGGCATACTTCCTGCTGGGTTAAGCAGGTAATACTCAAGGGTGAATTTATGGTATCACTGGTCATGTCATCTGCCATGGCATTTTCTTGTATAAAAACCGTAGAAAAAAAGTCATTCAGCAGGTTGGCTTTACCCTCATCCCCTTCCACCATTTCACCATGTTGTGTCCTGGAGCACAGAAATGTGCAGGTGCAACTGGCTAACATGGTACCAAAACCTTTTTTCTTTTAACTTGAATCCTTGAAAAAGGGATAAGTTGTATCCTGCTGTTTTTTTGTGGAATTGGTATACCCGATATTCCATTCGTATTGCATGCTGATAGTGGGACCTTTGTCCAATATCTTATTTACTTGCCTTTTTGTACTGACAGTTTTGGGTATAATTACCCTTACCACACATGATTGTTATCCCCTAAAGGTGTTTGTCCAAGGGTATTCTGATACGGAGTGGGAACACGCACCTTTGGCTACCCGCAGGGCGATCCTAAAGCGGGCTTTACACGCTGCGTTATCGGTACCGATATCGCTAGCGTGGGTACCCGCCCCCATCTGTTTTGCGACACGGGCAAATCGCTGCCCGTGGCGCACAACATCGCCTAGACCGGTCACACATACTTACCTTCCTAGCAACGTCGCTGTGACCGGCGAACCGCCTCCTTTCTAAGGGGGCGGTTCGTTCAGCGTCACAGCGACGTCACGTCAGCTTCACTGAACCGCCACCCAATAGAAGCGGAAGGGCGGAGTTGAGCGGGACGTAACATCCCGTCCACCTTCTTCCTTCCGCATAGCGGCCGGGAGGCAGGTAAGGAGAGGTTCCTCGTTCCTGCGGTGTCACACGGAGCGATGTGTGCTGCCGCAAGAATGAGGACCAACTTCGTTACTTGTGCAGTAACGATATTTGAGAATAGACCCCCAAGTCACCGATGAGCGATTTTGCACGTTTTTGCGACGATGCAAAATCGCTCATCGGTGTCACACGCAACAACATCGCTAATGCGGCCGGATGTGCGTCACCAATTCCGTGACCCCAACGACTCTGCATTAGCGATGTCGTAGCGTGTAAAGCCCCCTTAAGTGTATTTTTTGAAATATATTCACAATTTTAATGAGTATGATTAAAAGCTAAGTTTTAGTAATTATTCCTCACTGGTGCTAATTTCCATAATTCTGTGAGTATGGTCCCTATAGAAACACCAACTGGTGATTCTATTGCTAATTTCCGCTTTACTAATTGCTACCAAGTAATTTGGACACTAGCTCTTTAAGAAACCCAACAGCTTGCTTGAAATACCTATTGAAGACTCCTATGTATATAGCGAGACAATATGATTAATTTGTTGAATACATGGGAGTCTTATAAAGTGTACAGTAATTGTATGAGATCCAGGCTCTTTGATGTGAGATGTGGACAGTGTGTATAAAGGCTGGTTGCAGCCAGAGCGTGGTGCCGCACGAGCTCAATATGTCGCGGGCGGAGGAAGGGGCGCTGCGCTCACCCACTGCTCGGGTCCGGCTGCTGCTGCTCGCTCGGTGGCTCAAGCGGTGGGGCTGATCCCGGGGACTCGAGCGGCGCTCCTCGCCCGTGAGTGAAAGGGGTGGTTTGGGTGTAGGGATATTGTCCGTGACGCTACCCACGGTTTGTGGTGAGGTTGGGACACCACTCTGCTCTGTACGGGGATCCCAGGAGCGTTGGCAGGGAGCAGCTGAGATGTTTTCTCCCCTCATTGGGTAGGGGGGTTTTGGTGGTCCCGGGACACGGTGGTGGAGGTCGGAAGGTGGGATGTGGAGCCTGGCTGGGTGCAGGGTCGCGGGGCAACGCAGTGCCGGACGGCACAGTGGTACTTACTCAGCCAGTAATGCACACGGAGTCTCCGGTAAAACAAGCGGCTGGATGGATGAGTCCCACAGACGGCTGCGGCGGTCACTCCCGGTAGGTTGGCGGTGACTGTCTCTCCCTGCACCGGTGTTCTGTTCTCGGCCCCAATGGCTTTCCACTGATAGCCCGCTCCCCAGCGGTATGTTGGCTAAGGGAGCCCTTCCTTTGCCCGCAGGCTCTGGCCCTGGGAGCTCTAGCTCTGGCGGTTGCTTTATCTCCCTCACGGTTTGGACGGTTGCCTTCAGTCGGGTCTTTACTGCTGGGAAACCCCGGAGGTTCCCATCGCTGATGGATTTGACCGGTTTTACAGTGACTCCTAGCCTGGTCGGGGTCCGTAGGCCCTGCCGGATGGGGCTGGCTTCTATTCGCTCCCCGGTTCGGTACCGGCGGGCCACCGCCCGACCCGGTCCTCACGGTTGTGCGTCAATCGGCCTCTCCTGCAGACTGTCACCACCGTCTGCCAACCTTGCTGTCAGGTGCCCAGGCCACGTACCTGTGGCGCCCCTGAGGCTTCCGTCGCCACAGAGACATTGCACCCCATCAAGAGGTGTGATGTCCCATCCTGGGTAAGGAAAGGGGTACATGCCAGTGCACAGGCAAATTCACACTACACCCATTGTTAGGCACACACAGGGACCAGGGGCAGTGGCAGCAACCCTCCCATGCTGCATGCTGGGAGGGGCCGTAAGACCCATCCCTGCTCCCGTAGGGTGGTAGCTTAGCAACTGGGTGGGTCGGAGGAGCCAGCCGAGTGTAGAACAGAAAGGATGGTCAAGTTTAGTCAGTCTGCGGGAGGCAGAGGAGAAAGAAAGTCTGCAAGAGGCAGAAGGGAAAGAAGAGTAGTGCTCTAGTCAGCCAGGAGCAAAAGAAGAAAGTGACGCTTCCTGGTGAAGATCCTGGGACTCAGAGGGTCCAGGTGACACCAAATAGAGAGAAGAAGGGATTCCAGGGCCACAGATAGCTTTTAGGCTCGTGGCCTGTTCCACAGGAACATCGGTGGAGGGATCAAGCTGCAAACAGGGGACGGTCCCTAGAAACCGGAGGAGGGAAAAATCATCTCCAACAGTAAAAACCGAGGCCCAGGGAAAGCTGCAAGCTCCCCGGGCCACAGCCCACAGCAGAACCTTTGGAAAGGGGGCAAATAACCGACAGGCGAGCCCTTAGCCCGGAGGCTGTAGTGGAGGCCGAGCCAGGTTCAGCCTACAAAGGCAAGGCTTAAGGAGACGGCTGAGAAAAGGAACACATAGAGGGGTGCACTGGCACTTATCCCCAGATCTACCCGGGACCGGCGGAGGTCCCTGACGGTGGTCCCAGCAGTCTGAAGGCTCCTGCCGGCCATAACCAAGAACTGTGAGTAAAGACCTTGAAACTGCACCCCTGGTGTTGCCTCTGTTATTTCCAACATCACCATAGACACTTACAAGCACCAACTGTTGCCCCGGGGCACCGCTCCACCTGTGGGGAGCAGTACCACCATTTCTGCCGTTCCATCACCCCGGAGGCCTCATACAGCAGCGGCGGCTTAATAGCTGCAAACCACAGGTGGCGTCACGAATAATACAAACTTTAATCACCCCCAACACTGAAGCCATATTAATTGACCCCACCAGGGTACGGAGTCGGGCCCAGCCAGCACTGACGATCCCCGGACTAGTCCGGCCCGGCACCAGGTGTCCCATAGCCCTGGGGTGGGCGAGTCATACCCGGACACGGCCAGTCAGTTCCTCCACTACTACTTCCTCACTCTCCAACTCCTCAAACTGTTCTGCTCTAAACTGCTTCCTTTTCCCGCCTCCAGGACTGTGAACTCCTCGGTGGGTGGAGCCAACCACCTGGCTCCACCCCACCTGGTGTGGACATCAGCCCCTGGAGGAAGACAACAAGGATTTGTGTCTGACCTTGGTGTTCCTAACCGGGGTGTAGGGTGTGTTGTTGCTGTACCTGTGACGTCGTGGCTTGTCCAGGGCGCCACAAATACATGGTGCGTCCAGAGAATAAAATGAAGAATCGATTGCAGCCAATGATCAGATGAAGCAAATGATAGATATGGAAAGTGTGTGACAGAGCGCTGCTAGTCAGAGTGTTCCTGACGGTTAATGCAGTGCGTGATCTGGAGACCCGTTATGGTATGCTGGACTGGTAGAGTGAGCTGAGAAATATCCGCAGTGTCGGACTGGTGTGCCAAAGGCCCACCTAAAAACACTGAATCTAGGGGTCCACTTTTCGGTTGCATACGAATATTTATGTTCCCCTCATTCACACTTATAAAAATATAAAAATACACTATATAGTTTGGAAAATGATTGATGAGATGTTGCCACTGTCTGTATATAGTCAATCAAGTGTATTGGGCCAACTACTGCACATATAAGCGGGTAAGTGGCCCACCTGGGACTTTACCTGTTCTCCTATGGGCCAATCCATGCCTTGATATGTGGAGCTTGTGATGTGGCTCTGAACACAAGTGGTTACAACCTTTTCCCTGGTAGCTCCTTTCGAACGGGAGGAAAACCCCTACTTAAATATTGACTATGGGCAAGTCCAGAGTGTGACGCTGCAGTGATGGAGCTCAGTAGGCTGCTTGTAATTCCGGGAGGGAGTGTGGCCTGTTATACAGAGTGTCTGTATGAGAAAGTGATCAGAGCTGTAAGGTGATGATGTGCTCTGCCATCACCGGAGACAGTGATAGAGATGTTCGCTACCGGTGATAACTGGTAACCACCTGCTGTACTTGTACATGTTAGAAAGAATGTTTCTGTTAATAGTTCCAGCTGCCACACAATGACCATAAGTGTACCTCCCTGTGCTCGGCTGTAGCCGAGCCGCTCAGATCCGGGCTCATTGGTGGGTGGCTCAAGTGACCCAGGGTCACTTCGCTCTGAAAGGGGATGCTGGCGCTTTTGGTGGGGGGTTAGGTAGGTGCACGGCCGGAGCCGCGCTTGAGTTTGTGACGCCACCCACGGGATGTGGTGAAGGTAGACACCACCAGTGTCGTAACTACCGCGGTCGCAGCGGTCGCCATCGCGACCGGGCCCGGGCGGTTTGGGGCCCGCGGGGACCCGGCAGATCAGCAGCCAGCTCCTCTCAGTGAGAGAGAAGCTGCGCTGATCTGTCACAGTGCACGCGCCCACTATATGACCCGCTGCTGCCCCCGACACCGGGCCCTCCTGCCCGATGTCAGCGGCGGCACCGGGGCCCCCCTCCCCCGTCACCGCGCACAGTAATAATGAAGCATAGAGCGGCCGGCGCCGCTCTGCATCATCATTCTCCCCCTTTGCCTGCGCGGTGACGTCACTCCTGTGCGACTGCTGTGCTGAGTGCACAAAGCGCAGGGAGGGAGGACGCCGACCGCAGCACCGGGAGAACGAGGAGAGGGGAGGACGAGCAGCAGTGGAAGGAGGAGAGCAGGGAGTACAGCAGCAGTGGAACAAGGAGACGTCAGGACAGAGCAGCAGTGGAAGGAGGAGAGCGGTGAGTACTTGTTTTTTTTTTTATATATATATAAGTGAGTACACGGTGGTCAGAGGCCTGGAGTGGGGAGGCTGCATTATACTGTACATGGAGGCCTGGGGTGGGGAGGCTGCATGATACTGTACATGGAGGCCTGGGGAGGCTGGCAGCATTATTATAGATGGAGGCCTGGGGAGGCTGGCAGCATTATTATACATGAGGCCTGGGGAGGCTGGCAGCATTATTATACATGGAGGCCTGGGGAGGCTGGCTGCATTATTATACATGGAGGCCTGGGGAGGCTGGCTGCATTATTATACATGGAGGCCTGGGGAGGCTGGCTGCATTATTATACATAGAGGCCTGGGGAGGCTGGCTGCATTATTATACATGGAGGCCTGGGGAGGCTGGCTGCATTATTATATATGGAGGCCTGGGGAGGCTGGCTGCATTATTATACATGGAGGCCTGGGGAGGCTGGCTGCATTATTATACATGGAGGCCTGGGGAGGCTGGCTGCATTATTATACATGGAGGCCTGGGGAGGCTGGCTGCATTATTATACATGGAGGTCTGGGGAGGCTGGCTGCATTATTATACATGGAGGCCTGGGGAGGCTGGCTGCATTATTATACATGGAGGTCTGGGGAGGCTGGCTGCATTATTATACATGGAGGTCTGGGGAGGCTTGCTGCTATATTATACATGGAGGCCTGGGAGGCTGGCTGCTATATTATACATGGAGGCCTGGAGAGGTTGGCTGCATTATTATATATGGAGGCCTGGTGAGGCTGCATAATAAACATGAAGGACACCTTATACATTGAATATAGAGGTGTAAAATACATAGAGGTCTATAAGGCTGCATTATACTGGAGGTCTATAGGGCTGCATTAAAATGGAGGTCGGGGGGAGGGGGGCTGTATAATACAAAATGAAGGGACACCTTATACATGGAATATAGGGGTGAATTATACATGGAGGAGTATGGGGCTGCATAATACCATCTGAAGTTTTATGGGGTTGTGTTATAATACATATAGGACTATGGGGGCTACATTATAATATATGGAGGACTATGGAGGCTACCTTATACATGGACTATGGGGGTGCATTATAAAACATGGAGGACTATGTGGTGCAGTATAATATATGGAGGACTATGGAGGCTACCTTATACATGGACTATGGAAGTGCATTATAAAACATGGAGGACTATGTGGTGAAGCATAATATATGGAGAACTATGGGGTGAATTTTAATACATGGAGAACTATGGGAAATGCTTTATAATTGAAGGGCTACTTTATACATGGAGGATTATGGGGGTGCATTATAATATATGGAGGGCTATGTATCTGCATTCTAATATATGAAGGGTTATGTGGGACCCTTTATACAATTATTTGGAAGGTTATGTGGGGGCTGTTATAGTATTTTGAGAACTTTATACAGGGGGGACAAAGATACAAGTATGGGATGGAAATGTTTTGTGCTGAGGGAAAAAGGCTCTTTCCCTCAGCACCCAACTTTCCCATGCTCTGCTATACATCTCTCAGCACCCAGCTTTCCGATGTTCTGATATACATCTCTCAGCACCCAGCTTTCTCATGCTCTGATATGGGAAAGCTGGGTGCTGAGGACAAGATAAATATCAGAACATAGGAAAGCTGGGTGCTGATAGAGGGATTTCAGGGTGCTGTGGGTGAGAGCCAAGTGTCAGCGTCATTATCCTGTACCCCGAGTGTCAGTGTCATTATCCCCTACCCCAAGTGTCTGTGTATGTGGAGGGGGGGCCCAGGTCTAAACTTTGCACCGGGGCCCATCCAACTCTAGTTACGCGACTGGACACCACCGCTGCAGTTACGGGGCACCCGGGGGAGATGGTAGTGCAGCAAGATGTTAACCCCTCCGTGGGCAGGGATGGTGGCCCCGGGACCCGTTGGGGGTAGCTGGGTGGTGCAGGGCGGTGCGCGGCTGGGTGGCACTGTTGTACTCACTGTTATTGACACACACAAGGCTCTGGTAAACAAAGTTGATGGTGGTCAGTGCCCGCAGCCAGCTGTGTCTGGTCCCCCACCCGGTTCAGTGGTCTTGGCCTTTCTACTGCACCGTGTTGTGTATTTGGCTGCCTGCGCTTCAGCGATGGAAGTCGACTCCCCGACTTTATGGTTGCCGGGAGAGCCCTTTTGCCCATGGGATCTCTCTGCCTGTGTGGTGGCTTTCTATCCCCCTCGGTGGGCTGTTGTCTTCAGTCAGGACTTGGGTGGGAAAGGACCTATAGTCCAGACCGCAATCAGTTAATTAACTCAGTCCAGTGGATTCTGGACCTCGTTTCAGGGTCTGAGTACCTCCCTGTGTGCTCCGGTTTCAGAGTTGGTTCCCCGGGTCGGTACCGGCGGGCCACTACCCCATACCTCCCAACTTTTAAAGAAGGAAAAGAGGGACAAAGTTTGCGGCGCGCATAGCGCGCCGCGGCAAATTTTTAGGCCACGCCCCCTAACCACACCCATTTCACAGTCACGCCCATATCCACTCCCCATCGACACCCATTCAGCATGGACACGCAGGCAGCCGGCGGGCCTCCAGCACGGACACGCAGGCAGCCGGCGGGCCTCCAGCACGGACACGCAGGCAGCCGGCGGGCCTCCAGCACGGACACGCAGGCAGCCGGCGGGCCTCCAGCACGGACACGCAGGCAGCCGGCGGGCCTCCAGCACGGACACGCAGGCAGCCGGCGGGCCTCCAGCACGGACACGCAGGCAGCCGGCGGGCCTCCAGCACGGACACGCAGGCAGCCGGCGGGCCTCCAGCACGGACACGCAGGCAGCCGGCGGGCCTCCAGCACGGACACGCAGGCAGCCGGCGGGCCTCCAGCACGGACACGCAGGCAGCCGGCGGGCCTCCAGCATGGACACGCAGGCAGCCGGCGGGCCTCCAGCAAGGACACGCAGGCAGCCGGCGGGCCTCCAGCACGGAGAGGCAGGCAGCCGGCGGGCCTCCAGCACGGAGAGGCAGGCAGCCGGCGGGCCTCCAGCACGGAGAGGCAGGCAGCCGGCGGGCTTCCAGCACGGAGACGCAGGCAGCCACAGTGAGGCGGCCGGTCGCCCGCACAGTGAGGCGGCCGGTCGCCTTTACAGACAGGCGGCCGGCCGCCCGCCTTCACAGACAGGCGGCGGGCCGCCCGCACAGAGAGGCGGCCAGCTGCCCGCACAGAGAGGCGGCCGGCCGCCCGCACAATGAGGCGGCGGGCCGCCCGCACAGACAGGCGGCGGGGGGCGCCCGCACACACAGGCGGCGGGGGGCGCCCGCACAGACAGGCGGCAGGGGGGCGCCCGCACAGACAGGCGGCAGGGGGGCGCCCGCACAGACAGGCGGCCGGCCGACCGCACAGACAGGCTCCGGCCGGGGGTGAGGGGGGAGGGAGGGAAATCAGCGCTGGGGAGATTCGTTTACTGTACCAGCAGCAGCACAGGCAGCGCTCCTCTCTATGCCACGTCTACTAGGATGGTAGGAGGGAAAAGCAGGGAGGCGGAGAGAGAGTGGGTGGGCGGAGCCCGGGAGCCGGCCGTCCCGCCCGTGGCAACGGGACAAACAACGTAAAGCGTGAAAGTCCCGCTGTATCCGGGACGGTTGGGAGGTATGCAGCATGTTAGAATGTGTATATAAGATCCCACTGGTGGTGGCCGTAGCTTATAGGCCCCAAATCTGGTGACAGGTTCCCTTTAAAGTGAACCTGTCAGGTGCAATATGCACTCAGAGCCAGGAGCAGTTCTGGGTGTATATTGCTAATCCCTGCCTAACCGTCCCTGTATACACTAGCATAGATAAAGAGATCATTAGAACAAATATTTTTAAAGATCTTATATCTTATGCTAATGAGCGCGGGGACTAGTCACAAGGGCGTTACTTCACTTGGCTAGTCGGCTCGCATAGCATGTTAGCATGTTATTACGCCCATGTGTGAGTACTAACACGCTATGTGAGCCGACTAGCCAAGTGAAGTAACGCCCTTGGGACTAGTCCCCGCGCTAATTAGCATAAGATATAAGCTCTTTAAAAATACTTTTTCTATAGATGCCTTTATCTATGCTAGTGTATACAGGGACAGTTAGGGAGGGATTAGCAATATACACCCAGAACTGCTCCTGGCTCTGAGTGCACATTGCACCTGATAGGTTCCCTTTAAAGGGAAACTGTCACCAGAAATTTAGCAAAAAAAATAAAAGATTCCCCTCTGCAGCTCCTGGGCTGCATTCTGGAAAGGTTCCTGTTGCTATTGTGCCCCCTTTGAGACCTAAAAAAATACTTTATGAAGTCTTACCTTTTTGTATGCAAATCTGTTTTTATGGTCACGGGGGCGGGCTGCCTGGCGTCCGTTATTCCCCCTCCTGCCGCTGTACGCCGTCCCCCATTGCTCATTTCCATACATGAGGACGCCTTCCTCATGTAACTGTCCTCCTGAAGTTTTGTGCATGCCCAGTGCCACTCTCGCGGGAGTGAGACTGTGCAAAGTGTGAACGCTTTTGAGGTGATTGCGCAGGCGCGAGATTATGGGCGGCGCTGTGATTGTCATCAGCAGCGTTATCCAAGTACCCACCCATAATCTTGTACCCACGCTTCTCACTCTGCCTCCACTGTTATGCGCAAGCACTGTCCATATGAACCATGTTACCTATTACCGTGGGCGCGAGATTATGGGCGGCGCTGTGATTGTCATCAGCAAAGTCATCCAAGTACCCACCCATAATCTCGTGCCCACGCTTCTCACTCTGCCTCCACTGTTATGCGCAAGCACTGTCCATATGAACCATGTTACCTATTACCGTGGGCGCGAGATTATGGGCGGCGCTGTGATTGTCATCAGCAAAGTCATCCAAGTACCCGCCCATAATCTCGTGCCCACGCTTCTCACTCTGCCTCCACTGTTATGCGCAAGCACTGTCCATATGAACCATGTTACCTATTACCGTGGGCGCGAGATTATGGGCGGCGCTGTGATTGTCATCAGCAAAGTCATCCAAGTACCCGCCCATAATCTCGTGCCCACGCTTCTCACTCTGCCTCCACTGTTATGCGCAAGCACTGTCCATATGAACCATGTTACCTATTACCGTGGGCGCGAGATTATGGGCGGCGCTGTGATTGTCATCAGCAAAGTCATCCAAGTACCCGCCCATAATCTCGTGCCCACGCTTCTCACTCTGCCTCCACTGTTATGCGCAAGCACTGTCCATATGAACCATGTTACCTATTACCGTGGGCGCGAGATTATGGGTGGCGCTGTGATTGTCATCAGCAAAGTCATCCAAGTACCCGCCCATAATCTCGTGCCCACGCTTCTCACTCTGCCTCCACTGTTATGCGCAAGCACTGTCCATATGAACCATGTTACCTATTACCGTGGGCGCGAGATTATGGGCGGCGCTGTGATTGTCATCAGCAAAGTCATCCAAGTACCCGCCCATAATCTCGTGCAAGCAGTAATAGGTAACATGGTTCATATGGCCAGCGCTTGCGCATAACAGTGGAGTCAGAGGGAAAAGTGCGGGCACGAGATTATAGGCGGGTACTTGGTTAACGCTGCTGATGACAATCACAGCGCCGCCCATAATCTCGCGCCTGCGCAATCACCTGAAAAAGCGTTCACATGCGCAAAACTTCGGGAGGACAGTTACATGAGGAAGGCGTCCTTGTGTATGTAAATGAGCAATGGGGGACTGCGTAAAGCGGCAGGAGGGGGAATAACGGACGCCAGACAGCCCGCCCCCGTGACCATAAAAACACATTTGCATACAAAAAGGTAAGACTTCATAAAGTATTTTTGTAGGTCTCAAAGGGGGCACAATAACAACAGGAACCTTTCTAGAAGCAGCCCAGAAGCTGCAGAGGGGAATCTTTTATTTTTATTGTGAAATTTCTGCTGACAGTTTCCCTTTAACTGGTAGGGGAGCCAGGATAAAGCAGAGCTGAAGCTGTTGGGCAGCTAGGACCCAGCAGCTCCACAGGCAGGAGACCACTGATCGGTAATAGAAGCCTGCAGATGTCACTCTGTATAGGTTATTACTGGCCAGTGCTATCTGCAGGAGAGAGAAGTGCTGATTGCACGGTCTCCTCAGCTTCCTGATTCCCCGTGTGTCTGCAGCAGTGAGAAGCCGCACACGGGGAATCAGAGAACAGCTGCAGAGAAACGCAGGCTTCGGGACTGGGGATGTCCGCTCTGGGGGAGGGGGGGGTCGGCTCTGCTGCAGGGGATCCACTCCGGGGCTGGGGATGTCCGCTATGGGGGAGGGGGGGGCTCGGCTCTGCTGCAGGGGGGGGTCGCTCTGCTGCAGGGGGTGATTCATACCTCAGCAGCAGTCACAGGAGTTTCAAGGTGCGCGCTCGACTCTGTAATGAATAGAAGGGAGAAACAGCGAGGCGGGGCTACAGTGGGTGGGTGGAGCCACGGGACAAACAGCCTCACGGGCGGGACTCGGGATCAAAGGCTCAAAAGAGGGACTGTCCCGCTGTATCCGGGACGGTTGGGAGGTATGCTACCCTGTCCCAGTCCACCACGGTTCCATCGAGCCATCTTCCTGGCTCCTGCAGGCTAAAGCCACCGTTTGCCTCCTAGCTAAAGTACCAAAGGTACCAGGGCTCCGACCCCGGCACCTGTCAGACTGTCACAGGCCTGACCTCCTCCACTCCTCAACACTAAAACTGATCTGACTTCTGTTTCCTGCCTCAGGCCCTCTGAACTCCTCAGTGGGCGTGGCCAACCACCTGGCTCCGCCCCCTGGTGTGTCCATCCAGCACTGAGGGAGGTGACTAAGTTTTACTTGTTGGCTGATGTTACCTTATTGGGGGACAGGTGTAATGCGGTGGTGTACCTGTGAATACCAGGCTAGTCCAGGGCGTCACATAAGCAGTGCACATACTGTAGTATTTTAGAAGACTTGCAAAATATTCCTTTAATTCATATTCACTTTTACAACAAAACTAGTAAAACAGCAATAAACAATAGATAAAGCTTTGATAACTTGGCCACACTAAATGGCACCCTGCGGTGGATATATGGACATTACAGCTTGCTTTTATAAATATATATGATTTAGCATGGCCATGAATAGGAAGTAAAAGTATTTTTTGCTTTTCTTTTACAGAATTCTGTGAATTGCCTGTAAACTGTCTCTATTGCCAGACCTGAGAAGTCCTTGTATATACATAGCAGAACCTCAGTGCCATTGTGAGGTTCTCAGACTTTTTACCATATCTGCTGTCCTTTTTGCTTGAATCTGTTTTTTTCCGTCGACCATCTTGTTTCCTGTCTTGTTACATCCACCTTGCCCTCAATCAGTATGAAGTCCTTAGCTTCTATGTTCCTGCCCTATTCTCTGCCACTTGCCTTCTTAAAGGGGTGGATCACCCATATTTTTTTATTTTCTAGATCAATATTATATTGAGAAACAATGTTTCTCTCAATCAAATACCTTATGTTGGCAATAGTGCCTGTGAGAGGCGCTATTGCACACCGCTGTTCCCCATGCCTGACCCCCGGGCTCCGTGACCTCGGGGATCCGGGGGTCAGGCATCCCGTTGCCTTGTTTCCAGTGTCTGCACCCGCAACTGTGTTTAACCCTTCATCTGTTTTGTGCACCTACTTGTATGAAGTAAAACTAGAACTCTTAACTCCATTACAAGAGCCTTACGGAAATAAACGGCGGAAGAGAAGGGTACTTATTCTGATCCGCAGTTTATAAATGGCAGGCAGAAAAAAGTAAATAGGGCCCCCAGCGTCAAAAAATCTCTGGGGTTTCAGCTACCAGAGGTAATTGAGACCCCAGAGATCTCAATTCGAGCCTTTTTTTCCTGTCCCAGTCACGTGGTCACCAGTACACACTGAAGAATCATGATCTCGATGCAGAAAATGGAAGTGCTGGTAAAAAATGATTTATCTCCCATCTGGCATAATCAAACATTTTAGATGGGAGATAAATCTCCTTCTTCAGTCCCCTGTGGGGAAAAGTACCCCCCACCCCCAGTCCACCTCCCCCTCCCACTCAAGATCGCCTAATATGGCCGCCGCATGTATGGCGCGCCCGCTGCGCACGTCCTCCTCCTCCAATTTCTGCCTCATCTGACATGTCAGATGAGGCAGAACAGTCGTCCCCAGGTCCCACCAGGTCACAACCCGCGTCATCCCCGTTCCCCTTGGTCCCGTCAGTACCACTCATGCTGGGTCGATCCACCGCCACCCCTCCTTCTCCTTGTCGTCAGAAGAAATGCTTGCCGCATGCGCAGACAGTGGCTTTTATCCCAGCCAGCTCTGCACTCAGTGACACAGAGCTTACTGCACTCACTGCCATGCAGTGGACCCAGGGAGTATGAGAGTGTGGGTGCAGTAAGCTCTGTGTCACTGCAGCCACACTCCTCACATGGAGTTCTTGCACTCCGAGAAAATGGGGGATATGTTCCCTGAGTGTGCCCCCCATATTTTGGAATGAGGTTACTGCAGGTCAATCTGCCCTTGGTTGGACCGGGGCAGTGTGAGTGCAGTAATCTCAGGTCACTGCAGCCACACTCCTCACATTGAGTTCCTGCACTACCAGAAAATGGGGGAAGTGATCCCTGAGCGTGCCCCCCATATTCTGGAAGGTCCAGAATTGTCATGGGACCCCCCTATGTCAGACCGGATTTATTTTTCTTTTCAATAAATTTTTGAAATGTCAGTAACCCTTTATATTATCCGACTGCCACCGCTCCAGCACAATCGGGATGAGCTGGGTAAAATGCCAAAATTTCTGTATGTAATAGAGGCGCTTATTTTGGGGAAACTGTGGGCCGCTATTTTTAGGCTGGGGAACCCAATAATCATGGGCCTCCTTAGCCTGAGAATGCCAGCTCCCAGCTGTCTGCATTACCTTGGCCGTGTATTAAAATTGAGGGGGGCCTTACAATGTTTATTTAAAGATTTATTGAAATAATTAAAAAAAAAGTATGGGCTCCCTCATATTTTGATACACAACCAAGATAACGCACAGAGCTGGGGGCTGCAATCTGTAGCCGTCTGCTTTTTTTCCGCTGGATATCAAAACTCGGGTGACTCAACACTATTTTTTCCAATTATTTATTTATTTTTACACACTACACCAAACACCTACGGTGAGGGCAACCAATCACAGATGCGGCACAGATGGTGGCCAGGGAAGGCAGGAGTGTAACCAATCACAGACACTGTTACATAGGGAGGCCGGGGAAGCAGTGCATATTCATGGACTGATCGAACCTGGAAGCAGTGTGACAGTCTTGGTAAACTGTAAGTATATAATTCTCCTCCTTTAATCCCCATAATACTCTGACAACAATTCCCAGAAAGCAAATGAGAATCAGAAATGCATTCAGGCATCTTCCTCATGCTGTTCCCATTCAGTTTCAACACTTTTCCATCCATTGCTGCATTTTTACAGCCCTCCCAGACCTACTTCCAAGGTCCTCCGGAAAATTGTTTGAAATTTTCCATTGACTTGCATTAATTTCATTGTTCTGAACAAATACACAAATAATAATTATTTGGCACGAAGAATTCCAACCCGAATATTTGACAATTCGCCCATCTCTAGTTAAGACCTGTTCTAACACTTTGGTGTAACTACTATAGGAGTATTCCCAACTCAAACATCCCCCATCTTAGAGAACAAGGTGAAGGGAATGGAGAGGTGGACATGTAAGCACCGCTTGCTCCACTTTATTCTACTGAAGTTCTGATAAAAGCTGAGCACACTTGAATGACGACGCGCCACCTATATTTTCTGTTGTTCCCACTACTGACAGATAGAGACAACGTAAATCATCAGGTGTTATCTAGTTTGCAGAAGGGAATGCAATGGTGTTCATCACGTACAAGTGGAATATTTTGTAGTATACAATGGTGTTCACAGGCACAACTACAGTGTAAATGCTATCTATCTATCTATCTATCTATCTATCTATCTATATATATATACAGTTAGGTCCAGAAATATTTGGACAGTGACACAATTTTCGCGAGTTGGGCTCTGCATGCCACCACATTGGATTTGAAATGAAACCTCTACAACAGAATTCAAGTGCAGATTGTAACGTTTAATTTGAAGGTTTGAACAAAAATATCTGATAGAAATTGTAGGAATTGTACACATTTCTTTACAAACACTCCACATTTTAGGAGGTCAAAAGTAATTGGACAAATAAACCAAACCCAAACAAAATATTTTTATTTTCAATATTTTGTTGCGAATCCCTTGGAGGCAATCACTGCCTTAAGTCTGGAACCCATGGACATCACCAAACGCTGGGTTTCCTCCTTCTTAATGCTTTGCCAGGCCTTTACAGCCGCAGCCTTCAGGTCTTGCTTGTTTGTGGGTCTTTCCGTCTTAAGTCTGGATTTGAGCAAGTGAAATGCATGCTCAATTGGGTTAAGATCTGGTGATTGACTTGGCCATTGCAGAATGTTCCACTCTTTTGCACTCATGAACTCCTGGGTAGCTTTGGCTGTATGCTTGGGGTCATTGTCCATCTGTACTATGAAGCGCCGTCCGATCAACTTTGCGGCATTTGGCTGAATCTGGGCTGAAAGTATATCCCTGTACACTTCAGAATTCATCCGGCTACTCTTGTCTGCTGTTATGTCATCAATAAACACAAGTGACCCAGTGCCATTGAAAGCCATGCATGCCCATGCCATCACGTTGCCTCCACCATGTTTTACAGAGGATGTGGTGTGCCTTGTGTCATGATGTATTTTACCTTCTCACTGTATTTGCTGTAATACTATGTCAGGATGTGATGTCACTTTCCTTTGGTTGTACTTACTGAACACTTTGAAATGTCTTGGGATGTAAGTAACCATACCTTCCCCCCATCTCCTGTGTCTCTGGGCCCATAATGCAATTATCTCCTGTCCACACAGCCAGGGGAACTTCTCATTGTTTCGTAAGCAGTGGATAACGCCAACTACACAAACCTGTAGACATCTCGGAGCCAACCTTCTAGAATCTTCTAGTGGGCCCAACCATTGCATAGACCCCTACCCTTGAGGGGCGGGCCCACGAGCTCAAACAATTCACTCCTGTTTCTAAATGCAGTTGGGAGTTGAGTTTTTGAAGAGGAAGGGAGCGAGATCTGAATCTGCAGACAGACCTCGCCGTCCAGTGGATTGTGTGGGATTTCTGGGACTCTGAAAAGGACTATTACGTTGTGATCTGGCACTTTGGATTATCGGGAGGTGCCCCCGAATCTGTTTTATTTGGACTTGTCGTGTGCTGTTCCTGTATTCCTGTTAGTAAACCTGTTGGATCATCCTCGGCCTGTTGTCTCTCTTTGCTCTGATGTACACCCCGTCACAAACTGGTGGCAGCGGCGGGATCAGAGCAGAAGAAATGGAGGACAACAGCCAATCGACGTCTGAAACCAGAACCTCAGGATACAGGAACTGGACTGTGGCGAGTCTACAAACAAAGGCCCGTGAATTAGGTGTCGGCTACAAAGGACTCTCTAAGGAGCAACTAATTGAGGCATTGGAACACGCTTGCCTGCAAGATGGCACCGAGGAACAATTTCCACAGCAAGGGGAGCAAAGACGGGAGCCGGAGGTGAATACCCAAAAAAGTCAATGGGTTGTGTGGTACAAGGAAAAGATGGCACTGCTTGGAGATGAGGCCACCATAGAAGATAAGAGGGAGGCCATGCGTGGAGCTGAAGAGAAGGAGCGCAGGATGGAGGAGATGGCATTGCTGGATAAGCAGCTCGCTGTGGAAGCCGCGAGAGGTTCCAGACAGACTGTAACCCCAGCACCCATCATGAGGGAACTTCCCAGAGTGTCCCGCAAAGACTTCAAGCAGTTTAATGAGGCTGCTGGTGACATCGAGGGCTTCTTCCAGGACTTTGAGCATCAGTGTCGATTAATGGAAGTCCCAGAAAGGGAGCGCGTCCGGCATCTGGTTGGGCTCTTAGAGGGTGGAGCTGCTGCAGCCTATAGAGCTATGGACCCTCGGTGGAACTGTGAGTATGCGGATATTAAACAGACTATTCTAAAACATTATGCTGTAACGCCAGACACTTACAGGACTCAGTTCCGTACTCTAGCATGTGATGAGGAAGTGTCCTTCAAGATGTATGCCCACAAACTCAAACATCTGTGGCATCGTTGGTTGGAGGCAGAGGAGGCCTTAACCTTGGAGACCGTCCTCCAGGTCCTCCTAAAAGAGCAGTTTTACTTCAAGTGCCCCGCTGAGATCCGGGAATGGGTGCGTGAAAGGAGACCAGCCACTGTGGAGGAAGCTGCAGCTCTAGCTGATGAGGCTCTCACCATCAAGCCTCAGTGGAAAAAACTACTACCCAGTGAGAAAAAAAACACCAACCCCCCAACGCTGGTGGCCCCTGGTCCTTCTGGCCCCAATGTTCACCATCACCCTAGACCGTCAACTCATGGGGACCTTCGTGTGACTGTGCCTCGCATTACTCATGCTCCACCTTTGGGAATACGATGCGGAGGAAGAATCCCAGAGCGCAGATGTTATGGATGTGGGCAGCCTGGGCACATGCAATTCCAATGTCCAGGTGTTCGTAGACAGAACAGCTACAGACCGCCTTTGCCTGTTCATTACCTACAGACACCTTCACCAGGAGAAGAGCTGGATTCTGTGCCTGATGACTTGCCAAGTGACTCAGATATCCTGGCTCCCCTACCCGGAGTCTATGGGGTGCGAGCTCCAGCCACCTGTTCTTCTGATCTTCAGGACAAACATCTACAGGAGGTCGTGCTGGATGGCCAAAAAGTTGTTGGCTTCCGTGACACTGGGGCTTTCCTCACCATAGCCGATCCCCGAGTAATTCAACCACAAGCAATTCAAAAGGGACCAGGAATTGCCATTGAACTGGCAGGAGGTACCCAGAGATATATTCCAAGAGCGAGTGTGACCCTGGATTATGGCTTTGGGGCAAAACAATGTGTGGTCGGTGTGATGAGCGGCCTCCCTGCAGACGTTCTTCTAGGAAATGATGTGGGGAATCTTCATTGCCACTTTGTCGGTGCGGTAACCAGAAGTCAAGCCAAGAGAGCAGCCCATGTGGACGTGTACAACCCATCCATGGAACTGAGGCCACCAGAACTGCCATTACAGCCGGTGAGTGATTCTTCTTGTGGGGATAATATGAATGTTACTTGGGATAAAGTTCAGTTTAGACAAGAAGTAGAGACTGACCCCACCCTTGCTAGTTTTAGAACTCGGGCTGAAATAGGGCAGCTAGGGGAAAACGGAGAAAGAATTATCAGAGAAAATGGACTTCTGTATCGGGTTGCCAATGCCGACTCCCTAGATAAGCCCTGGACTTATAGCAAACAGCTGATTGTTCCTCAGAAGTACAGAATTCCCCTAGTACACCTGGCTCATGACATTCCTACGGCTGGCCATCAAGGCAAAACCCGCACCGAGAGACGATTGACTCAAACTTTTTATTGGCCGGGGATTTCCCAAGCAGTGGCGCATTTCTGCCGAACTTGTGACATATGTCAGCGTAGAGGGCGACCCGGAGATCACCCAAAGGCACCCCTGCAACCGCTCCCTATAATAGAAGAACCCTTTCAAAGAGTAGCTGTTGATATCATTGGACCTCTGGCTAAACCAAGTAAATCTGGAAAGCAGTACATTCTCACTGTTGTGGACTACGCCACCCGATATCCAGAAGCCGTGGCCTTGTCAAGTATCTCTGCAGCCAAGGTGGCCGAGGCCTTGGTTATTATTTTTACCAGAGTAGGATTCCCCAGTGAGATCTTGTCGGACCAAGGCTCCCAGTTTATGTCAGAGTTGGTCCAGTGTCTGTGGCGCACCTGTGGAGTACGAGCGATCCGAACGACCCCGTATCATCCCCAAACAAATGGACTTTGTGAACGATTCAACGGCACTCTGAAGAATATGCTGAGGGCCTTCACGGACCGAGATTCAGACTGGGAGAAGTACCTACCCCATCTCTTGTTTGCCTATCGGGAAGTTCCCCAGGAGTCCACTGGGTTCTCCCCCTTTGAACTACTCTATGGAAGAAAGGTCCGAGGACCCTTAACCCTGCTCAAGGAATACTGGGAGGGGCAAGTTGAAGATACAGGAACCCCTGTTGTCCCTTATGTCCTAAAGCTGCGAGAAACCTTGGCCCAACTTGCTAGTTTTGCACAGAGTCATTTGCGTATGGCTCAAACCAGACAGAAGACATGGTATGACCGTAACGCACGCTATCGGGAGTTTGTAGAAGGACAACAAGTCTTAATGATTGTTCCCCATCGGCAGAATAAACTGCAGACCACATGGGAGGGTCCCTTCCGGGTTCTCAGAAAACTGAATGATACCAATTACCTTCTTGCTTTAGATGATCAGGGGCTAAGGCAAAAGACTGTCCATGTGAATATGATTAAGGAGTAGCATGACCGGAACATTCCAATGATAGCAAGCTGTCGGTTGGCTTCAGAAGATGGTCAAGAGGATGAGGACTCTCTACCTGATCTCGTGGAAGCAGCGAGAGCCCCATCCACTGTGGAACAGGTTCCCCTGGGAGATTACCTGGACTCCTTACAGAAAATCCAGATGCTGGAAGTGCTTCAACAGAGACGGGCTGCTTTCTCATCCCAACCAGGTCGAACCACCGTCACCCAACATCATGTGGACACTCAGGGCATCCGTCCCATACAACTGGCTCCTTACCGGGTACCTGAATCAGTTCGAAACACCATGCAGCACGAACTGGAGGAGATGTTACAGCTTGGGGTAATCCAGGCCTCCCATAGCCCTTGGGCCTCCCCTGTGGTGTTAGTACCCAAGAAGGATGGGAGTACTCGATTTTGTGTGGACTATCGGCGACTAAACGACCATACCGTCAGCGATCCTTACCCAATGCCTCGTATTGACGAACTTCTAGACCGACTGGCTGGGTCCCGATATGTCACTACCTTGGATCTCAGTAAGGGATACTGGCAGATCCCTCTAACGGATGAAGGGAGAGAACGGTCCGCTTTTATAACCCCCTTTGGTCTGTATGAATTTCTAAGCATGCCTTTTGGAATGAAAAATGCCCCGGCCACCTTCCAGAGAATGGTGGATCAGATCCTCCGGGGATGTGATGACTTTGCTTGTGCCTACTTGGATGATATCGCCGTCTTCAGCCACACATGGGAGGAACATCTGAATCAAGTAGCCATTATTTTGGACCTGATTCTTGCAGCCGGCCTAACTATTCGACCCGATAAATGCCAATTGGGGATGGGGGAAGTCCAGTACCTAGGACATAGAGTGGGAGGAGGGAAGCTCCGACCTGAGCCTGCCAAAATCCAGGCTATTAGAGACTGGCCTGTACCCCAAACTAAGAAACAAGTTATGGCTTTTCTGGGCACTGCCAGTTATTACCGAAAATTTGTTTCTCATTTCAGTACTGTGGCCAAGCCTCTTACCGACCTGACCAAGAAAACAATGCCCCGGCTGGTGATCTGGACTCCAGCCTGTGATGAGGCTTTTAACCGGCTGAAGGATGCTTTGATCTGCGATCCTGTCCTGGCTGCTCCAGACTACAAGAGGAGATTCATTGTGCAAACGGATGCCTCTGCTTATGGACTGGGAGCTGTCCTCAGCCAGGTGAATGCAGCTGGGGACGAGCACCCCATCGCCTATCTCAGCCGGAAACTGCTGGACCGAGAAGTGGCCTATGCAACTGTTGAGAAGGAATGTCTGGCTGTAGTGTGGGCCCTTAAGAAACTACGGCCGTATCTGTATGGACGGGAATTCACTGTGGTTACTGATCACAATCCCCTCACCTGGCTGAACAGAGTCTCTGGGGACAATGGACGCTTACTGCGATGGAGCCTGGCTCTGCAGCCCTATAACTTTACCATACAATATAGAAGGGGCAGCCAACACCAAAATGCAGATGGACTGTCCAGGCAAGAGGAGCCTTGAGTCCTGTCAGCCATGCCTGCGTGTACTTAACCAGCGACCTGTAGAGGTCCCTAGTACGTACACAAGTTGGGAGGGGAAGGAATTGTCATGATGTATTTTACCTTCTCACTGTATTTGCTGTAATACTATGTCAGGATGTGATGTCACTTTCCTTTGGTTGTACTTACTGAACACTTTGAAATGTCTTGGGATGTAAGTAACCATACCTTCCCCCCATCTCCTGTGTCTCTGGGCCCATAATGCAATTATCTCCTGTCCACACAGCCAGGGGAACTTCTCATTGTTTCGTAAGCAGTGGATAACGCCAACTACACAAACCTGTAGACATCTCGGAGCCAACCTTCTAGAATCTTCTAGTGGGCCCAACCATTGCATAGACCCCTACCCTTGAGGGGCGGGCCCACGAGCTCAAACAATTCACTCCTGTTTCTAAATGCAGTTGGGAGTTGAGTTTTTGAAGAGGAAGGGAGCGAGATCTGAATCTGCGGACAGACCTCGCCGTCCAGTGGATTGTGTGGGATTTCTGGGACTCTGAAAAGGACTATTACGTTGTGATCTGGCACTTTGGATTATCGGGAGGTGCCCCCGAATCTGTTTTATTTGGACTTGTCGTGTGCTGTTCCTGTATTCCTGTTAGTAAACCAGTAAACCTGTTGGATCATCCTCGGCCTGTTGTCTCTCTTTGCTCTGATGTACACCCCGTCACACCTTGGATCATGTGCCGTTCCCTTTCTTCTCCAAACTTTTTTCTTCCCATCATTCTGGTACAGGTTGATCTTGGTCTCATCTGTCCATAGAATACTTTTCCAGAACTGAGCTGGCTTCATGAGGTGTTTTTCAGCAAATTTAACTCTGGCCTGTCTATTTTTGGAATTGATGAATGGTTTGCACCTAGATGTGAACCCTTTGTATTTACTTTCATGGAGTCTTCTCTTTACTGTTGACTTAGAGACAGATACACCTACTTCACTGAGAGTGTTCTGGACTTCAGTTGATGTTGTGAATGGGTTCTTCTTCACCAAAGAAAGTATGCGGCGATCATCCACCACTGTTGTCATCCGTGGACGCTCAGGCCTTTTTGAGTTCCCAAGCTCACCAGTCAATTCCTTTTTTCTCAGAATGTACCCGACTGTTGATTTTGCTACTCCAAGCATGTCTGCTATCTCTCTGATGGATTTTTTCTTTTTTTTCAGCCTCAGGATGTTCTGCTTCACCTCAATTGAGAGTTCCTTAGACCGCATGTTGTCTGGTCACAGCAACAGCTTCCAAATGCAAAACTACACACCTGTAATCAACCCCAGACCTTTTAACTACTTCATTGATTACAGGTTAACGAGGGAGACGCCTTCAGAGTTAATTGCAGCCCTTAGAGTCCCTTGTCCAATTACTTTTGGTCCCTTGGATGTGAAAACTCTCATATTGCAGCTGGCAGTGTGCACTTTCAGTCCATATTGTATATATAATTGTATTTCTGAACATGTTTATGTAAACAGCTAAAATAACAAAACTTGTGTCACTGTCCAAATATTTCTGGCCCTGACTGTATATATATATATATCTATATATATAGATATATATATATATATTTATTTATTTATTTATATATATATATGTATATGTGTATATGCAGTACACAATGGACTGCACCCCAGTGGTGTTCCTCCATATAATTATGAGGTAATTATCAGTCATGTAATTAAAGTCGGCACAGATGCTATCAACATCTCGTCCAGCTCTGTCCTTTTGAACCCTAATGGCTCAGTCCAGAGCGTGCGCTTTCCAAAGGCGGCTTGTCATTGATAAGGTTAGAAGACACTTTGTCATGGAATCAGCAGGTGGCATGTCTGATCCTGCCAACTACACCAAGCTGCTTTTTACTTAAATTAATTGACAATTTGAGCTTGAGTGTTTAGAGTTGGCATGCGCAGGGAACACATCTTTCGATAAGTATCTGTGTGCAGAACTTTTCAGTATGGCTTAGTTTTCAGTCTGTTAATGTAATAACAAGAATAAGAATTAGGAATGAGTCTTATCACTAGGGCTTTGACAATAAACTATACATTAGAATACCATAGTGGAAGTCAGTGAGTAACTACACTACTCCACAAATCCACACCATGGTCAAATGGATGGGTTTAATTCTACCATAAAGCCTTTTTTAATGATGGTTTCTAGAAAATAAATTGAACAGGATAAAGAGTAAGTAGTTCATTGTGTATAGTTAGTATACGCACATTATGTAAGTCTAACAGATTTTTCCAGTCTATCAACTTATTGGTCAGTGAAAGTCTAGGTGGTTTGGATTCGTTAAGCCATTGGTCTGGGTAAGCAGCACGGACCGGAGGAATTGCTGCAGCAGAGTTGGATAGGCCGGATGGCACTTGGAGCACTACCTACTCATTTTCTATTAAAATGCCCGGGAGAATAAGATCAGAGGTGTGTGCTGGATTACCATGGTAAATTGATGTGTACTAATACAGTAACAGCTGGCTACCCAGAAAAGAAGAGAACAGAGCCCGGCGCTGGAGAGGTAAAAACTAAGGAAGATGAGGTCTTTTCTCTGATGCTGTATACATATAAACAGAATTTTCAATGAAAGTAAAATTCCATTAGACTTGATTCACCACTTACATAAAGCCGTACATTAGTAGCTGACATACTGCAAATCATTTTGTTTTGCAAATCTCATAAAAGAGTAATTTTTTAGTCAGTCCACAGTTGGTGCATTCATTAGCTGGTCACTCGAAAATCTATCTGTATAGTCTAGACAAATAAAAGGGCATCTCAATAAATTAGAATATCATCAAAAAGTTAATTTATTTCAGTAATTTAATACAAAAAGGAAATGCATATATTATATAGAGTCATTACACACAGAGGGATCTATTTCATGTGCTATTTCTGTTAATGTTGATGATTATGGCTTACAGCCAATGAAAACCCAAAAGTCATTATCTCAGAAAATTAGAATAATTACCACAAACACATGCAAAGGCTTCATAAGCGTTTAAAATGGTCCCTTAGTCTGGTTCAGTAGGCTACACAATCATAGGGAAGACTGCTGACTTGACAGATGTCCAGAAGGCAGTCATTGACACACTCCACAAGGAGGGTAAGCCACAAAAGGTCATTGCTAAAGAAGCTGGCTGTTCACAGAGTGCTGTATCCAAATATATTAATGGAAAGTTGAGTGGAAGGAAAAAGTGTGGTAGAAATAGGTGCACAAGCAACTAAGATAACCACAGCCTTGATAGAATTGTTAAGAAAAGGTCATTCAAAAATTTGTGGGAGATTCACAAGGAGTGGACCGCTGCTGGAGTCAGTGCTTCAAAAGCCACCAAACACAGACGTATCCAGGACATGGGCTACAACTGTTACATTTCTTGTGTCAAGCCACCAATAGACAACGCCAGAAGTGTCTTACCTGGGCCAAGGAGAAAAAGAACTGGACTGTTGCTCAGTGGTCCAAGGTGTTGTTTTCAGATGAAAGTAAATTTCATTTGGAAATCAAGGTCCCAGAGTCTGGAGGAAGAGTGGAGAGGCCACAATCCAAGCTGCTTGAGGTCTAGTGTGAAGTTTCCACAATCAGTGATGGTTTGGGGAGCCATGTCATCTGCTGGTGTAGGTTCACTGTGTTTTATCAAGACCAAAGTCAGCACAGCCGTCTACCAGGAAATTTTACTGTGTTTTATCAAGACCAATGTCAGAGCAGCAATCTACCAGGAATTTTTTTGAGCAGTTCATGCTTTCCTCTGCCAACAAGCTTTTTGGAGATGGAAATTTCATTTTCCAGCAGGAGTTGGCACCTGTCCACACTTCCAAAAGTACCAATACCTGGTTTAATAACCACAGTATCACTGTGCTTGATTGGCTAGCAAACTTGCCTGACCTAAACCTATTGTCAAGAGGAAGATGAGAGACTCTAGACCCAACAATGCAGATGAGCTGAATGCTGCTATCAAAGAAACCTGGGCTTCCATATCACATCAGCAGTGCCACAGGCTGATTGCCTCCATGAGGTTACCTGAGGTCAGTTTACCTGTGGTCACATGTGGGTACCATGGGAACCTCCAGCTGTGACCGCAAATGACATAACCGCTGACAGCTGCAGCTAAGTCTGTCTCTGCCTGAAGCCCACAGTGTGTGGACATGTTCTGTGCCGGCATGCTGTGACTTCAATATGTATGTAGCAGAGCCGGAATTGTTGTCTGAGCTTGTGTAGATTACTCCGGAACTGGGTGTTTTGTGTTAATTAAGGGTTGAAAGAGGGTTTTTTTCGTATTTTATTTCAAATAAAGGATTTTTCAGTGTTTGTGTTTATTGATTTTAACTTACAGATTGGCTGTTAAATCCAGTTGAACCTGCCGATCCTGGATTTCTGAGATTTGCCCATCACTATTTTCTAATTTTGCCCACAAGCTTTGCATGCCAGGTTAGGCTATGACCACATCACCATTTAACATTTGCACATTATGTTTTTCTTTTCCATTTAAATGAACAGGCAAACAGAATCATTGCCCAGAATAGATCCATTGTATTAATAATGCAGAATGAAGCAGAGGGGCATCGATTATAATGTAGTCCATCAGTTGATGTCAGTTTTTAGGATGGAAGATAAAGTCTGTTCTAAAAGCTGACACAGAACAGAATCCACATTGTCCCCATAATAATCAATAGGGTCCCTCTGCTTCTATCTGCATCAGTAAAGCAACACATCTGTTAGTCTGTTGTTTTTCAAAATAAAATAAGCAAACAGAATGCCCAAATGGTGAGGTGAACATAGGCTTATACTATTCTGTTGTCCTCTAGGATATACTATACTTTTCCCAGATAATGTAGGTCTTATTATTATTTATTATTATAGCGCCATTTATTCCATAGCGCTCTACATGTGAAAAGGGGTATACATAATAGGGACAAGTACAATAATCACCAGAAAAAGAAAATCATATACTGTAAGGTAGTTAAATCAATTTTTATCCAGGGACTACCTAAATTCCTATATATAAAAGCACATCTTTATTTCATATTCTTTTAAAAACAAAGTCACAAACAGTCCCACACCGTGAACACATAACCCGATAGGACCAGGACCACAAAGAGCGTTAGTCAAATATAGATACTTGAATAAAGATATTTCATTGGGATAATAAACCAATATTCATTAATAATAGATTCTAGGAGGACCCTCGCTAGTTCTCTCCGCTACCTAGCAATGGAGATATAACTGATGTTACACGCACCCTAAATGTAAAATGGTGCCCCCATTCCTCGGCGGCTGTCCCTCGGTATCCATCCCTATATCTCCCTCCTTATTGATCAGGATACATAGGATGATAAATATGATAGCAGAAAAATAGTACTTATCTCAGACGTTTTCAAGAGAACACCTCCATGCTACTTATTCTCTCCAATGTTCAAAAATTCCCACGCTCACCATAGTCCTTATCCAAATCGGTAATACATATCAAAGTCTCAGTCTCGATGCGTTTCTCCCTACTTATATATAGGGTTCATCAGGAGACAGTTACGGCTCAATCGCCACAACAAAATTTCAGCTGCACATGTAGCAGCACATGCCTCTCTGGGACGATGCCTATGATAAACCTAACTGTCTCCTGATGAACCCTATATATAAGTAAGGAGAAACGCGTCGAGACTGAGACTTTGATATGTATTACCGATTTGGATAAGGACTATGGAGAGCGTGGGAATTTTTGAATATTGGAGAGAATAAGTAGAATGGAGGTGTTCTCTTGAAAACATCTGAGATAAGTACTATTTTTTTCTGCTATCATATTTATCATCCTATGTATCCTGATCAATAAGGAGGGAGATATAGGGATGGATACCGAGGGACAGCCGCCGAGGAATGGGGGCACCATTTTACATTTAGGGTGCGTGTAACATCAGTTATATCTCCATTGCTAGGTAGCGGAGAGAACTAGCGAGGGTCCTCCTAGAATCTATTATTAATGAATATTGGTTTATTATCCCAATGAAATATCTTTATTCAAGTATCTATATTTGACTAACGCTCTTTGTGGTCCTGGTCCTATTAGGTTATGTGTTCACAGTGTGGGATTGTTTGTGACTTTGTTTTTAAAAGAATATGAAATAAAGATGTTCTTTTATATATAGGAATTTAGGTAGTCCCTGGATAAAAAACAAGTGAAATAATCATAAACAATACAAGGCACAGACAGATACAGGAGGATAGAGGTCCCTGCCCGCGAGGGCTCACAGTCTACAAGGGAGGGGTGAGGATACAGTAGGTGAGGATAGAGCTAGTCGTGCGGTGTAGGTACACACTACACCATGAAATCGGTTGCTTTTTGACCATCTACATAAATTGTCCCTACAATTATTGTGACTTGTCCACCAATGTGAATGAACACTTTACACTATGTGGAGGAATATCCTGGTTTTATAAACTGTAGGTAAATAAATAATTGAAAATCACTATTTTGTAAATATATTATAATAATCATGCAAAATAGAATTGGCAGCTCTGCTGTGTATTTCACTGCATGGACCATAGAGATTTAATAATTAACATTCTACATTCAGACACAGGAGAACTCATCATCTATTAACACAAAACAGTAACAATAACCCTGCAATTCTGTTCCGGACTACAGCAAACACGGCACGGCCCAGTAAGAAAGCAGAAATTCAAGGATAAATATGGAGGAAACGTTTTGAGAATTTTTTTAGACAGGCACTCTGGGTCCAAAACAATTAACAACAGATATGATCAATGAAATCTGCCTAATTTAGACCAAGCGCTAGTTCCAATTTCATAGAATTCAGTAGAAGAAATTGGGTATACGCCACGCTATCACCATGGAATCCGATGTTAATATAATTCCTTTATTATTCGTACAGGTCGACGCGTTTCAGAGACAACCATCTCCTTCATCAGGACAACAAGGAACAGTATTTATATAAATAATATATAATTATATTAACATCGGATTCCATGGTGATAGTGCGGCGTACACCCGATTTCTTCTTTTACTGAATTCTATGTCTAACGCTTCGGGGCTGCGGCTGTTACCATTTCTGCATGTGTTTAAAGGGGTTGTGACTGTCACAATCGCAATAGGTGAGTGCGCCTAATTTCTGTCTATTAATTCTTACCGGGTAAGACCCCATTGCGCTTCTTTGTTCCACAGTGTTATTTCCTGTAGTTCCAATTTCATGAAACATTTACATTACATTACGGAGAAATTCAGATATGCCTTTTTGAACATTGCAATTTTTCTTACTGTTGTTTTGGGTCAGTTTTAGATGATATCACAGTAAGTTTTAGTAAACTGCATTATATTTAATTTAAATAAAAAACTAACAAATTGTCATGTTATAAGAGGAAGTCCGGTTTGTATCTGCACCACGGGACCCGTGCTGTGTCTTTGCCACAAATTTTGTTTTCTTGGTTTGTTTAGATAAACGTTGAATCACAAATATAATCACTTTCACTACTTTTGTACAGTATATTAAAACTAAAAGCAATATTATCTGAAAAGCTCCCTTGAATATCATGTGTTTTGGCATTTGCTCGATATTCAAAAGAATCATTACACATTACATTTCCCGATATGTTACTACAAGTTTCACTAGTCCCATTTATGAACATATTGGCATAAGGCCATAACATATCATGAATTGTCCTTTCCACTAAGCTGGGTTTAAAAGCATCTATAGTATTTATAGCTGTCCCAAAACTTATTTTTATATTCTCTATAGGGATGAATTCCAGGTTAGTCAGTCCAGATTTATTTCTTAGTACCCAAATTCCTCCCTTAAAAGCCAGATATTGCAAATTGGTGACTGTTGCATTCAAATTGCCTTGCCACCATGGAAGATTGATCCATCCCACTACGGAAATGGGTACTGTCGCATTCTATAGATGAACACATCGAGTGTCTTTATCAGCAAGCTGATCAGAACAACTTTTCCACTTTAAGATTTCCTCCATCGATACCGGGACATCCAGATAAGGGATACTGGTGGCTGCAACCAAAGAATGTGTACAGATCCAGCAATCTGTGTGTTGAAAATGTGATGGTGCATCAGAAATTTATTCGCCATAGGTTCCTCCTGATGTAGACTTGTCCATCCAATGACCAAAGAGGCAAACATCAAACACAGGAATTTCTCCATCTCCTCACTATCGAGCTCTTCCCAGTAACCGATACCATGGATTCCGCTTATTTACCACACCTTCTGCAAATAAAGATACCCTATTATTCTCGTAAATAACATTTTTCTTGTGGGACATATTCCCACTTCTCCACTCCTAGTCTCATCAGGAAAGTACGATCTTTTCCGACCGCTATTACCTCTGTCTCTGAGGGCAGTCCTTGGAGGTTTTGAATCAATATTTTTGCTCCTACATTTGTAATATTAGAGGATCCAAAACCTTTAGTACCCCGTATTGTTAATTCTGCCGGGGCAGTTCCTTCTCTTATCTCAGACAAGTTTATTGGAATTATCAACACCTGAGCCACCTTCTGGTGTTTCATCAAGATCAAAGGTTCATTTCCAAAATTTAGCATCAGTACCTTGATTTCTCCCTGATAATCTGCCTCTATTACCCCTCCCACCACTATGGTTCCTTTTAACACTAAACTAGAACGAGTGGCTATTTGACCATATTGATCCTTTGGTATCTGGCAACCCAATCCTGTTGAAATTGGTTTTACCTTACCTGGGGGTACCACGACAGTTTCCAATGTACTGAGGTCTAAACCTGCGGAATAAGGTGTCGCTCTTTCTGGTGTGCCCAAACAGCTGTACCTTGCCTTGTCAACTGTTGGACTGATTTGTCTGATGGCTGCTGCTTTATCTGCTTCTGAATTAAACAAACGTTCAAGTGAGTTAGTAGGGACATGAGCATCGAAATGAAATACAGTGGTCTTGCTAGATTGAATAATCCCTTCAATGTCTTGCCACACTTCCCTGACCATCTCAAACACATTTTGCTGTTCCTCTCCCCAGTGGAACTCATATTTTTTCCTCGTTACTTTGTACAAATGAGCCAACATTTGTCCCAAATGAGGGATATGTTGTCTCCAAAAATCAAACAATCCAATATAAGACTGAGTCTCCTGTTTGGATTTAGGGACCAGAAAATTAATAATTTTCTGTCTGGCATTGGGCAAGATCTCTCTGTGCCCCTTGTTCCACTGAATCCCTAGACATGTTACCACCTGAGATGGTCCTAGAACCTTGGCATCATTGATTTCCCATCCTTTACTCCTCATATGAGCAACTAGTTTTGTCAATTGATCTTTCACACTTTGCTCATCTTGTCCTTGTATCATTATATCATTGATATAATGTGAGATCTGCATTTCCTTATGACAAGACATAACCCCAAAGGAGAATTTTCCTTCGGTTAGATTAAGAGTCATCCCTTTTAGGACATCAATTTCCAAAATACATTCTGGTATAGGAACTACCAGCACCGTATACTGCTTGATAGGTAAATTACCTATCTTCAAAGCTACCTGTGTCTGAACCCCGGTGATCACTTGACCACCTAGTCCAGCAATTTTTACTCGAGGTCCTTTTATTTTTTCTGGGTTTCCATGAATTAAAGTAGCCTCCGCCCCCGTGTCAATCAAAGCTGGGACTCTTTGAACATTTCCCCCTTTCCAATGTATGCTAAGATTGACGTAGGGACGTTCGTCCCTTTTTATCAATAGGGGGGCTTGGCTGGCTACCTATGGTAAATCACTTCCTTCTGAACTTTCATTTACACAGACTTCAGTCTGTGTATTAGCCCTTCCTTCCGTGACCTTTGTGGCCACGGCTGCAGCCAGTTCTTCCCATGGATAAACTGACTGAAAATCTTCCCAAGACACATTCTTTGGGGGTTTTTCCCCTTTTCCCTCTGATTTCTTTACCTTGGGGGTTTTTGAACCCCCTTCCACATTTGTAGTGGTCACTTTCTTTGTGGATAGAACTTTCTGTTTGTACAACTTCCATAATTCTCCTGTCTCCTTTCCATCAATCCTTTCCTTATTGATCCCGGCTTTAAGCAAAGCCTGGAACATGTCTTTGCGAGACACCCGTGGGGCCTCCCCTACTGATTTCTCTTTACAATCAGGATTGTTTGGTTTACTGTTACCAACATGGCCTCCAGGGGATGGTTTATCCCACTGTCCCATATCCTGTAACTCCCTCATCCTCCCTAAAACTACACCGATTGATTCTCCAGTCAGCGCTACAGTTAAGGTTAAAATAACTGTTTTGTATGCTGGAGGAGCATGTTTAACCAGCCTATTTCTTATGCTGGCTGTCAATGGGTACTGGAGATAATCATCATCCATTCCCAAAAGAGGAAGAGCATTCCTCATTGCTTCTTCCTTCAGCCTTTCCATACCGTCTTTTAAGGTATACCAAGGTTTATCATTGATAGGAAAGTCTGCTTCTGATGGGTATTTGTACAGAAAAGCATGGGCTAAGATCATGATTAAGTTTTGAGTACCATGCTCATTATGATCAACAAAATAATTTTTTATTGATCTCTGAATTACTGGGTCATGAGACATGGTGACAAATTTTGCCACGTCTCCGGCGTCAAAGTGCACTCCACCTCCTCCGAGATCGTGCACCCTGACCAACCAGGGAATTTCTCCTTCTCCTGGTTTTTGTCTAAACTGTGTTAAAATGCTATCAACTTCTCCCTGAGAGTAATCTTCAATGGTTACTCGATTTTTTACATGAGGAATTGTTCTCTCATTTGTGATGGCATTACCATCTTCGTCATATTGCAGATTCCTGTCACCATCCCGGACATGTTCCCGGATGATCTCATTCTCTGTCCTCTCTAGGCGCCTCCTTATGGGATTAGCCTGAATCTTCCCTTTATGGTAATCCTCCTCATCAGATGATGAAGATGAATCCCACACATCCCCATCCCAAGTATCAGGATCCCAGTTTATAGAAGCTGAGGCGATACTTTTATGTACTTTGGTTTTATTTACTTTTCCTCTTCTTTTCTTGTACTTATTTTGAGCAATTTTTATGGCAGCTTTTTCTGCCACATTCTGATAATGTTCCAATTTATCCTTCAACAGTCTGGTATTACATTCCAGAACTGTTTTCAGGCAACCTAATTCTATCATCTTTTGTTCCATCTGGGAACTTTTCTTCTCTATCTTTAGATTACGCTCATGCATTACACTATATGCACTTGCCAAAATCCAGATGCGCCGTCCTAAAGACACTACATCACCTGCTTTCACAGGGACACTACTGAATACATTCACAACATCAGTAGGTTCACAAGCCTTAAGCTTGTCCTGCCATTGTTCTGCCAATCCACAAGACACTACATCACCTGCTTTCACAGGGACACTACCGAATACATTCACATCAGTAGCTTCACTACCCTTAAGCTTATCCTGCCATTGTTTGCGCCGTGCTAAAGACACTACATCACCTGCTTTCACAGGGACACTACCGAATACATCCACAACATCAGTAGCTTCACTACCCTTAAGCTTATTCTGCCATTCTTTGCGCCGTGCTAAAGACACTACATCACCTGCTTTCACAGGGACACTACCGAATACATTCACAACATCAGTAGCTTCACTACTAGAGATGAGCGAACTGGTCCCGGTTCGGCTCGAGGCCGGTTCGCCGAACGGGGGTCCCGTTCAAGTTCGGTTCGTCGAACGTTCGACGAACCGAACTCGAACGTATAGGCTAGAATGGGAGGCAATCACAAACACATAAAAATGCATTATAAATGTACACAAAGAGTTAATAAACATTGCCATAACACTTACCGGTCCTCGCGATCCCTTCTGCACTCTGTCTCCTGCCGCTATTCCATCCGATGATCGCTGAATCCTCCCGGTGACCTGCACTGCCAGCAGAGATGCAGGACCTATCGTGACGTCAAAATAGCCATGTGACCAGTCACGTGGCTATTATCTCATTGGCTACAGACTGGTCACATGACTATGACACGTCATGTAGGACCTGCGAGTGCATCTCTCCGGTACACGGTGCACATATGTGTATCGCCGTGTACCGGCGACATGCTCTAGCACACGGTCGACTCCCCGTTCCGTTAGGGACCGGCTGACACAGCCGGTCATTAACGGAGATCACCGTTGCCATAGCAACGCAGTTAGCGGTGACGTCACCGCTAACCGCGGCTCCGAGAGCACCGTTGCTATGGTAACGCGTCTGTCAGCGTTACCGCTAGCAGCCAGCACTGATCACTCACGGAGTGAAGGCTGCACGCTGCTTCCCGATTGTAGTGATGATTGTAGTGAGGATGGAGGTTCCCCAGCCCCAAGTGATGAGCTGTTGAACCTCATCCTCACTACAATCGTCACTACTACTACACTAGTGATGATTGTAGTGAGGATGGAGGTTCCCCAGCCCCAAGTGATGAGCTGGTGAATCTCATCCTTCCTCACTACAATCGTCACTACTACTACACTAGTGATGATTGCAGTGAGGATGGAGGTTCCCCATCCCCAAGTGATGAGCTGGTGAATCTCATCCTCACTACAATCGTCACTACTACTACACTAGAAAGAAAGAAGACAGAAGAGCAGGATCGTGGAGGGCTGACAGGGGGTAATAAAGATGGAGTCTCTAATGTGTCTGTGTATTTATTTCTATTAAAGTATTTTTTCTCTGTGTGGTGTCTTTTTTTTAACCCTTTATTGGAGATTCTTAATGGCCGGGTCAAACGTGCCTGACATTAAGAATCTCTGGCTTAATACTGGCTGGTAAAACAAAGCCAGTATTAACTCATGATTACCCAACAAGCCACCCGGCTCCAGGGCTGTTGGAAGAGTTGGATACAGCGCCAGATGATGGCGCTTCTATGAGAGCGCCATTTTCTGGGACGGCTGCGGACTGAAATCCGCAGCAGAGGCGCCCACAAACCTCGGGCTAACCTGTGCTGCGGATTCCAATCCCCAGCTGCCTAGTTGTACCCGGCTGGACACAAAAATAGGGCGAAGCCCACGTCATTTGTTTTTTAATTATTTCATGAAATAAGTGAAATAATTAAAAAAAACGGGCTTCCCTATATTTTTGGTTCCCAGCCGGGTACAAATAGGCAACTGGGGGTTGGAGGCAGCCCGTGGCTGCCAGCTGTACCTGGCTAGCATACAAAAATATGGCGAAGCCCACGTCATTTTTTTGGTGGGCAAAAAAATTCTGCATACAGTCCTGGATGGAGTATGCTGAGCCTTGTAGCTCTGCAGCTGCTGTCTGCTCTTCTCCATACAGACAGACAGCAGCTGCAGAACTACAAGGCTCAGCATACTCCATCCAGGACTGTATGCAGAAGTTTTTTGCCCCCTGAAAAAATTATGTGGGCTTCGCCATATTTTTGTATGCTAGCCAGGTACAGCAGGCAGGTACGGCTGCCCCCAACCCCCAGTTGCCTATTTGTACCCGGCTGGGAACCAAAAATAAAGGGAAGCCCTTTTTTTATTATTTCATGAATTTCATGAAATAATTAGAAAACAAATGACGTAGGCTTCGCCCCATTTTTGTGTCCAGCCAGGTACAACTAGGCAGCTGGGGATTGAAATCCGCAGCACAGGTTGGCCTGAGCTTTCTGGGCCCCACTGCTGCGAATTGCAGTCTGCAGCCGCCTCAGAAAATGGCATTTTCATAGAAGCGCCATATTCTGGCGCTGTATCCAACTCTTCCAGCACCTGCCTGCTATACCTGGCTAGCATACAAAAATATGGCGAAGCTCACGTCCTTTTTTTGTAGTTTTTTGGCAAAAAAAATAAAAAATGCTTCCCTGGATTTTCCATTGCCAGTGAAGGTAACACCAAGCAGTGGGGGTTAGCAGCCAGTAGCTGCTTGGATTACCCTTAGCTAGCAATACAAAAAATGCAGCGGGAGCCCATATTTATTTTTTTTAATTATTTATATAAATAACTAAAAATAAAATGGGCTTCCCTGTATTTTGATTGCTGGACATCACAGTGCTGTAAAAACAAATCTTTAAAAAAATGACGTAGCGCTCCGCGGTATTTTTGATTCTCAGCGCAGATAAAGCAGACAGCTATGGGTTGCCACCCCCATCTGCCTGCCGTTACCTTGGTTGGCAATCAAAATACAGGGAAGCCCATTAATTTTTTCTATTTAAAAAATAGTTAAAAAAAAAAAATGACGTTGGGTCCCCCCATTTTTGATAGCCAGCTAGGGTAAAGCAGACGGCTGTAGCCTGAAAACCACAGCTGGCAGCTTTACCGTGGTTGGGGATCCAATGTGGAGGTCCCCTCAGGCTCTTTTTTATAATTATTTTATAAATATTAATAATTACACAAAAAAAGTAGGGTCCCATCCAAATTGGATCACCAGCCAAGGTAAAGCGGACAGCTGTGGTCTGGTATTCTCAGGGTGGGAAGGTCCATAGTTATTGGGCCTTCACAGCCTAAAAATAGCAGGCCGCAGGCAACCCAGACGTGGCGCATCCACTAGATGCGCCAATCCTGGCGCTTCACCCCAGCTCATCCCGTGCCCTGGTGCAGTGGCAAACGGGGTAATAAATCGGGTTGATACTAGCTGTAAAGTCACCTGAGATCAAGCCCAGCAGTTTGTGATGTCATGGCGTCTATTAGATACCCAACATCATAAACTGTCAGTACTAACAAAAACAAAAAATCGACAAAAGAAATTTATTTGAAAAAACAGTCCCCAAAACATTTCCTCTTTCACCAATTTATTGTAAGAAAAAAAATAAAGGGGTCCCACGACGACTCTGGACCGTCTAGAATATGGGGGGGAGACACTCAGGGAACGTATCCCCCATTTTCTAGGAGTGCGGACCCTTCATGTGAGGAGTGTGGGTGCAATGAATCTGCACTCACTCTCCCCGGGTCCACAGCAGCAGAGTCCATGTCGTAATGGTTGCTACCAAAGCTGCAATGCCCTGCTCATGAGGTAAGGGCATGCCTAATCAGGAGAACTACTGTAGAGGAAGCTCTGCTCACTGGTATATAGGTGCTCAGAGGTAATAATAGATACAATTAGTGAGTAACCTCGGCACTCTAAATCTCCCAGACTAAGTCAGTAAGTCCCAATGGATAGTAATGCAAAATCACTCTTTATTGGTCCGTATTAAGAACATTTTTTTTTTCATAAGCATATATGTTTTTGTCCAAAACAAGTTACAATTGACGTTTCGGCCTGAGCCTTCGTCAGATTGGACTTATCTGCATGTAATCATGAAAAATGACAATAATCAGTATCACATAAGAGTGAGAGAACAATAACATAAACTCGAACAATGTAGAGGTACAATTGGCATGCAGCAAAAAAATTGCAACACAGCAAGAAATGAAACACATGATACAAATGTCATAATACAGTACAAGGACAATATAGTAATGACAAATATGGGGTCAGAGTAGACTTAGACAGCTCTGGTACGAAAGAGATGTCAATCATAAAGTAACATGTGCAGTAGGTGTAGAGCTACAGTATGCATGGCAGAGCTAATGGGTAGACCGACCATAGAAAAAGAACGGAGAAAAAGTGGAGAAAAAGTGGAGAAAAAGTGGAGAATAAGTAGAGAATAAGTGGAGAAAAAGTGGAGAAAAAGTGGAGAAAAAGTGGAGAAACAGTGGAGAAAAAGTGGAGAAAAAAGTGGAGAAAAAGTGGAGAATAAGTGGAGAAAAAGTGGAGAATAAGTGGAGAAAAAGTGGAGAAAAAGTGGAGAAAAAGTGGAGAAAAAGTGGAGAAAAAGTGGAGAAAAAGTGGAGAAAAAGTGGAGAAAAAGTGGAGAAAAAAATGGAGAAAAAGTGGAGAAAAAAATGGAGAAAAAGTGGAGAAAAAGTGGAGAAAAAAATGGAGAAAAAGTGGAGAAAAAGTGGAGAATAAATGGAGAAAAAGTGGAGAAAAAGTGGAGAAAAAAAAGGAGAAAAAGTGGAGAAAAAGTGGAGAATAAATGGAGAAAAAGTGGAGAAAAAGTGGAGAATAAGTGGAGAAAAAAAAGGAGAAAAAGTGGAGAATAAATGGAGAAAAAGTGGAGAAAAAGTGGAGAATAAGTGGAGAAAAAGTGGAGAAAAAGTGGAGAAAAAGTGGAGAAAAAGTGGAGAATAAATGGAGAAAAAGTGGAGAAAAAGTGGAGAAAAAGTGGAGAAAAAAATGGAGAAAAAGTGGAGAATAAATGGAGAATAAGTGGAGAAAAAGTGGAGAAAAAGTGGAGAAAAAGTGGAGAAAAAGTGGAGAAAAAGTGGAGAAAAAGTGGAGAAAAAGTGGAGAAAAAAATGGAGAAAAAGTGGAGAAAAAGTGGAGAAAAAAATGGAGAAAAAGTGGAGAATAAATGGAGAAAAAGTGGAGAAAAAGTGGAGAAAAAGTGGAGAAAAAAAAGGAGAAAAAGTGGAGAAAAAGTGGAGAAAAAGTGGAGAAAAAGTGGAGAAAAAGTGGAGAAAAAGTGGAGAATAAATGGAGAAAAAGTGGAGAAAAAGTGGAGAAAAAGTGGAGAAAAAGTGGAGAAAAAGTGGAGAATAAATGGAGAAAAAGTGGAGAAAAAGTGGAGAAAAAATGGAGAAAAAGTGGAGAATAAATGGAGAAAAAGTGGAGAAAAAGTGGAGAAAAAGTGGAGAAAAAGTGGAGAAAAGGTGGAGAAAAAGTGGAGAAAAAAATGGAGAAAAAGTGGAGAAAAAGTGGAGAAAAAAATGGAGAAAAAGTGGAGAATAAATGGAGAAAAAGTAGAGAAAAAGTGGAGAAAAAGTGGAGAAAAAAAAGGAGAAAAAGTGGAGAAAAAGTGGAGAATAAATGGAGAAAAAGTGGAGAAAAAGTGGAGAATAAGTGGAGAAAAAAAAGGAGAAAAAGTGGAGAAAAAGTGGAGAATAAATGGAGAAAAAGTTGAGAAAAAGTGGAGAAAAAAGTGGAGAAAAAGTGGAGAAAAAGTGGAGAATAAATGGAGAAAAAGTGGAGAAAAAGTGGAGAATAAGTGGAGAAAAAGTGGAGAAAAAGTGGAGAAAAAGTGGAGAAAAAGTGGAGAAAAAGTGGAGAAAAAGTGGAGAAAAAGGGGAGAAAAAGTGGAGAATAAATGGAGAAAAAGTGGAGAAAAAGTGGAGAAAAAAACTGGAGAAAAAGTGGAGAAAAAGTGGAGAAAAAGTGGAGAAAAAGTGGAGAAAAAAATGGAGAAAAAGTGGAGAAAAACTGGAGAATAAATGGAGAAAAAGTGGAGAAAAAGTGGAGAAAAAGTGGAGAAAAAGTGGAGAATAAATGGAGAAAAAGTTGAGAAAAAGTGGAGAAAAAAATGGAGAAAAAGTGAAGAAAAAGTGGAGAATAAATGGAGAAAAAGTGGAGAAAAAGTGGAGAATAAGTGGAGAAAAAGTGGAGAAAAAGTGGAGAAAAAGTGGAGAAAAAGGGGAGAAAAAGTGGAGAATAAATGGAGAAAAAGTGGAGAAAAAGTGGAGAAAAAAATGGAGAAAAAGTGAAGAAAAAGTGGAGAATAAATGGAGAAAAAGTGGAGAAAAAGTGGAGAATAAGTGGAGAATAAATGGAGAAAAAGTGGAGAAAAAGTGGAGAAAAAGTGGAGAATAAGTGGAGAAAAAGTGGAGAAAAAGTGGAGAAAAAGTGGAGAAAAAGTGGAGAATAAATGGAGAATAAATGGAGAAAAAGTGGAGAAAAAGTGGAGAAAAAAATGGAGAAAAAGTGGAGAAAAAGTGGAGAATAAGTGGAGAATAAATGGAGAAAAAGTGGAGAAAAAGTGGAGAAAAAGTGGAGAAAAAGTGGAGAATAAGTGGAGAAAAAGTGGAGAAAAAGTGGAGAAAAAAATGGAGAAAAAGTGGAGAAAAAGTGGAGAATAAATGGAGAAAAAGTGGAGAAAAAGTGGAGAAAAAGTGGAGAATAAGTGGAGAAAAAGTGGAGAAAAAGTGGAGAAAAAGTGGAGAAAAAGTGGAGAAAAAGTGGAGAAAAAGTGGAGAAAAAGTGGAGAATAAGTGGAGAAAAAGTGGAGAAAAAGTGGAGAAAAAGTGGAGAAAAAAATGGAGAAAAAGTGGAGAAAAAGTGGAGAAAAAGTGGAGAATAAATGGAGAAAAAGTGGAGAAAAAGTGGAGAAAAAGTGGAGAAAAAAATGGAGAAAAAGTGGAGAAAAAGTGGAGAAAAAAATGGAGAAAAAGTGGAGAAAAAGTGGAGAAAAAGTGGAGAAAAAGTGGAGAAAAAAATGGAGAAAAAGTGGAGAAAAAGTGGAGAATAAATGGAGAAAAAGTGGAGAAAAAGTGGAGAAAAAGTGGAGAAAAAGTGGAGAATAAATGGAGAAAAAGTGGAGAAAAAGTGGAGAAAAAAATGGAGAAAAAGTGGAGAAAAAGTGGAGAATAAATGGAGAAAAAGTGGAGAAAAAGTGGAGAAAAAGTGGAGAATAAGTGGAGAAAAAGTGGAGAAAAAAATGGAGAAAAAATGGAGAAAAAGTGGAGAATAAATGGAGAAAAAGTGGAGAAAAAGTGGAGAAAAAGTGGAGAAAAAAATGGAGAAAAAGTGGAGAAAAAGTGGAGAAAAAAATGGAGAAAAAGTGGAGAAAAAGTGGAGAAAAAAATGGAGAAAAAGTGGAGAAAAAGTGGAGAAAAAGTGGAGAATAAATGGAGAAAAAGTGGAGAAAAAGTGGAGAAAAAGTGGAGAAAAAATGGAGAAAAAGTGGAGAAAAAGTGGAGAATAAATGGAGAAAAAGTGGAGAAAAAGTCGAGAAAAAGTCGAGAAAAAGTGGAGAAAAAGTGGAGAAAAAAATGGAGAAGAAGTGGAGAATAAATGGAGAAAAAGTGGAGAAAAAGTGGAGAAAAAGTGGAGAAAAAATGGAGAAAAAGTGGAGCACCCTTTGGTGCCTTTCATGTGGCACTAAGGGGTTCTTAGCTTTGTATTTAGCCAAAAAAATGAAAAAAAAAAAATGACGTAGGGTTCCCCCTAGTTTTGTAGCCAGCTAGGGTAAAGCAGATGGCTGCAGCCTGCAGACCACAGCTGGCAACCTCACCTTGGCTGGTAATCCAAAACTGAGGGCACCCCACGCTGTTATTTTAAATTAAATAAATAATTTAAAAAAAAAAAAAACACGTAGGGGTCCCCCAAAATTGGATCACCAGCCAAGGTAAAGCAGACAGCTGGGGCCTGATATTCTCAGACTAGGGAGGTCCATGGTTATTGGACTCTCCCAAGCCTAAAAATAGCAGGCCGCAGCCGCCCCAGAAGTGGCGCATCCATTAGATGCGCCAATCCTGGTGCTTCGCCCCAGCTCATCCCGTGCCCTGGTGCGGTGGCAAACGGGGTAATATATGGGGTTAATACCAGATGTGTAATGTCACCTGGCATCAAGCCCTGGGGTTGGTGAGGTCAGGCGTCTATCAGATACCCGACATCACCAACCCAGTCAGTAATAAAAAAAAATAGACGACACGACAAACACATTTTTATTTTAAAAAACACTCCCCAAAACATTCCCTCTTTAACCAATTTATTAGAAAGAAAAACAAATCCAGGTCTGGTGTAATCCAAGGGGTTGCCATGACGATCCACACTGTCCCAGTCAATGAAGAGCAGGATGTTCCCCATTGGCTGGGAGAGCAATGCAGTGACCTGAGCTAACATCAATGGGTCAGCCCAGGTCACTGCAGGGGATGACAAGTGCTGCTGTCAGCGAGGTACATTACCTGTGCTGATCTCCAGCACACTGACAGCCCCTGTCACTGAGGTCAATGACCGGCGCCTTCACATCAAGTATCGCGAGAGGTTCGTGACGCCACCGCCAGTGTCAGTCTTGGGTCGGAAGCGATAGGTTATGTGACAAGCGGCGGCCATGGAGGACAGTGACAGCGCTGAGGTCGGGATGGCGGGGCTTCATCACCACAGGTAAGCCGAGCGGGGGGGGGGTGTGTGAGAGTGTGTGTGTGTGTGTGCGTGTGTGTATATGTATGTATACATGCTGCGGGCAGGAGGGGGCGGAGTGAGCTGAGCGGGAAGTGTGGGCTTCCTGCACGTAACTAAGATAAACATCGGGTTACTAACCAAAGCACTTTGCTTGGATACCCGATGTTTATCTTGGTTACCAGCTTGTGGCAGGCTGCCAGTGATGGCTCCTGCACACTGTAGCTGGGAGGGGGGGGGGGGTGTGCGTGAGTGAGAGTGTGTGTGTGTGTATATGTATGTATACATGCTGCGGGCAGGAGGGGGCGGAGTGAGCTGAGCGGGAAGTGTGGGCTTCCTGCACGTAACTAAGATAAACATCGGGTTACTAACCAAAGCGCTTTGCTTGGATACCCGATGTTTATCTTGGTTACCAGCTTGTGGCAGGCTGCCAGCGATGGCTCCTGCACACTGTAGCTGTAAAAAGCCCTGCTTTTTGCTGCTAGAACCGTTCTCGAACGTATCTAGAACTATCGAGCTTTTGCAAAAAGCTCGAGTTCTAGTTCGATCTCGAACAGCCCCAAAAATCACTCGAGCTTAGAACTGGAGAACCTCGAACCACGAACCGCGCTCAACTCTATTCACTACCCTTAAGCTTATCCTGCCATTGTTTGTGCCATGCTAAAGACACTACATCACCTGCTTTCACAGGGACACTACCGAATACATTCACAACATCAGTAGCTTCACTACCCTTAAGCTTATTCTGCCATTGTTTGCGCCGTGCTAAAGACACTACATCACCTGCTTTCACAGGGACACTACCGAATACATTCACAACATCAGTAGCTTCACTACCCTTAAGCTTATCCTGCCATTGTTTGCGCCGTGCTAAAGACACTACATCACCTGCTTTCACAGGGACACCACTGAGTACATTCACATCAGTAGCTTCACTACCCTTGAGCTTATCCTGCCATTGTTTGTGCCGTGCTAAAGACACTACATCACCTGCTTTCACAGGGGCACCACTGAGTACATTCACAACATCAGTAGCTTCACTACCCATAAGCTTGTCCTGCCATTGTTCTGCCAATCCACAAGACGCTACATCACCTGCTTTCACAGGGGCACCACTGAGTACATTCACAACATCAGTAGCTTCACTACCCTTAAGCTTGTCCTGCCATTGTTCTACCAATCCACAAGACACTACATCACCTGTTTTCACAGGGGCACTACTGAGTACATTCACAACATCAGTAACTTCACAACCCTTGAGCTTGTCCTGCCATTGTTCTACCAATCCACAAGACACTACATCACCTGTTTTCACAGGGGCACTACTGAGTACATTCACAACATCAGTAGCTTCACAACCCTTGAGCTTATTCTGCCATTGTTCTGCCAATCCACAATTGACCAATTCATGTGCTATAAATTTGTAGGGAGCCTCAGTCCAGCATGGGATCTCCACAACAACCTCCTTAACATTATCCTTACGTTTTCTGAACATTTTGACACTATGAAAAAAGATTGAAAAAATATATCTGGAAATTTGCCAAATATATGTTTTTAATTTCTAAATTACAAAAATTAGTTTAATTACTTCTTATAGAAGTAATCCTGCCGACTACGCCAATTTATGTCTTGCTAAATTCTACTAAAAAGGGGGCTGAAAGCCCGTACTTACGAAGCGCTCACTGATATCCTAATCAGGCACGAATACTAATATTCTTTATAGCAAGATACTATTTATTTTAATAGCACATGAATAGTTAATGGTACATAGGCATTTAGAACTATAGTCATAGAATCTTATACAATAACAGAAATATGCATCAACATTACCGTTTGTTGTAGCAATCCTTTCACATCGGAGGGAACTCGATTTAATGATAAAGGAAACAACATCATGGCATCTTGCATCACAGGAACAGTGCGTACACTTCAATGTCCTGGAAGGTATCCCTTTAACATTAAGCGAGTCCGGTGTATTTTTATAGGAAAACTTTGTAGGTTGTGTTTAAATGGTCACCAGCATGTGACAGCTGAGTCATGTTCATGTAACTTGACCACAAACTGCTGTGGGCACCAGCAGCTTCCTGCACATTTACTTGTACATCCTGCCAGTTGACAACTGACCGACCACAGTTGACCATAGTGTTAGTGAAATATTGCAATGAGCCGTAAATTTCATATGCAAGCTTCCTTAAACCTGTCTTTAAGCCAACCACAAGTTTCCGGTAAGTGGAACTGTAAATGTTACTTCCTTATTATCGTGAAACTGCTTCAAAACCTGTTTGACATGTATTCTTTGGTCATAGAAATTGGCTATAGAGAGGACATCTCTTTGATACTGAATTATTGATAGGTCAAATAATATCTGGGATCACTCCTATCTTTTGATTATGATCCCTATCTAATCACACATTCTTTCAGTCATATCACATTGGTATCACAGCTACTCTTAATAAAATTGGTGTAATTTACTACTTCACGCTCCTCATTATAACTGGTATATGAAACACCAGTCTTAATGAATCAGGATTTCCATGCTTTTTTTTTACAATGTAAGGGGTTTTGCCTGGACTCAATAAGGGCATTAACTAGTATCCTTCTCTACTAGCTAGAATTCTGAATCTTCAAAAATAGCAACTACTACTAGAAATACAAACATATGAGTGGACACCATGTCCAGTGGTGTGATGGCTGTCTCTTTGTTACTAGAGCCTTGTGACAGGATCTGGGCCAGACGCTGTCTTTACTATCTGAGACTCCTCACATTAAAAGTATTTCCTTTCCTTTCGTGTTGAAAGGGTTAATGTCAGTTTTGCTTTCCAGCAGCTTGTGACTCCTGGCTTTAGGTGCTTCTGATTGGTGACCACTTCCTTTGCCTATATATGGTCACAACTCCCAGTAGAAGGCACCAATTATTCTGAATCCATTCACTAGCTAGGCCTTGAGGTGGAAGGAGCTGCTGGAGCCCTGGTTGCTGTGAAGCAGTGTAGGCTGCAGTCCTGGTGTCTGACTGCAGCCATGAAGCTGGGCTTTATCCTTTTGTTGTTTCGCCTGTCTCTTATGACTTCCCTTCATGTTGTATTAGTGCAGTGGTCGGACTAGTGATTATCACTTGCCAACTCACTAGCCAGGGTTATTGCAGGGTCTCTTAGGGTTTCAGGTATCTTGCTCGGCGACAGGTGCAGAACCTGTGTAGGGATTGGCTAGGAGTGCAGGGTACAGCTGAAGGTCAGTGCAGGAGGTGTCCCATTTTCCCCTTCTCCCCTTCAGTAGCACCAGGGCCCACTGTTGTTAAAGCGTTCCCAGTGTACCTCATGTTTGTTGTTGGTAAAACACCTGTTTGTTGTGTGTCTCGACATGCACCATACCTTTCCCAAGTCCGTGCGTGAGAACTGGGTTCAAGAAGCCAAACTAACTCCTCACTAAGACATCCATTTCATTTGTATACGAAACACTGTTTTTAAATCAGTGTGCTCAATCTTATTATCACGCAAATTGATCTACTGTATGTGTCTGATACTAAAAATGTGACATAAATTTTTATAATATGAAAAATAAAATTACAATCAAAGAATAAAGCTGGTGTCACACATAACGACGACGACAACGACGTCGCTGCTACGTCACCATTTTCTGTGACGTTGCAGCGACGTCCCGTCGCTGTCGCTGTGTGTGACATCCAGCAACGACCTGGCCCCTGCTGTGAGGTCGCCGGTCGTTGCTGAATGTCCAGCTTCATTTTTTGGTCGTCACTCTCCCGCTGTGACACACACATCGCTGTGTGTGACAGCGAGAGAGCGACAAAATGAAGCGATCAGGAGCCGGCCTGGCAGCTGCGGTAAGCTGTAACCAGCGTAAACATCGGGTAACCAAGGGAAGACCTTTCCCTGGTTACCCGATGTTTACGCTGGTTACCAGCCTCCGCTCTTGCTGCCAGTGCCGGCTCCTGCACTGTGACATGTGGCTGCAGTACGCATCGGGTAATTAACCCGATGTATACTGTAGCAAGGAGAGCAAGGAGCCAGTGCTAAGCAGTGCGCGCGGCTCCTTGCTCACTGCACTGTGACATGTAGCTGCAGCACACATCGGGTTAATTAACCCGATGTGTACTGTACCTAGGAGAGCAAGGAGCCAGCGCTAAGCGCGGCTCCCTGCTCTCTGCACATGTAGCACAGCGACGTTATGATCGCTGCTTCTGCTGTGTTTGACAGCTAAGCAGCGATCATAACAGCGACTTACAAGGTCGCTGTTACGTCACCGAAAATGGTGACGTAACAGCGACGTCGTTGTCGCTGTCGCTTAGTGTGACACCAGCTTATGAGCAGGTGTAGGAGTAGTAAAAGTGCTAATAGTATTAAATGTCTACTGGCAAATGCAGGGTCTTGCAAACAAAATGAATGAGTTGGAGATTCTTATGTCATCCACGGATTACGATGTGGTGGGCAATACAGACAGCTGGAGGAACGAAAACTATGATTGGGCAACAAACTTAGATGGTTACCCTACATTTCCAAAGAACCAGAAAGACAAAAATTGTGGAAAGGTGTGTATTTTTGTTAAATCTGACTTAACACCTGTCCTCAATGATGAAATTGTGGGAAGCTGCAACAATTTAGTCAGTATGGGTAAATGTACATGAGGAGGGGAATAATAGAAAGCTCTTGATTGGAGTTTACTGTAAGACTCCTAATAAACCAGTACAGGTAGAGGATAAATTGCTGCAACAAATTAGAAAGGCAGCAAATAGTAATCGGTTCCTTATAATGGGGGATTTCAACTATCCTGACATTCAGTGGGACATAGAATCTTCTGGTTGTGCTAAAAGCTGAAAGTTCTTATCTACAATTCAAGATAATTACCTCTTTCAGATGGAAGATGAACTGACCAGGGGAGATAATTTTCTGGATTTGGTCGTATCACATAGACCAGATACAATTCCAGATGTACAGGTCCAGGAGCAGGTGGGAAGCAGCGATCATAATATGGTAAGCTTCAATGTAATATTCAATAGAGCATTTCAAAGACACAGAGGTCTGTCATCTGTTAACAGAAATATAGGCGGCTTCCACATTACTAGTAGCAGAAAGGCTCTGGAAAAAAGCAATAGTCGCCCCCCCCAAAAAAAAAAAATAAGAAATCCAGTGAAATCTGAACTCCGAAATCCAAATGCCCCCTCCCTTCTGAGGCCCATAGTGTGCCTAAACCATAGTTAGGGTCCACATGTTTGGCATTATTGTACTTAGAAGTTTTGTAACAAATTTTGTGGTCCATTTTCTACTGTTAGCCTTGTAAAAATTAAAACTTTGGGCTTTTAGCATCATTTTTGCTGAAAAAAATATAATGTTTCATTTTTACAACCCAATATTATAAAATTCTGTGATGCACAAATGGGTTCAAGATGCTCACCACAAATCTAGATAAATTCCTTGGGGGTGTCTAGTTTACAAACTGTGGTCACTTTTGGGGTGGTTCCATTGTTTAGACACATCAGAGCTCTGCAAACATGACATGACGCCCATTATCGATCCCAGTTCCATAAGTCAGATAGTGTGCCTTTCCTTCTGAGCCCTGCCGTGCACCTGAACAGTAGTTTTCCACCACATATGGGGTATCAGCATACTCAGGACAAATTGCACAACAAATTGTATACTTCATTTTTTCCTGTTGCCCTAGTTAAAATGTAAAATTTTGGGCTAAAACAAAATTTGTGTAGGATAAATATGTTTTTTTTCAATATTATAAAATTCTATGAAGCACTTGGGCTCCCACACAGTTAGATAAATTCTTTGAGGGGTCTAGTTTCCAAAATGGGGTCACTTGTGGGGGTTTCCACTGTTTAGGCACATCAGAGATTCTGCAAATGTGACATGGCAATCGCTATCGATTTCAGCCAATCTTGAGTTCCAAAAGTTTTTAGAACTTTTAACCCTTCTAATTTCCTAACTAAAAAAAAGTTTAAAAAATGGTACTGATGTAAAATAGATATGTGGAAAATGCTATTTATCTATTTTGTATGGTATATGTAACACCGACTTTCCTGTACTAATTGGCAGGGATGCCGACATACTATTACTCACCACCCTGGCTGCCCAGCTGTTCCACCTGCTTCTATGCCCCTATGCTCCCTGTTCTCAAGTCCTGTGCCCTTAGGACGCTCACACTCCCCGCTTCTGAAAACGGCAGAGCATGCACTCCTGAAGTTTATTGCTGGCAGGAATCAGGTATTAAAGGCACCTTCCCCTATTTAGAGGTGCTTGTGCAATGTTTTTCTCCTGTACCAACCAGTTTTCCTTGCGGCTATTGTCTGATCCCTGGTACTCGTTCCAGATTCGATACTTGCCCATATTCCTGAACCAATCGTGATTCCGAACAAGTCTGAGTCCCTGAATCCTGAGTACTGGTACCAGCCTGAGTTCCTGAATTTGTTCCTCTGTCTCAGTACCGGCCTGAGTTCTTGATTTTGTTCCTGTGTCCCGATACCAGCCAGAGTTCCTGAATTAATTCCAGAGCACCAGTATCTGTGTTCCTGGTTACATTTTTGTACCGGTCCAAGGACCTGAATCTTTTCCAGTTTCCCGATTCCTGCCTGTGTTCTTGAATCCGTTCCTGTTTTCCGTGTCCCGGTACCTGCCTGTGTTCCTGAATCTGTTGCAGTGTCCTGGTGCCTGCCTGAGTTCCTGAATCCATGTTCGTGAACTTGTACTTGAACCTGAACCTGTCCTGTCTGTATCTGCCGTCACATCTGAATCTGAACCGAGTCTGATCCTGTCCCGCCTGTGACTCCGATTCCGCCTCTCCTGCTGTCCTTCAGTTCAGCTACTGTGGATCCGGGGACTGCCTTGAATTGGAACCTGGCGGCTACTTGAACTACAAACCTAACGTCACCACAAAAGGCTCTAGAGAAGACCAGGTAGCTGCTTACTCATGCCCCTCCAGGGTAAGCGTGTACTCTGTGGTCCAGTGGATCCAAATCCCCAAACTGGCCATAAAGGTAACTGCTGTCCTAGCCGTAACAATATACCTATCTGGTTTAAGGGCCTAAAAATTGAATATTTGAATATGTTCTATTTTTTTCCAATTTTCTTTTATATTTTGATAAACACAATTAATATTGACCAACAATTGCCACTAACATGAAGTACAACATGTCAGGATAATACACGCTTAAGATCACAGGGATATGTTGAAGTGTTTCAGAGTTATTACCTTATAACTTGACGCTGGTCAGATATGAGAAATGAGGCTCGGTAATTAATGTGTTAAGTGGCTTGGTCCTTGAGGGGTTAAGTATAGTTTTAAGTTACTATGACAATTTTGATTCATGATGTTCATTTCATTTGTACAAAATGATCAGATTTTGAGAAACTGATAAATTAGTAAATTACTAACATCCTATTGATAAGATTCACCAAAAGCATAAAGTACGATCATGATATATGATTGTAAAGCACAGATGTTCTTTGTGAAATTAGTAGTTATAGTGTATACCACTTAACCCCCCCCCTTGCCTTTACATGGCAAAATTTCGGTGTCGGCAGCTGGTACTTATAATTTTCTAATTAGTCCTGCTGGAAGGATGGCTCTTCATGTTGTAATACAAGATATGAGTCGGCTTATTCTTGGCTGCACAAAAAAACAGCATATCTAATAGACATAAACATTGTGGCAAAATAAGTGATCAAAAAGTTATTGGACAAAATGATACAGTCACTAAAAATCGAGTAAACAGGCCAAGCCAAATATTAAGCTGGGAAATGTATCTGTCCAGAATTGTATGATATTTCACAGCTATTAAAAACTGGAATAATTTACCCTTGTAATATTGTTCTTGTCATTCAGTTTCTCAATGAGTTTGAGCAGCTGTCTGGCACTAGATATAGCAGCCCAAATATTACTGGATAAGATGGCATCCAATTTTCTTCTTCACTTCTGTTCACGCGCATGCTCAATAATGTAAGGAAGCAAAGCCGCGCATGCAGTTAATTTGTAGAGCACTGACGTTGATGCCTACTCTTGTTAATCCTGTTATCACTAGAGATGAGCGAACCGGTCGTGGTTCGGCTCGAGTTCGGTTCGTCGAACGGAGGTCTCGTTCGAGTTCAGTTCGTCGAACGTTCGCCGAACCGAACTCGAACCACATAGGAAACAATGGCAAGCAATCACAAACACATAAAAACACCTAGAAAACACCCTCAAAGGTGTCCAAAAGGTGACAAACAACTCACAACACAACACAAACACATGGGAAAGTGACAAGGACATATACTCATGCGAAAACAAAAGAGCTGGACAAGGAAAATAGAGGAGGAGACACAGATATAGGCATGGCACGCCCTTCTTAAATCATGTAAAACACCACAAGGTGACTCCAAGCGGAGTTCTCACTTTTTTCCAAAATTGGGCCACACACACACCCACCCCTTCAGTGGCAGCACTTGTGCCCCAGTTGTACACTTCACAGCTAGATTTGCATCAAGCACATTCAAAAATACGCCATTCTTAACCGTCCCCAGGATGACACCGGGATAGGTATCAAAGTCTTTCCTGATCCCAGCTCTGTTCATCTTGGATCATTTTTAAAAACAATGTAAGCAAGGGTTACTCCAAGCGGAGTCTCCCTTTTTTTCCAAAAATTGGGCCCCACACACACCCACCCATTCAGTGGCAGCACTTGTGCCCTAGTTGTACACTTCACAGCTAGATTTGCATCAAGCACATTCAAAAATACGCCATCCTTATCCGTCCCCAGGATGACACCGGGTTAGGTAGCAAAGTCTTTGCTGAACCATGACTTGTTCATCTTGGCTCCTTTCAAAAAACACAGCAAGCAGGGGTTACTACAAGCGGAGTCTCCCTTTTTTCCAAAAATTGGGCCACACAGACACCCCATCAGTGGCAGTACTTGTGCCCTAGTTGCAAACAGGATGTTTTGATTTGCATCAAGCACATTCAAAAATACGCCATACTTAACCGTCCCCAGGATGACCCCGGGTTAGGTAGCAAAGTCTTTGCTGAACCATGACTTGTTCATCTTGGCTAGTTTTAAAAAACACAGCAAGCAAGGGTTACTCCAAGTGGAGTCTCCCTTTTTTTCCAAAAATTGGGCCCCACATACACCCACCCATGCAGTGGCAGCACTTGTGCCCTAGTTGTACACTTCACAGCTAGATTTGCATCAAGCACATTCAAAAATACGCCATCCTTAACCGTCCCCAGGATGACCCCGGGTTAGGTAGCAAAGTCTTTGCTGAACCATGACGTGTTCATCTTGGCTCCTTTTAAAAAACACAGCAAGCAAGGGTTACTCCAAGCGGAGTCTCCCTTTTTTTTCCAAAAATTGGGCCCCACACACACCCACCCATTCAGTGGCAGCACTTGTGCCCTAGTTGTACACTTCACACCTAGATTTGCATCAAGCACATTCAAAAATACGCCATACTTAACCGTCCCCAGGATGACACCGGGGTAGGTAGCGAAGTCTTTGCTGAACCATGACTTGTTCTTCTTGGCTTCTTTTAAAAAACACAGCAAGCAAGGGTTACTCCAAGCGGAGTCTCCCTTTTTTCCCAAAATTGGGCCACACAGACACCCCATCAGTGGCAGTACTTGTGCCCTAGTTGCAAACAGGATGTTTTGATTTGCATCAAGCACATTCCAAATCCACAAGCATTTACTCTCCCCAGGATGACACAGGGGTAGTAAATTCCTTGTGGATCCATGACTTGTTCATTTTGATGAACGTTAGTCGGTCCACATTGTCACTGGACAGACGCGTGCGCTTATCTGTCAGCACACACCCAGCAGCACTGAAGACACGTTCAGAGACAACGCTGGCAGCTGGACACGACAAAATCTCCAAGGCGTAAGTTGGGAGCTCTGGCCATTTTTCAAGATTTGAAGCCTAAAATGAGCAAGGCTCCATTTGCAAAGTCATGGCATCAATGTTCATTTGGAGATACTCCTGTATCATCCTCTCCAGCCGTTGACCATGTGTCAGACTTGTTTTCTCTGGTGGCCTTGCAAAGGACGGTCTAAAAAAATTATGAAAAAATTATGAAAAGATTCCATAAAATTGCTGTTACCAGCACCAGATACGGTGCTACTGGTACGGGTAGACTGTTGAAGATGACGAGACCGTCCCATGTTTGTCAAGTTACAACTGGGAGATTCACTCCCTGCACCTGCACGGTTGTTTGGTGGAAAAGCCGAGCTTCTGCTGATACTCCTGCATACGTGCGTCCCTTTCTATGGCTGGAATTATGTCACAAAATTTGGACCTGTACCGGGGATCTAATAGCCAATAGTCATCATCACTTCTAATTTTGACAATATGAGGGTCATGTTGGAGGTAGTGCAGCAAGAAGGCGCTCATGTGTCTTGTGCAGCCATGCGGACCAAGTCCACGCTGTGTTGTTTTTGGCATAGAGGTGCTAACCGTTCTTTCTTCCTCTGACATCTCCCCCCAACCTCTTTCAACTGAAATTTGACCAAGGTCTCCCTCATCCGCTGAGTCTTCCATGTCCATGGACAGTTTGTCCTCCATTTCTTCATGTTCTCTTGCACCTTCCTCAACATTTCGCCTGCTACCATTCGCCCTTGTTGATCCCTGTCCCCCATGGTCCCATGCCTGCCGCGTTGGTGAAGATGAACATCTGGACCTTGGTGATGTTGTTGTGTCTTGCGCATTTGAATCCTCCTGTAGGTCCTCCCCTTCCTGTTGTCTCACCCCCTGACTCCGAATAGTGTTTAGCGTGTGCTCCAGCATGTAAATGACTGGAATTGTCATGCTGATAATGGCATTGTCAGCGCTAAACATATTCTTCGCCATGTCGAAACTGTGCAGAAGGGTGCATAGGTCCTTGATCTGAGACCACTCCATCAGGGTGATCTGCCCCACCTCTGCATCTCGTTGGCCCAGGCTATACGTCATGACGTATTGCACCAGGGCTCGACGGTGCTGCCACAGTCGCTGTAACATGTGGAGAGTCGAATTCCAGCGTGTCGGCACATCGCATTTCAGGCGATGAACCGGCAGGCCGAAAGACTTCTGGAGCGATGCAAGTCGCTCAGCTGCGGCGGTTGAACGATGGAAGTGAGCACACAGTTTTCGTGCCCTGGTCAGAAGGCCATCTAGGCTGGGATAGTGTGTTAAAAATTGCTGGACAACAAGGTTCAACACGTGAGCCATACAAGGCACGTGTGTCACCTTGCCCAGGCGAAGGGCCGCACCCAGGTTTGCAGCATTGTCGCACACGGCCTTACCAGGCTGCAGGTTGAGTGGAGACAACCATTTATTAAACTCAGTCTCCAGAGCTGCCAACAACTCAGCCATTGTGTGACTCCTATTTCCAAGACATGTCAAGCTAAAGACCGCCTGATGCCGTTGCGCTCTGCTGCCAGCATAGTAATGAGGGGTGCGTGATTCCTTCTGCGCAGTGCGAACGCTGGTGGCCTGACCAGGCAGGCTTGGGGCGGAGGTGGAGGACCCAGATGAGGTGGAGGAGGCAGAAGCAGTGGCGGAACTTGGACAGACAGAGGATTGACACACAAGTCGTGGGGACGGCAAGACTTGTGCAGCAGACCCTTCACCATCTATCACCATAGTTACCCAGTGCCCAGTCAGCGACATGTAACGTCCCTGTCCATGCTTACTGGTCCAAGTATCGGTGGTGAAATGCACCCGTTGACACACAGAGTTTCTCAAGGAAGCGGTGATGTTGTGTGCGACATGCTGGTGTAGCGCGGGCACACCTTTCTTAGAGAAGTAGTGGCGACTGCGCATCTGGTACAGGGGCACAGCGACAGACATAAGGTCTCTAAAATCCTGTGTGTCCACCAGGCGGAAAGGCAGCATTTCGGTAGCCAAGAGCTTACAGAGGGATAAAGTCAACCTCTTAGCTTTGTCATGGGTCACAGGAAATGGCCTTTTATTTGTCCACATCTGAGGGACAGAGATCTGGCTGCTGTGTGTAGACGGTGTTGAGTAGGGTGTCCCTGGAAAAATGCAGCTTTGTGAGGAAAGTGCAGGCGTAGACATGATGTCGCCTTCATCCAACGTTGGTGCTATCGATGTCTGAGAGAGCTGTACACACGTACTTGTTTCCCCTTCCAAACCAACTGACGACCTACCAAGCAAACTGCCTGTTGTGGTTACAGTGGTGGAAGTTGTGCGTGGAAAACCAGGTGTGACAGCTGTCCCCACAGTCCTAGAAGATGAAAAGCGCGCGGATGCACTAGAAGGGACAGGCGGTGGATGGTTCGCTCCGCTAGGCCGCGTTGCAGCACGGTGAGCTTCCCACTGGGACATATGATATTTATTCATGTGACGATTCATGGAAGAAGTTGTCAAACTGCTGAGGTTTTGCCCTCTACTAACAGAATCACGACAAATTTTACAGATCACATAATTTGGGCGATCTTTTGCTATGTCAAAAAAGGACCAGGCTAGGCAAGGCTTAGAGGGCATGCGACCTGCTGATCCACCCCGACTAGTACTCAGAGGCACAGTGGTGGCTGAGGATGCAGTTGTAGACGTGCTACCAGTACTCCTACTCTGTCCAGGAAGGCGCAAGGTAACTTCGTCTTCAGTTACATCCTCCTCCACTGTCTCTCTTCACCTCCTCGAGGGCCTGACTGTGGGTTGACAGTAGGTGGGATCTAGAACTTCCTCATCAATTGTTGTGTTTGCACTCCCCTCACCCTCAGACCGAGCCTCTTCTTACCCTGACCAAATATTTAAGTTGTCATCCCAATCTGGTATCTGCGTCTCATCATCATCAGTATGTTCCTCATTGTCTATAACAACAGGTGTTACAGTTTGTGAAAAAGGGTCAACATTATGCTCAGAAACTTGGTCCTCATGGCCTGAATCAGAGTCACAAAGGTTCTGGGCATCACTGCAGACCATTTCCTGGTCTGTACTCACTGTAGCTTGGGAGCAGAGCTCTGATTCCCAGGCTATAGTGTGACTGAACAACTCTGCAGACTCAGCCATCTCAGTTCCACCATACTGTGCAGGGCGGATGGAGACTTCAGAGCTGGGAGAAAGCAAGTTTGATTGGAATGACAACTCAGAGGACTGGTGTTTTTTGGATGCGGTAGTTGAGGTGGTGGAGAGGGCACTTGTTGGACCACTTGAGATCCATTCAAGCATTTTCCTTTTTTGGCCATCATCTACCTTTGTTCCAGTTGTTCATGTCCGTAAAAAAGGGAGCACATCGGATTGTCCACGGTAAGTAGTAGACATCTTACTTTTGCTGGTAGATGGTCTATCTTCAGCAGATGATAATGGAGCTTTGCCACCTTCCCCACGGACAAACCCTTTTTTTCCTTTTCCACCACGCCTCTTCCCCTTTCCACCAGCATCTGTCATTTTGCCACACATTTTGATAGCGACAAGATTGTGCACTTAAAATGTGGTAGTAAAAATTGAGAGGTGGTGTAGATTTCAGCGGTGGTCTAGCTTTATTAACAGCAGAATAAACAACAATAATTATCCCTGACAATGCAACTACGGCCCTTAAACTGGCAGCAGTGTTTGCTAGTATAATGGCTTAGTAACAATGAGTTTGAGTGTGCAATGCAGGCAGACGTGCTGCAAATATCTTTGCACTAGTGGTACAATACAGAAGTCCAACAGCCACTTTTAGGATGCCACTAAGTTCACTCAGTGTTTGCTAGTATAATGGCTTAGTAACAATGAGTTTGAGTGTGCAATGCAGGCAGACGTGCTGCAAATATCTTTGCACTAGTGGGACAATACAGAAGTCCAACGGCCACTTTTAGGATGCCACTAAGTTCACTCAGTGTTTGCTAGTATAATGGCTTAGTAACAATGAGTTTGAGTGTGCAATGCAGGCAGATGTGCTGCAAATATCTTTGCACTAGTGGGACAATACAGAAGTCTAACAGCCACATTTAGGATGCCACTAAGTTCACTCAGTGTTTGCTAGTATAATGGCTTAGTAGTATTGAGTTTGAGTGTGCAATGCAGGCAGACGTGCTGCAAATATCTTTGCACTAGTGGGACAATACAGAAGTCCAACAGCCACGTTTAGGATGCCACTAAGTTCACTCAGTGTTAGCTAGTATAATGGCTTAGTAACAATGAGTTTGAGTGTGCAATGCAGGCAGACGTGCTGCAAATATCTTTGCACTAGTGGGACGATACAGAAGTCCAACAGCCACTTTTAGGATGCCACTAAGTTCACTCAGTGTTTGCTAGTATAATGGCTTAGTAACAATGAGTTTGAGTGTGCAATGCAGGCAGACGTGCTGCAAATATCTTTGCACTAGTGGGACAATACAGAAGTCCAACAGCCACGTTTAGGATGCCACTAAGTTCTCTCAGTGTTTGCTAGTATAATGGCTTAGTAACAATGAGTTTGAGTGTGCAAAGGGCAGGAGGGTACAGTGGCAGGGTTGTGGGTCTCTGGGTAGAGGAAAGGAAGCCTGCCTTTCTATCCCTCCTAATGGGGAAATGCAGGGAGGAAATCCCTGACCTTAGCTACACAGACACTGTCATCTTGTGTAGCTGTTAAACTCTGTTTTCACGGACCTCTCACCTATGGCTCTGACCCTGCCGGTATTAGCCCTTAAAAGGACTGATAGAAAGGGCTATCCCTATTCTGTACAGCGCTGTGTATAGAGCGTACACAGCAGTATCGGAGATAGGCGCTGCTCCAGCGGTGACTGACACCAAGGACGCAGAAGGCAGATAATGGCGTGCTGGAGGAAAATGTCCATTTTTTTTTTAATGCAGGGACATGTGACAAAGATCTGTTTATACAGTATGTCCAATGTAATAAAGGGTTTGTTAGGCAGGGAATTTAGATAGGCAGACACAACTGCTGGTGGTTTTTGGACCACGGAGGACCTGACAGGTTCCCTTTAAGGTGCATATACGAAGGGCGATCCAAAAGTAATGATAATCAATAAGAAACACAATGAATATATTAAAAAGAAACCTTATTTTTCTACATAGTCTCCTAACAAGTCTATACATTTAGTCCATCTCTTTTCTAAACTTAGAATTCCCTTCGAAAAAATGTCTTGATCTTGACCCTCAAAAAAATCCCCAACAGCAGTTATCACGTCGCTGTTGTCATCAAATTTCTTGTCCCGGAGGTGTTCCTTGAGGCGAGGAAAGAGAAAGAAGTCACTGGGGGCTAGATCTGGCGAATAGGGGGGGTGTTCCACCAGTTCAAAGCCCACTTCTTGAATGGTTGCCATGGCAACTGCAGCTTTGTGAGCCGGCGCGTTATCTTGGTGAAACAGCACTCCAGCCCGCAGTTTGCTGCGCCTTTTTTCCTTGATAGCCTCCCGCAATCTTCTTATTTGTTCTGCGTAGTAGGAGCCCGTAATAGTGGCTCCCTTCTCCAAATAGTCCACCATAATAATTCCTTCAGCGTCCCAAAAAACGGACGCCATAACCTTCCCTGCTGAGCTTGACACTTTGAATTTCTTTGGCATTCGGTTCGTCGGCTCGTTTCCATTTCATCAATTGTTGTTTAGTTTCGGGATCAAAGTGGTGGATCCAGGTCTCGTCCATGGTCAAAAAAACGTGTCAAAAAATTCTTGTCTGCTTGGAACTTTTCAAGATTTGCTATTGAAATGTCAACTCGTTTCTTCTTTTGCTCGTCGGTTAACATTTTTGGCACCCAACGCACGGAGACCTTTCTCATATGCAATTCTTTTGCAAGGATTCTTTGAATACTGCCATGTGAGATCCCTGTGACCTCAGCTACATGCCTGATAGTCACTCTTCAATCTGCCAATACAACTTCTTCAACTTTTTTCACATTTTCTTCATTGAGGGACGTGGATGGGTGTCCTTCACGATGTTCATCTTCCGTCGATGTTCTTCCCAGCTTAAATTCCTTGGCCCAGCGTGCAACTGTGGAATATGGAGGAGAAGAGTCCCCCAATGTTGCCACCAAGTCGCTGTGTATGTCTTTGGTAGTCATTGTTTTCAAGCAGAGGTATTTGATGACAGCTCTGAGCTCGTTTTTTTCCATTTTGATGTTCACTCCTCGGCAGTTCATATTCAAATGAATGTAGCTCCCGGGAATCGTGGCCTAGTTAAGTGATTTTTTTTCCTGGACTCGTGGGTACCTAAGAGAGAAGAAAACATTTTATTTTAATTTCTGTGTGCAATAGAAATAACCGATTATCATTAGTTTTGGATCGCCCCTCGTAGACTGCAAGATTATTATGAATGTTCTATGAACTCTCTTTTCCTGATAATTGGGCAGTGTAAACAGGCTGCTGATCAACTGACAAACCTAGCAAAATATAGTTCAACGGGTGATAGAATTTTTTGTTTTTTTTAAAAAGATCATTCTTCTAAGCAGTGCATTGTTCTCTGTAAATAAGAAATGTGCTTCTGTGAGCAATGTATAACAGAACAGGCTAATAAACAACTGCAAAGAAGTAGCTGATTGGCTGTTAGACGCCGCAGGTTGGGTGGTGTAAACCCACTTTTGAAGCTGCGATTAAATTAGCTAATTTGCATCCATAAGCTACAAGTCTGCAGTCACTCTATGTGACTGCAGACTTGTAAGTCCTCACATTGTGCGCATTGACATACTTCCACCCTCATTCCAACTGTATCCAACCTCACTCAATACAATTACATTGAGTAAAGCCGCCATAAACGAAGATGTTTTGTCCAAACCAAAAGATCATTTCATCTGATGCTTGAGCATTTTTCATCTTCATTGGGCAATTAATAGCCTATTTACACTGCATGATTATCAGGAAATGAGGACTTTTAGGATCACTCATACAAGATAGTCTTCCCATGCAAATGGACCTTTAATAAGGGTCCCTAACGTCACTGAGTTTATCACATGCATAATGAATTCTGGGGTAGGGAGACAAAATTAATATTCAAAATTTTTGATGGGTGGCATCAATGGCGGACACAGACAAAAAAGGGCTCTTATGCAAATACTTTATATTGGTCCTTTATAGCTCAAGAGCGCATCAAAATGCACAATTCCACCTGCTTTGGAGGTAGCAATGGGCCCACTAACCTCTTAAGCCCCTGTGCGTCTACACAGGCTGCACCAATGACATGTCTGCTCCTGAGTGGCATGGTGTCTCAGTGGTTAGCAGCACTGTAGTCTTGCATTGCTGGGATCCTTGGTTCAAATCCCACTAAGAACAACATCTGCATGGAGTCTGTATGTTCTCTCCGTGTTTTCATTGGTTTTCTTCAGTTTACTCCCACACTGCAAAGATATACTGACAGGGAATTTAGGTTATGAGCCCCAATGGGGACAGTGATGTTTTTATATGTACGAGAAGTGCTAAGGAATTCCAGTATATAAGTAAATAAATATTATTATTCTATGATGTCATGCCAACGGGGTTCTGGGTTTACCCGTTACCGGGTTCTTCTCATGGGTCGCCGTGTTGGCCTTGCCCGGTTCCGTGACCCCGGCGGTGTCAATAAGGCTGGGGATGGGCACGATGGGAGTAGTTGTTCGTGACACCACCTGTGGTGTGCGACCAATTATTAGCCGCTGCTGTGGGACTTCTCTCTCTGCTGGGGCGGATGGTGACGCAGCTTGGGTGTTACAGCTCTTCACAGGTAGAGCAAGGCCCCAAGGAGGATGATGGTAATTATAGTTTATAGTGCTGGAGCGCAGAGGCGCCCCTGCCAGTAGAGATGGGACGACACAGAGGGTGCAGCTCAAGGTTCTTACTTACTGGAATCACACTGCCATTGGTGCACCGAGCTACGCTGTGATGGACCTCAGCAGATCCCGGATACTTCAGAGGTCGTGGCCAGTGTTTGCTTCTGTGTGTCTCCTTTCGATGGTTTCCCTCCACCACAGCTCCTGCACCGTGGAAAGGGTCACAGGTGCCTTTTGCAGTCCCCGCAAACTCTGGGATCCCCCTTCTTTCCTAAAAACCTGGGTCGAGCCTCCAGCTCCAGACCACAGGTCCTCAACTGTCCGTGTCTCGGCTATTCTCCTCCTGAGTGCGACCTAGCAATTGCTGCGCCCGGATCCAACTCACTAATGTTTGTGATGGCTTCTAACTGCCCCTGTTGGTGCCCTACCTCCTGGGTCCCTGAACTAGTGGGCAAGAGGTCTCATACCTCATGATGGCCACCCCAGAAGCTACCCTAGCCCAGTCCCAATGGAAGAGCTTCCGTGTTATATGTTGGTTGGTGTGTTTTTTGGTGGTTTACCGGCGTCGACCTCTTCCGTATCCGAGATGAATACTGCACCTCTGGTGAGGTGCAGTACCCTGTGGCGCGTGAAGCCACAGGGGCGCCACAATGTTCCAAGCAATGCAACACTCCTACACATATATGCCCTTACATTTGTGTAACTTAAAAATGCAAAAGACTGCAATAAATATTTAAACTACCAGGGGGTGCATTAAGATATTTCTCTACATGTTCATAAGCAAACGTCGTCTGCCTTTCCTGTTTTTACTGACATATGTGTCATCAACAGTGAACCATTTGGTTAGGCTTGGTATTGTAACGTAAACCGATTTTAACATTTCACTTGAAATATATAATAATAAATCACAAACTGTTAAAACACAATTTGGCACGTGATACATCAATGTGTGCCACATGTGTAGAGAACTCAAAGCGGCCCATTCATAGATAATTAGCTAGATAATTGCTGGTGGACAATAAAGTATCTTACAAGACAAAACAATCACTGATCTTTGGGAGACCAGCCAGAGAAAACACTGCCGGCAGCCAGCAAAGGCGCTCAGAACAGTGAAATCCTAGGTGCATTGCCCCCTGGGAAGTATGCAGATCCTGGTCTCCCCGAGGTTTATAGTTATACAAACATGGGAGAATTATGTGACAGTCACGTATTTTTTGATGGTTTGCTCATGAAGCTGAAATCCTCTCTTGATTGATGTATCTCCTGTATGAACTCTTCCCAGCCGCTCTCCTTTCAGAAGTGATGGTGGTTGACTTCTTGATGAATATCTCAGAGCACAGGACCGTTCTGCACCAAAACACTTACATTTTCAATGTCCAGTGGAGGTGACATGGTGCCCAAACTACTGACTCTTCTCACTCTTCTCCATACAGTGACTTCCTGATGCAACGTTCTATTCTTTATCTTTAAGCGGCAATGTCCCTTTCTTCTATATTATAGGATCCAAGATTACGTTCTTGTCCTCAGATGTTAGTCTTTATAGATACATGGGTAGCATAGTGTCTTAGTGGTTAGTACTGTTGCTTTGTAGCCCTGGGTCCTGGGTTAAATTCCCATCAAGGACAACATCTTCAAGGTGTATTTTCTCCCCGTGTTTGTGTGGGTTTCCGCCCACACTCCAAAGACATTCTGATTGGGAATTTAGATTGTGAGCCCCAATGGGGATAGACTTGTTGATGTATGTAAAGCGCTGTGGAATTAATGGCGCTGTATAAGTGAGTAACTAGTATAGTGATGGTTAGATTTGATGTTATCACTTTTGATGTTGATGTTCTTCACATTTTAGATGTTTAATCTCCAGACACTCTGTGACAGGCTTCAGCTTTTTCACAGCAATTACACATCTTCCGATTGGTGGCAGCGGCTTAGATATGCAGAGCTGTTCTTTAGGTGGTGTTGTTCCTATTGATGGCAGGATGTTACTTTTTCTGGAGAAACGCGGCAATGATATCCAGAAGATGAAGTCTAGGTCTCTTGTCTCTACTTGTGTCTCTGTCGAGACTCTAATTATGGTATCAGTGCTTGTAGTTTTGGAGGCCACTTGGATGTCATTGAGGTCTTTCTCACTTACTTGAGTTCCAACGGTCTTATATTTGGGGACTGGTGGCTGACGCTTTGCTAATCCAAACCTTTTCCTGAGGGAATACAAGAACCTCCTTTTTTTCAGTATTAGGAGGTTGGGATCTTGATAGGATTTCCCTTGCTGACTGATGGGGCAGCTTCTCAATCAGACCCACCTCAATTTGTTTCAACTCAATTGGTGAATCTGCTTAGTTTTTTCTTCATTATTACAGGAGCAGCATCCGGTGAAACAATAAAAGCCTTGCTCCTCTTCTCTCGTGTTCAGAATTGTTTCCATGACCTCACAGGTATTTTAGCCTATTTTATTGAAACGTTAGGAACGTAATCAAATGACGCAGCCGAATAGTGCTCATTCCTGAACCTGAAACAACTACTCTTCATGGCTGAAGCCTGGGATGGAGCAGGTAGATGAGTGAAGATCCACTCCATTTTCAAAAAATCTGCGCAGTAGTATATTTTTTCTCTCACACAACATTCTTCTCTACTCCTCTGTCTCCTACAAAACCCTCAGAGAAATTCAGGTAAAACATGGCTGTATGAAGCAGTGACCGGTGACATCACAAAGTCCTATGACATCTCAGTGCCATGACAGCTTAACTATAACATCTTCTTTATATTCCTTCCTCTGGCAGAAAAAAATAAAGAACTCTGTATCTGATGTTCCATGGAAATGTAATATTAGAGCATTTTCCCTCATACTAAAGCCGGAATGTAAGAAATAGATAAATCCAGGACAAAATTTAAGTGGTGAATTATTAGCCGCATCTTTATTAACCAACATCAATTCTTAAATAACATAAATCTCATTCAAAATCCTCATTAAAATATTAGTAGATATTAATAATCTAATAAATAAACTCAGCCTCAGACTTGGGCTCTGAAAGCATTAAATGTCTAATGATGAGGGCAAGTTCTCCCCCTGGTCTAATAAAGAACTTTCGACAACATAACGTAAAAAGGCATGTGGGATCAGGGGGTGCTCCGAGGCTCCACAGACAGGTATTTTAACATTAGTAGGGAATAAGGGGCTTCTGAATGAAGATAGGGCCATATAGAGGGACTAAAAATGGACATACGGCAGTAAAAAGCGCTCAATTTAGCGACTGGGTAATATAGGTTGGCTCTCTATGGAGATGGGGCAGTATACAGGGCTCAGTATGGAGATTGTGCAGTATAGGGTGTTCAGTATGATGGTGTGGCAGTATAGGGTGGCTCTGTATGGAGATTAATCAGTATAGTGGGGAACTGCATGCCGACGACGCAGTGTAGGTGAGATTTTTATAGAGATGAGGCAGTAAAAGTAGGCTCTGTTTGGAGATGGGGGGCTTCAATATGGAAGTAAGGCAGTATAGGTGGGCTCTGTATGAAGATGGGGCTGTATACGGGGAGTTTGTGTGGAGCTAGAACAATAGAAGGGGGTCTCTATGGGGATCGGGCAGTATGGGGAGTTCAGAATGGAGATGAGGCAGTAAAGGAGCATAAGCTTGGAGATGGGTAATATACAGGTGCATCTCAGTAACTTTGAATATCACCAAAACGTTAATTTATTTCAGTAATTCAATACAGAAAGAGAAACACACATATATATATACTAGAAGGTGGCCTGATTCTAACACATCGGGTATTCTAGAATTTATTGTGTAGTTAATGTATGATTTTTGTTATATATTGTCAGGGCCAGGAGGACTGGTAGACCCAGGAGGTGGATCTGCTGGACCGAGCACCCCACCGGGGGGCAGGGTTCACGGCAGCCGGAGCACTGGCGTGGCCGGGATGGGAGCCACGTCCCACAGGGGACGGGAAGAACAAAGTCACTGGGGTCATGGAGTTCCTAAGACTGTATGGTATACTGGTACAGGTGCCGGGTAGGAAACACAAACAGTACTCCAGGTAACAGGACACAGCACTAGGGGACCTGAGCACCTAGCTCAAAAGACAAGCTTCAGGACACGTTGATCAGGCCCCGCCCACATGGAAAGGCCAGTCTTATATACCCAGCACGGCCTCATGTCATTTCCTGCTGCAGGTGTGCTGGTCCTATAAGACCAGGAGAGTGGGCGCGGCCCGGTCCTATACAGAACCATGTGGCTAAGACTCAGTCAGACTCCTGAGACCAGGAACAGGACTCAGGGGAGCATGAACGGGAGCAGCAGGCGTGACCGGCGGACATGTGAACTGGATCAGTGGGCAAGGAGTGGTGGTGCGCTGGCGAGGCTGGATCAGTGGGTACGGAGCGGTGGTGCGATGCAGGTGCAACTGGATCAGTGAGTATGGAGCGGTGGTGCGATGCAGGTCCGACTGGATCAGTGGGTACAGAGCGGTGGTGCGATGCAGGTACGACTGGATCAGTGGGTACGGAGCGGTGGTGCGATGCAGAAACCGGCTCAATGGGTAAGGAGGGTTGCCGGGACACCGGGAGCGTGACAGTACCCCCCCTTGAAGCCCCCCTCCCCGCGGCCGGGACAAGTAGGCGCGCCGAAGAGGGGCAGCAACGTACTTCCGGGACAACCAGGACCGGGCCTCAGGACCGCAATCCACCCAATCGACCAGGAAGGACTGCTTTCCCCGGACCGTTTTCATGGCCACTATGTCCCGTATCGGAGAACCCAAGTCAGCGGCAACGGAGGCAACGGAAAGGGGAGGACAGTCAGAAGTAGGACTGGAGTCTTGGACGACCGGATCGGGTGTCTCGGACCGGGTACAGGACAGTGTCTCATCCTCAGTAGCTGGTGGCATCAAAATCTCAATAGCCAGGGACGGTGGAACGACGCTAGACTGCGTCGTCTCTTCAGGACCCGGTGGTACCAAAGGGGAATACATGGAATAGCAGAAACTGCTGTGTGAATACTGGCATGAAAAATTCAATAGCTATATGTACGAATGAAATGTGGAAAAATGGAACCTGCATTACTGCCATGAATATCTGAATAAAGAGAAATTTAGCTACTGAATTGATCAATGCAATAGAGCCCCAACACTACGCCAAAGTATTTCTCTACGTTGGGGTCCCTAGCTTGTGTGTGTCCTCTCATGCAGTTAAAAAACTTACCGTGTATGGGAAGCTGAGACCCAGGCTATATATACGATGTGGATTGGCAATAGGTGTGTATGGGGAGGCTTCCCAAACGAAAATCAACTAACAAATAAGAAAAAACGTTTGGAACTCCATTCTATGTCTGAACTGGGTGCAAAAACCTAAAAAACATCACTATGGGGAGATAAGGTATGCACACCAGTGACTATGTAAGGGGAATACATGGAATAGCAGAAACTGCTGTGTGAATACTGACATGAAAAATTCAATAGCTATATGTACGAATACGAACATGTTTTTGCACCCAGTTCAGACATAGAATGGAGTTCCAAACGTTTTTTCTTATTTGTTAGTTGATTTTCATTTGGGAACCCTCCCCACACACCTATTGCCAATACACATCGTATACATAGCCTGGGTCTCAGCTTCCCATACACGGTAAGTTTTTTAACTGCATGAGAGGACACACACAAGCTAGGGACCCCAACGTAGAGAAATACTTTGGCGTAGTGTTGGGGCTCTATTGCATTGATCAATTCAGTAGCTAAATTTCTCTTTATTCATATATTCATGGCAGTAATGCAGGTTCCATTTTTCCACATTTCATTCGTACATATAGCTATTGAATTTTTCATGTCAGTATTCACACAGCAGTTTCTGCTATTCCATGTATTCCCCTTACATAGTCACTGGTGTGCATACCTTATCTCCCCATAGTGATGTTTTTTAGGTTTTTGCACCCAGTTCAGACATAGAATGGAGTTCCAAACGTTTTTTCTTATTTGTTAGTTGATTTTCGTTTGGGAACCCTCCCCATACACACCTATTGCCAATCCACATCGTATATATAGCCTGGGTCTCAGCTTCCCATACACGGTAAGTTTTTTAACTGCATGAGAGGACACACACAAGCTAGGGACCCCAACGTAGAGAAATACTTTGGCGTAGTGTTGGGGCTCTATTGCATTGATCAATTCAGTAGCTAAATTTCTCTTTATTCATATATTCATGGCAGTAATGCAGGTTCCATTTTTCCACATTTCATTCGTACATATGAAGTGATGGCCCAGGGGTACCTCCGGCTGTGTAGTCGTGACACTGGTACTGAGGCAGACCCCTGGTTTCACCACTTCCTCAACTTCTGCGACTAACTGGAGTGTGCAGGGTGGGACATCTCTTTCCCCGGCCGATGCATAAAGAGTCTTCAGGCAAAAGTTGAAATGCATAAAAACTGCCATTTATTCACACAGAAAAGAACAACACTCCGGTCAGCAGATTCCGGCAATATTAGTGGAGCTGGGGACAACCTGCCCAAACGCGCCCTCTGGTGGGGATATGCCCTAGATACTCCTCTTCTCTGGGCTCCCACTCTCCGGTCAAGCACGCACTGGACCCACACCAGCGGAATAGACCCTGAGGTTGCGTCCACCTCCTTTACTCCGGTGTCCCCTGGTGTTCCGCTCACACACTCACATTTGCCGCTCTAGATGTTCACTGCCTGCTGTCCCGGATCCTACTACCTCACACACACTCAGACCTTCCCTAGATATCCGGCCGACTCCTCCTTCCCCGGTGGCAACAGCCGTCCCACCCGGCCACTAGGGGGTGCCCTAACACAACACATATATATATATAAAATCAACACTTTTAATAATCACAATGCCGGGTAAACTATGCTAAACTAGTAGGGGGTAGGCCCACCCACTACATGCCTCCCCTCTTAAAATCCGAGCCTCCCGGCAAGGCTCTTAACTGTAAACACATTAAAACAGCAAAACCTTTTGGGTCAGTCCACGACCACGGCGGCACCAGTTCAGCGGCGCTCCCGGTCCTTGGGGCGCTCAGAGGCGCAGCAGCGCTCCCGGTCTTTAGGCAGCGCCCGGAGGCTCAATAGCGCTCCCGGTCTTACGATGGCGCCCGGAGACGCAACAGCGCTCCCGGTCGTAGATGGGCGCCCGGAGGCTCAATAGCGCTCCTGGTCTTAGTTGGCGGGCAACAGACCCACAGAACTTTAACATAACTGCTGCCGGTTAAACAGCACCGGACTTAAACAACAGGTAACAGTGGAGACTTACTCTGGGGGCCAGGCCCGCTTCCATTCCTCTGCTTGAGCCTGGATGTAGGCCCCCAGAGATTGTCCCGGCTGGCGGCGGATTCTTCTGAAGGACACAGGGGCGAAAGGCGGCTCCACTGGCGCAGCTGCTGTAGCTCCTCGCGGAGGTGATGGCGTCGCTGCCCGGGATGGTGGTGGCGCGGGTGGCGACGCGTCTAGCATGATGACCGGCTTGTTGGTAACATTTTGTGTTACCGCTACCACGGATGGAATCTTCTCCGGGTCAAGGGTCGGTTCCGTCGCTGTTTCTGGGGCAGCAGCCATGATGCGCCGGGAGTGAGAGGGCTCGGACGGAACCGGTCTGGCATGGCTCCGGCGTCGCTCTTGTTGCTCCTCCCACTCCAGCTCCTCTTGCCACAGTTCCGCTTCCCGGGTGGTTGGCATGTGGTTAACGGCCACTGCAAACAGGCCGCGACTTCCCGCGTCCGGCAAAAACTGGACCTTTTCGCCCGGCCAAAGGGTGTGGAGACGCCGGGGCAACCCCTCCACATCCAGGTGGACCCTATTATAAAAATAGTCGTCCCCGGTGCTGATCTCGCGGATGAAGCCGTACCCTTCTTTCTGGTTAAATTTTACCACCACGCCGGTGGTAAACTGCAGGGCCAGCTCCTCTCCGCCCGGACCGGACAGCATCTTCCGGACAAGATTTTCAGCCAGGAGACGTTCCTGTACAGGGTCGAGCTTCGGGGACGGCGCTCTGGGGTGCGGCTCAGCGGGCGGGACGACTACCGGGTCCCAGACGAAGCCACGGTGGTCTTTCTCCAGTCGCTCGGCAAAGTCTTCGGCCGGCTCCGACACGGGAGCATATGGTGGAGCAGCGGCGTCAAGCTGTGAGGTCTCCCACGGGAAGGCTGTAACCCCTGGACGGCTTCCTGATGGAGTAGCATAAATCGCCCTCACTTCAGTGATGGTGCTTCTGGTCTGTGCGTCCCAGGTGGTTTTCCACGACACTTTGTCAGGGCGTGTAGAGCCTCCCGGTCCGGTTGGAAGATCCACCAAAGCTGCTTCACTGGCAGGAGCGAACCTGGGTCGGCCCCGGCCTAAGCTAATCAGCGCCATGGTGGTAGCCAATTCCTCTGGTTGTCCAAGTGCTGCCATCTCTAATCGCTGTGTTGTAGCAAGCGGCAGAGTCATAACGCAGACTGAGGAAAAAGGAGGCGGGCTTCTGTTTCCCGCTCTTAAACAGAATCCTCCCCCAGCCTCACGCTTTCTCTTGACTCCTCCGCGGCGGTACTTCTTTCTTTTCCGAACTCCGCCCACTTTGTATGTTTTCCTCAATGCCCTGGAGCTGGCGCCTCCCCTCTTTGGGCGGAGTACTCCGTACCTCCTCTTCGGCACCGGCCAGCCCCAGGCTCTTCTTTCGGCGCCAACTTTTCGCGCCTTTTCTTCTTCCTGGGCCCGGTCCAACGCTACGGGCCCTGTGTTCTCTTCCCACCAGGGGACTCTTCTTCCATAATCAGGATCCTGTACTTCAGGGACTACCTGATCTTCAGCCTCTTGGGTCCCTGGCAGGAGACTCGCATCCTGCCGACTACGCCACATGAAGTGATGGCCCAGGGGTACCTCCGGCTGTGTAGTCGTGACACTGGTACTGAGGCAGACCCCTGGTTTCACCACTTCTTCAACTTCTGCGACTAACTGGAGTGTGCAGGGTGGGACATCTCTTTCCCCGGCCGATGCATAAAGAGTCTTCAGGCAAAAGTTGAAATGCATAAAAACTGCCATTTATTCACACAGAAAAGAACAACACTCCGGTCAGCAGATTCCGGCAATATTAGTGGAGCTGGGGACAACCTGCCCAAACGCGCCCTCTGGTGGGGATATGCCCTAGATACTCCTCTTCTCTGGGCTCCCACTCTCCGGTCAAGCACGCACTGGACCCACACCAGCGGAATAGACCCTGAGGTTGCGTCCACCTCCTTTACTCCGGTGTCCCCTGGTGTTCCGCTCACACACTCACATTTGCCGCTCTAGATGTTCACTGCCTGCTGTCCCGGATCCTACTACCTCACACACACTCAGACCTTCCCTAGATATCCGGCCGACTCCTCCTTCCCCGGTGGCAACAGCCGTCCCACCCGGCCACTAGGGGGTGCCCTAACACAACACATATATATATAAAATCAACACTTTTAATAATCACAATGCCGGGTAAACTATGCTAAACTAGTAGGGGGTAGGCCCACCCACTACACATATAGCTATTGAATTTTTCATGTCAGTATTCACACAGCAGTTTCTGCTATTCCATGTATTCCCCTTACATAGTCACTGGTGTGCATACCTTATCTCCCCATAGTGATGTTTTTTAGGTTTTTGCACCCAGTTCAGACATAGAATGGAGTTCCAAACGTTTTTTCTTATTTGTCCGGTGGTACCAAAGGCTCAAGTGCCAGGAGCTGTGGTACAACACTGGACTGCGTCGTTTCCTCTTCTTCTTGAGGCATGACAGGGTCAGGTGCCAGGGGCCGAGGAATGGGCTGTAGACAGCTATCATTGCACAAGGGACTCCAGCGAGTGATTGCGCCAGACCGCCAACTGATGTCAGGGTCATGGAGTTGTAGCCAGGGCAGACCCAGCAGAAGTGTGGGAGCCATTCTCGGGATGACATACAACGTAATAGTCTCAGTGTGCAGAGCACCAACACAGAGTCTCACGGGTTCGGTTGTATATACGACGGGTTCGTATAACGGTTTTCCGTCCACGGAGGCGAACCAGAGGGGTTTGGCAAGCGGGGTCACAGGTATCTGGTATCGGGACACTGTAGATTGGTGAATGAAATTACCTGCTGCCCCCGAATCAATGTGAGCCTCTGCCGTGAACCGGACCCTCTCAGTCGTAACTTGGACAGTCTGTGTAACCGGGACTGAGGGGACTCCAGTACCAAGGGTGGCGGTTCCCAGCATCCCTTGGACTCGGGATGTTCCTGGTCTCTCAGGGCATGAGTGGAGCAGATGTGAACCGCTTCCACAATAGAAACACAGGCCCTGGGCGAGTCGCTCTGCACGGCGTTGCTCAGCTTGGCTCAGTCGGTCAATTTGCATTGGTTCAGGAGTGGAATCGCAGAACGGCAGTGGCGGGGGAACGGTAGACCTCTGCGGAACGGAGATGTGACGGATTGGTCGCTTCTCCCGGGATACTTCCTTGGTTCGCTCTTGGAAACGGAGGTCAATCCGGGTGGCTAGGGATATCAGAGCGTCCAAAGTACGGGGAACGTCACGACCGGCTAATTCATCCTTAATGCGGCCGGAGAGCCCCTCCCAGAAGGCGGCAGTTAATGCATCGTTGTTCCACCCCAACTCAGAAGCCAGCGTACGGAACTGGATTGCATACTGGCCCACCGTCAGGGTTCCTTGGCGTAGCCGGAGGAGCGAGGAGGTAACCACGGTAGTGCGTCCCGGTTCATCAAAGGTACTTCGAAAAGCCTGAAGGAATTCCCGGATGTCGGTCGTCACCGGATCCTCGTTCTCCCACAACGGATTTTTCCAGGCCAACGCTTCGCCTTCCAGGTGTGACATAACAAAGGCTATCTTGGCTTGGTCGGAAGCGAAGAGGTGCGGGAGTAATTTGAAGTGCAGCGAGCACTGGTTCAAAAACCCCCGGCAGTTCTTGGGGTCCCCGGCATACCGAGGCGGAGCAGCGAGGTGAAGTTGCGAGGCCGCGGAGACAACGGGTTCGGATCCAGACACCGTTTGCTGCGTGGACTGAGACGAGGCGGCGGTCTGTAATGTGTACAACCGGTTATCTACAGACGTCAGGAACTTCAGTATGCGGTGTAAGGTTTCACGCTGTTGCACCAGTTCCTGGCGTAGTTCAGCCAGCTCAGACGTTTGTGCTCCAGCGGGATCCATGGCCTGATCAATCTGTCAGGGCCAGGAGGACTGGTAGACCCAGGAGGTGGATCCGCTGGACCGAGCACCCCACCGGGGGGCAGGGTTCATGGCAGCCGGAGCACTGGCGTGGCCGGGACGGGAGCCACGTCCCACAGGGGACGGGAAGAACAAAGTCACTGGGGTCACGGAGTTCCTAAGACTGTATGGTATACTGGTACAGGTGCCGGGTAGGAAACACAAACAGTACTCCAGGTAACAGGACACAGCACTAGGGGACCTGAGCACCTAGCTCAAAAGACAAGCTTCAGGACACGTTGATCAGGCCCCGCCCACATGGAAAGGCCAGTCTTATATACCCAGCACGGCCTCATGTCATTTCCTGCTGCAGGTGTGCTGGGCCTATAAGACCAGGAGAGTGGGCGCGGCCCGGTCCTATACAGAACCATGTGGCTAAGACTCAGTCAGACTCCTGAGACCAGGAACAGGACTCAGGGGAGCATGAACGGGAGCGGCAGGCGTGACCGGCGGACATGTGAACTGGATCAGTGGGCAAGGAGTGGTGGTGCGCTGGCGAGGCTGGATCAGTGGGTACGGAGCGGTGGTGCGATGCAGGTGCGACTGGATCAGTGAGCACGGAGCGGTGGTGCGATGCAGGTACGACTGGATCAGTGGGTACGGAGCGGTGGTGCGATGCAGAAACCGGCTCAGTGGGTAAGGAGGGCTGCCGGGACACCGGGAGCGTGACATATATATATAGATGTTGTCTGTAGTTGCCAAGTATTTGTGTAGTGCGCTGTAAATGTTCTGGGTGTTGTCTGGGTGGGGGTGTGTGAGAGCGGTGTTGTTTGTGTGTTGCGTTGTTTGTAGAGCGCTGTGTGTCTGCAGCGTTGTGTGTGTGTGTGGTGCTGTATGTGTTGCACGGTTTATGTGGGTGTGTGTGTGTTTTGGGGGAAGGTATATTTTGTGCAGTGTGTGTGTGTGTGTGTGTGTGTTGGAGGAGTAGTCCTGGAGGGAGAGGAGTATAATAGTAGGAATAGTCCTGGGGGGAGAGGAGGATAATAGGAGGAGTAGTCCTGGAGGTGAGGAGTATAATAGGGGGAGTAGTCCTGGGGGGAGAGGAGTATAATAGGAGGAGTAGTCCTAGGGGGAGAGGAGTCTAATAGGAGGAGTAGCCCTGGGGAGAGAGGAGGATAATAGGAGGAGCAGTCCTGGGGAGAAAGGAGAATAATAGGAGGAGTAGTCCTAGGGGAGAGGAGGATAATAGGAGGGGTATTCCTGGGGGGAGAGGAGGATAATAGGAGTAGTCATCCTGGGGGTGAGGAGTCTAATAGGAGGAGTAGTCCTGGGGGGAGAGGAGTCTAATAGGAGGAGTAGTCCTGTGGGGAGAGAAGAATAATAGGAGGAGTAGTCCTGTGGGGAGAGGAGGATAATAGGAGGAGTAGTCCTGGGGAGAAAGGAGGATAATAGGTGGAGTATTCCTGCGGAGAGAGGAGTATAATAGGAGGAGTAGTCCTGGTGTGGGGCCCTGGACAAGCCAGGGGCCACAGGTAATTACACCACCAAACCCTATACCCCGGTTAGGCACATCTAAGCCAGACACAAAACCCTTGTTGCCTTCCTTCAGGGGCTGATGTCCACACCAGGGGGTGGAGCCAGGTGGTTGGTCTCCACCCACCGAGGAGTTCACAGTCCTGGAGGAGGGAACGACAGTCAGATTAGATTAGTTGTGGAGGAGCAAGTGTGAGGAGCAAAGTGGTAGTTGAGTGATCTGAAGTTAGTCCGGGTGTGTGGCCTGGATGGAGCAGCAAGGTTGGCAGATGGTGGTCACCGTCTGCAGGAGTGGCCTATCGGAGTTTACCGTAAGGACCATGGATGGACCGGTACACAAGGAGAAGCCAGCACCATCTGGCAGGGGCTTTTCGGACCCCGGCAAGGCTAGGAGTCGCCATGAATTTGCCGAATCCGTTAGTGAAGGGGACCTCCTGGGTTTCCAAACAGTCAAGTCCCGACAGAAGGCAACAGTCCAACCCAGTGGGGGAGACACCGCCACCGCCAAGGCAACCGTTTCTCAGGGCCAGCGCCTGCGGGCAAAAGGGGCTCCTCCGGCCCATATCCAAGCCGGGGAGCGGGTTACCGGTGGGAACCCATTGGAACCGTTTACCGTACTTAGGTGCAGGGAAAAGCAGTCACCGTCAACCTGCCGGGGAAAAGCAACAGCAGCCGTCCGTGGGACCCGTCTTTCCAGCCGTGTGTTTTACCGAGAACTGTATCATCGTCTCAGGCTGAGTGAGTACCACCGTGCCGTGCGGCACAGCGCTGCCTCTGCGACCCTGCACCTCACCAGGCCCCGCAACCCGCCTGCCATCAACCATTCCTACCCCATCACCGGGCCCCGGGACAACACAACCCCCTACCCACGGAGGGGAGAATTAACAACTCAGCTCTCTCCCTGTCACCGCTCCCGGGATCCCCGTCCAGAGCAGCGGTGGTGTCACCTAAATCACCACAACCGTGGGTGGTGTCACGGACAATAAATCCCCACAAATTCACCCCCCTTTTCACTCACGGGCGAGGAGCGCCGCTCGAGTCCCCGGGATCCGGCCCACCGCTCGAGCCACCACCGAGCAGTAGTAGCCGTGCCGGACCCGAGCAGTGGGAGAGCGCAGCGTCCCCTCCTCCGCCCGCGACACTGGAGGAGAGGAGTATAATAGGAGGAGTAGTCCTGGGGGGAGAAGAGGACAATAGGAGGAATATTCCTGGGGGGAGAGGAGGATAATAGAAGTAATCATCCTGGGGGTGAGGAGTCTAATAGGAGGAGTAGTCCTGGGGGGAGAGGAGTCTAATAGGAGGAGTAGTCCTGGGGGAGAGCAGGATAATAGGAGGAGAAGTCCTGGGGGGAGAGGAGTATAATAGGAGGAGTAGTCCTGGGGGGAGAGGAGGATAATAGGAGGAGGAGTCCTGGGGGGAGAGGAGTATAATAGGAGGAGGAGGAGTCCTGGGGGAGAGGAGTATAATAGGAGGAGTAGATCTGGAGGTGAGGAGTATAATAGGAGGAGTAGTCCTGGGGGGAGAGGAGGATAATAGGAGGAGTAGTCCTAGAGGTAAGGAGTATAATAGGAGGAGTAGTCCTGGGGGAAGAGGAGGATATTAGGAGGAGTAGTCTTGGGGGTGAGGAGTCTAATAGGAGGAGTATTCCTGGGGGGAGAGGAGGATAATAGGAGTAGTAGTACTGGGGAGGGAAAAGAATAATAGGATGAGTAGTCCTGGGGGGAGAGGAGGATAATAGGAGGAGTAGTCCTGTGGGGAGAGCAGGATAATAGGAGGAGTAGTCCTGGGGAGAGAGGAGGATAATAGGAGGAGTAGTCCTGGGGTGAGAGGAGTATAATAAATGTAGTCCTGGGGGGAGAGGAGGATAATAGGAGGAATAGTCCTGGGGGGAGAGGAGGATAATAGGAGGAGTAGTCCTGGAGGTGAGGAGTATAATAGGAGGAGTAGTCCTGGGGAGAGAGGAGTATAATAGGAGGAGTATTCCTGGGGGGAGAGGAGGATAATAGGAGTAGTAGTCCTGGGGGTGAGGAGTCTAATAGGAGGAGTATTCCTGGGGGGAGAGGAGGATAATAGGAGGAGTAGTCCTGGGGGTGAGGAGTCTAATAGGAGGAGTATTCCTGGGGGGGAGCAGTATAATAGAAGTAGTCCTGGGGGGAGAGGAGTATAATAGGAGGAGTAGTCCTGGGGGAGAGGAGTCTAATAAGAGGAGTAGTCCGGGGGGAGTGGAGGATAATAGGAGGAGTAGTTCTGGGGAGAAAGGAGGATAATAGGAGGAGTAGTCCTGGAGGTGAGGAGTATAATAGGAGGAGTAGTCCTGGGGGGAGAGGAGGATAATAGGTGGAGTAGTCCTGGGGGGAGAGGAGTCTAATAGGAGGAGTAGTCCTGGGGGGAGAGGAGTCTAATAGGAGGAGTATTCCTGGGGCGAGTGGAGGATAATAGGAGTAGTCGTCCTGGGGGTGAGGAGTCTAATAGGAGGAGTATTCCTGGGGGGAGAGAAGAATAATAGGAGGAGTAGTCCTGGGGGGAGAGGAGGATAATAGGAGGAGTAGTCCTGGGGGGAGAGGAGGATAATAGGAGGAGTAGTCCTGGGGGGAAAGGAGTATAATAGGAGGAGTAGTCCTGGGGGGAGAGGAGGATAATAGGAGGAGTAGTCCTGGGGGGAGAGCAGGATAATAGGAGGAGTAGTCCTGGGGAGAAAGGAGGATAATAGGAGTAGTCCTGGGGTGAGAGGAGTATAATAGAAGTAGTCCTGGGGGGAGAGGAGTATAATAGGAGAAGTAGTCCTGGGGGGAGAGCAGGATAATAGGAGGAGTAGTCCTGGGGGGAGAGGAGGATAATAGGTGGAGTAGTCCTGGGGGGAGAGTAGGAAAATAGGTGGAGTAGTCCTGGGGGGAGAGGAGGATAATAGGTGGAGTAGTCCTGGGGGGAGAGGAGGATAGTAGGTGGAGTAGTCCTGGGGGGAGAGGAGTATTATAGGAGGAGTAGTCCTGGGGGGAGAGAAGAATAATAGGAGTAGTAGTCCTTGAGGTGAGGAGTGTAATAGGAGGAGTAGTCCTTGAGGTGAGGAGTGTAATAGGAGGAGTAGTCCTGGAGGTGAGGAGTATAATAAGAGGAGTAGTCCTGGGGGGAGAGGAGGATAATAGGAGAAGTAGTCCTGGGGGGAGAGGAGTATAATAGGAGAAGTAGTCCTGGGGGGAGAGGAGTATAATAGGAGGAGTAGTCCTGGGGAGAAAGGAGGATAATAGGAGGAGGAGTCCTGGGGTGAGAGGAGTATAATAGAAGTAGTCCTGGGGGGAGAGGAGTATAATAGGAGGAGTAGTCCTGGGGAGAGAGGAGGATAATAGGAGGAGTAGTCCTGGGGGGAGAGGAGGATAATAGGAGGAGTAGTCCTGGGGGGAGAGGAGTCTAATAGGAGGAGTAGTCCTGGGGGGAGAGGAGGATAATAGGAGGAGTAGTCCTGGGGAGAAAGGAGGATAATACGAGTAGTCCTGGGGTGAGAGGAGTATAATAGAAGTAGTCCTGGGGGGAGAGGAGTATAATAGGAGAAGTAGTCCTGGGGGGAGAGCAGGATAATAGGAGGAGTAGTCCTGGGGGGAGAGGAGGATAATAGGTGGAGTAGTCCTGGGGGGAGAGGAGGATAATAGGAGGAGTAGTCCTGGGGGGAGAGGAGTCTAATAGGAGGATTAGTCCTGGGGGGAGAGGAGGATAATAGGAGGAGTAGTCCTGGAGGTAAGGAGTATAATAGGAGGAGTAGTCCTGGAGGTGAGGAGTATAATAAGAGGAGTAGTCCTGGGGGGAGAGGAGGATAATAGGTGGAGTAGTCCTGGGGGAGAGGAGGATAATAGGAGGAGTAGTCCTGGGGGGAGAGGAGGATAATAGGAGGAGTAGTCCTGGGGGGAGAGGAGGATAATAGGAGGAGTAGTCCTGTGGGGAGAGCAGGATAATAGGAGGAGTAGTCCTGGGGAGAAAGGAGGATAATAGGAGTAGTCCTGGGGTGAGAGGAGTATAATAGAAGTAGTCCTGGGGGGAGAGGAGTATAATAGGAGAAGTAGTCCTGGGGGGAGAGCAGGATAATAGGAGGAGGAGTCCTGGGGGGAGAGCAGGATAATAGGTGGAGTAGTCCTGGGGGGAGAGGAGGATAATAGGTGGAGTAGTCCTGGGGGGAGAGGAGGATAATAGGTGGAGTAGTCCTGGGGGGAGAGGAGGATAATAAAAGGAAGAGACCTGGGGGGAGAGGAGTATTATAGGAGGAGTAGTCCTGGGGGGAGAGAAGAATAATAGGAGTAGTAATCCTGGAGGTGAGGAGTATAATAGGAGGAGTAGTCCTGGAGGTAAGGAGTATAATAGGAGGAGTAGTCCTGGAGGTAAGGAGTATAATAGGAGGAGTAGTCCTGGAGGTAAGGAGTATAATAGGAGGAGTAGTCCTGGAGGTGAGGAGTATAATAGGAGGAGTAGTCCTGGAGGTGAGAAGTATAATAGGAGGAGTAGTCCTGGGGTGAGAAGTATAATAGCAGGAGTAGTCCTGGGGTGAGAGGAGGATAATAGGAGGAGTAGTCCTGGGGGGAGAGGAGTATAATAGGAATAGTCGTCCTGGGGGTGAGGAGTATAATAGGAGGAGTTGTCCTTGGGGAGAGAGGAGGATAAAAGGAGAAGTAGTCCTGGGGAAGGGGAGTATAATAGGAGGAGTAGTCCTGGAGGAGAGGTGTCTGATAGGTGGAGTAGTCCTGGGGGTGGTGTATAGGTGCCCAATGTGTGTGGGGGCGTGGCTGAGCGGGGCAGACGTGCCCGAGCGGAGAGGTGTGGCCGAGCGTGTGGGGGCGTGGCCGAGCGTGTGGGGGCGTGGCCGAGGGGGTAGAGTGTGGGGGGCGTGGCCGAGGGGCAGAGTGTGGGGGGCGTGGCTGAGGGGGGGCAGAGTGTGGGGGGCATGGCCGTGGGGGGGCAAAGTGTGGGGGGCGAGGCCAAGTGGGGTGTGTGGCTGAACGGGGAGGCGTGGATGAGCATGGTGGGCGTGGTCGAGCAGGGCAGAGTGTGGGGGGCGTGGCCGAGCGGGGCAGAGTGTGGGGGAGGCGTGGCTGAGGGGGCAGAGTGTGGGGGGCGTGGCCGAGCGGGGCAGAGGCAGAGCGGAGGGTGTGGCCGAGCATGGGGGCATGGCCGAGGGGGCAACTATGCAAAGCGGTTTCCATAGTTACCTGATGTGTATCATTGTTAGCGTACGTGTTCCGGGAGTCGGGGTATGCTAGTAAGCATGGTACACATCAGGTAAGTATTCAAAGAGATAGTGCTGGGTCACTTGTTGGTTTCCTGCTGTGCAGCACACATCAGTGTGTGACAGCGGGAGACCAACGATCTGAATGGGCAGGGAGCCGGCATACGCTGGTAACCATGCTACACAATATTACCCGATGTGTACCATGGTTACCAGCGTACCCCGCCCCCCTTATGCACGGGAGCCCACACCAGCGTACGCCGGCAACCCCAGCAATGCGAGGGTATGTGTCGGCTGGGTTGCCTAGACCTGACACATAGACCTGAGAAGAGCCTTGGTGAGAGAGGTAAAGAAGAACCCCAAGATCTCTGTGGCTGAGCTCCAGAGATGCAGTAGGCAGATGAGAGAAAGTTGCACAATATCAACTATCACTGCAGCCCTCCACCAGTCGGGTCTTTATGGTAGAGTGGCATGACTGAATTCTCTCCTCAGTGTAAGACATATGAAAGCTCGCATAGAGTTTGCAAAAAAACACATGAAGAACTTCCAGACTATGAGAAATAAGATTCCCTGGTTTGATGAGACGTAGATAGAACTTTTTGGTGATAATTCTAAGCTGTATGTGTGGAGAAAACCAGGCACTGCTCATCACCTGTCCATTACATTCCCAACAGTGAAACATGGTGGTGGCAACATCATGCTATGGGGGTGTTTTTTGCAGCTGCAGGGACAGGACAACTGGTTGCAATAGAAGGAAAGATAAATGCGGCCAAGTACAGAGATATCCTGGAAGAAAAAGTCTTCCAGGGTGCTCTGAACCTCAGACTTGGCCAAAGGTTCACCTTCCAACACGACAATGACCCTAAGCACACAGCTAAAATAATAAAGGAGTGGATTCAGAACAACTCTGTGACCATTCTTGACTGGCCCAGCCAGAGCTCTGACCTAAACCCAATTGAGCATCTCTGGAGAGACCTGAAAATGGCTGTCCACCAACGTTCACCATCCAACCTGACGGAACTGGAGAGAATCTGCAAATTAGAATGACAGAAGATCCCCAAATCCAGGTAGTTGTTGCAACATTCCCAAGAAGACTCTTGGCTGTACTAGCTTAAAAGGGTGCTTCTACTCTATACTGAGCAAAGGATCTGAATACTTATGACCATGTGATATTTCAGTTTTTCTTGTTTAATAAATTTGCAAAAATGTCTACATTTCTGTTTTTTCTGTCAAGACGGGGTGCAGAGTGTACATTAATAAGAAAAAAAATGAACTTTTTGAATTTACCAAATGGCTGCAATGAAACAAAAAAGGGAAAAATGTAAAGGGGTCTGAATACTTTCCGTACCCACTGTATACTGGGAATTAAGAGAATGCTATCAGCCCACTATTATTCTGCTATTACAACTCACTGAGTATTAAAACAATTTTACTAACACACTATTGTTCAACTATTATTGTAATGGTAAGTTAGACCTAATATCCTAAGTGTAGTGTGTCATTGTCTATTCGTGCCCATTACAGTCGTCACTCCGTTGACTCTCATAAAGGCCCCGTCACACTAAGCAACATCGCTAGCAACATCGCTGCTAACGAACAACTTTTGTGACGTTGCTAGCGATGTTGTTGTGTGTGACATCCAGCAATAACCTGGCCCCTGCTGTGAGGTCGCTGGTTGTTGCTGAATGTCCTGGGCCATTATTTAGTTGTTGCTGTCCCGCTGTGAAGCACAGATCGCTGTGTGTGACAGCGAGACAGCAACAACTAAATGTGCAGGCAGCAGGAGCCGGCTTCTGCGGAGGCTGGTAACCAATGTAAACATCGGGTAACCAAGAAGCCCTGTCCTTGGTTACCCGATATTTACCTTTGTTACCAGCGTCCGCCGCTCTCACTGTCAGTGCCGGCTCCTGCTCTGTGCACATGTAGCTGCAGCACACATCGGGTAATTAACCCGTTGTGTGCTGTAACTAGGAGAGCAGGGAGCCAGCGCTCAGTGTGCGCTGCTCCCTGCTCTCTGCACGTGTAGCTCCGTGCGCTGGTAACCAAGGTAAATATCGGGTTGGTTACCCGATATTTACCTTAGTTACCAAGCGCAGCATCTTCCACGCGGCGCTGGGGGCTGGTCACTGGTTGCTGGTGAGCTCACCAGCAACTCGTGTAGCGACGCTCCAGCGATCCCTGCCAGGTCAGGTTGCTGGTGGGATCGCTGGAGCGTCGCAGTGTGACATCTCACCAGCAACCTCCTAGCAACTTACCAGCGATCCCTATCGTTGTTGGGATCGCTGGTAAGTTGCTTAGTGTGACTGGACCTTAAGTGTCATACAGGCCTTAACAAGAGTCCACAGTACCACACTGCTCTGCCACAAGTCCCGTATCGATTAATGCATCGGTAATTCTGACATAGCCTGGTAGTCTTTTTCAGACCTGCTCAGTTGACTTGGATCTGGTCTCTCAATTGTCCACAAATCTGATCTCTTGATGGCAGCTTTAAGACAACACACTTCACACAGGTCTGGCTGGCTCCATTGCCAGGTGACGACTTGTCCCCTTATCTGATCTTCCAGACTTTAACTGCACTACAGCTGTCATCTGACTTAGGCTATGTGCGCACTGGAAAATGGAATTTTCTCAAGAAAATTCCGCAGGTATTCAAAGATTACCGCACCCGGGGTAAAAAAACGCGGCAAACCGCACCCGAAAACCGCATGCGGTTTTCTGCGGTTTTACCGTGGTTTTGCCGCATGCGGGTTGGTATGTGCTTTATTGCATTCACTGCAATAAAGCACATTGAAAGAAAAAAAAAAAAAGTCATTTCATTCTGAGATAGAGAAATAGACAGAAGAATAGACAGAAGAATACATAGATAGTCATGACCCTGGAATTGTAGATTCCGGCCAGAATTTAGCACACACTTCCCTTTTCAATTCCCCCTTATCCGTTAATAACCACTCAGACACCAATTTATCTTTGGATAATTTTGGCCATAGCAGCCATTTATTAAACAAATACATAACATATAGAAAATTGCATTATGGTAAGGTCCTTGAAGCTAAAACCCTGGTGATTCCCATAACCAAAACATAGAACCAAATTGCTCCCAGCCGTTACCCACACTGGCTCAGGAGCACCAAACAGTGAGGGTTATTCCTCCATTAACCACCAAACACCCACGGGGGCCCCGACATACCCCGTCGGGATCCCCCAAAAATCACCAGGTGACCAACCATTCTGCCAATGAGGGGATCCATAACCGGATGGGTTCCCCGAACCAATTTAAACCAACTTCAAGGACCCACCAATAAACCTGCCACAACGAGGGCACCTTGATAACCTTCAAGTGCCTGAGACCCCCCGCAATAGCAAAGCCCGTTCAATATCTCCCATTGATCCAAGGGCCCACACAACGATCCTTACTGCATTCAAATGCACCCCATTCCCCTACAAAAATTCTTCATCCTTCCGCTCCAACTCCAAATGCCGTACCGCAACACCCCCCTTTGCGGCTAACAATTTTTGAGATAACCATATGAGCCTTCACTCGAGCCTTATTCAGCTTCTCCCCATACCGTGCTTTTCTGCCCAAACCCTTGTCGGAAACCATGTCCGACCACACAATTATCATGCCTGTACAAGACACCCATAACCGCAACAAAACAGCTTAAATATTGTTCACCAAAATGCGAAAAAGCCGCTCACCCATTTCCCCCCGACGTGTAAACCAACAATTCAGGAAGCCTGTCCAAAACGGGCAACAGGCATACCTATGCACCTCCTGCAATACCCTATTCCACCCCATACCCCTGATCCCGGGCCATCTGACAAGAACCCTATCCCTCTGAAAATCAGCTGTCTCCCGTTCCCTCTCGCCTCTGCTCTCTATATCCCCCAATACACATTAGAATGGCCCAGGATCCAGACCAAGCAGAAAAAGGGGGGGGGGGAAGTGGGGGCTTCTGAAACAAAATGCACAAACCGCCAAGACCAATTAGCTCCAATACAAACACCAAAAATGACACCCCCAGGCCCCCTCTATCGAAACCCGTCCCCCGGTCAATTATCCACAAAAACCGGCTGAACCTACAACTTAACAACGCTAAGACTTCCCTCGGCCAATCTGTTAAACTGTCTCAGCGGGGATAAACACATAGAGGCTTCCGTCGCCGCCTCAATACCAAGAGAATGCAACGCACAAATCACCGGATCTAACCCCCATGATCTCAAAACATGGACGAAAAACTCTAATTACTGATCTTCATACACAAAACCCATCCTCGTGACATAACAATGGGCCATCCAGACTCGGGTGGACCCTTGCCAAACTCAAAACACTGCCACGGGCACATACCCGGTGCCGTGAACTGCCTTAAACGAACCCACCTGCGTGCCCCCACTTCATCCATTTTTGATTTCCAGATCCAAATTTGATCCCCATGTTCCAAGATTAGGATGCCACCACTACCCCATCCCCCGGTGAACGTCATACTGGGAAATGCCAATTCACCAATACACAACGCCCCGACAAAACGCCCCCGAAAAAGCCAACCATAACAATGATACTACCATGCCGATGTACAAACTACGTGCAAATTCCTTACCCAAACATTCCCATAAGCTAAAACGACACAGGCCGTCAACCTGCAACTACTCACGCACTGCTCCCCGAGAACCCATGTGGCTTGATACGCCGCCCAAGTGGTACCAGTCAAAAAGGGCCCGAATCAGTGGTCCTGCTGCTGGAAGACACAATTTCCAAAAGTGCGCAGGGCACTACAAGCTGCTGACGTCTGTCTCCGGTGCACAAACCCATAAACTACCCCACTGAAAACAAGAAAGGGAATCCGCTATTAGGTTCACTATCCCCGGTACACGAACTGGTGTGCCACGCATTAAGTTTCCAACAATTCAACCAGCTGCCGCAACACTTCGTACAACTGGGGGATAGGATGCTGCGACATGCTTAATCGCCAGCACCACCCCATATTGTCATATTTAAACCTGATTCTACGTATTAGACAACTGGTGCCTCCACAAATGAAGTGGGACCAAAATTGGAAAACTTTCCAATAGCGACACATTCCTTATCACACCCTCCGCCATCCCACTTACTGGTCACCGATCCACACCACTGACCCTGAAAGAAGGCCCCGAAACCTGAGCCACCCGCAGCATCCGTAAACCACTCCCCATTCGACATATTCCCCCCCTCATCCCTTAGCAGCAATGACCATTATCCCATAGCAAAAAACCTCTCCCCAAACCGACAAGTCCCCTTATTGTTCCGCCGACAAAAGTATGTCGTGGTGAAGAGCAAGCACTGCAGCTGTAGCGCAAGCTAGCCGACGTGAAAAAACGTAGCCCATTGACATTACCCAACACACAAATTAAGTTTTTTCCAAGTGATTGAACCTCCCTTAATCGTAATTACCTTCACCGGCATGCCCATGCTACATCCACTTTTAGCGCCGCGACCTTGTCGTCAGGAAGCCGAACCTCCCAAATCACTAAGTCAATTACAACGCCCAGAAACAAATACAAGTATTTTGACCCAACAGGTCTTCCAGTGCAAAAACACCCCAAAACACCTCGCTACCCCTTCCATTGCTGCTAGAATGCTGGTGCACTGTGCCGAAACAACCGATCCCACAAAATTCATCCAGGTAATGTACCAGTGAAGCCAAACCAAAAAACATCACGCACCACCCATTCTAAAAAGAACTAACCGTTTCACTAAATGCTCATGATATTGAACCACCCATTGGCAAGCAGCGGTCCACCAAATAATATCCCTCCCAACAACAACCCAATAACCGGACCCATTCCGGATGAACTGACAAGAGCCAGAAAGCTGACTCAACATCTGCCTTTGCCATCAACGCACCCCTCCCACAACGTTTCTCCCATTTTATAGCCTCCTCAAATGACGTATACACCACTGAACAAAGCTCAGCCAGTATACCATCATTCACTGACCTACCCCGGGATGAGACAGATGGTGGATCTGCCGAAATTAACCTGGCTCCCGCATGCTGATATGCCAAAGGCAGCTTCCTGGTTGTCCCTGTAACATCAAACAGGAGCAGGAATCCTAAAACCCTCTCCAACCTAACCTCAAAAATTTCAGTTTTGTTCCTATCAGTATACCTATTTAGGTACGGAACCATCCGACTAAGCTCATCGGCATCTGACCCTTGTGTATTAGAGGTAGCGGACTTGGGCTTATTCTTTTAAAAACACTTGGATGCCCATGGGATGTTCTGCTGCTCGGGTGCCGAGGTATTTTAAAAACCAGCAAATGGCACCGAACTTGCATTACCCCTCATTAACTTATCCCCACAAACTGGCTTCTGGGACCCGCCTTTCCGTACTGACCACTAGCACCCTGGCCTCCATACTGGCCGTATAACCCAGCCATGCCCTGAATGGACTGCCCATACCTGGCTGGCCCATCACCCGCACCCCAAACCTATATCCATCTGATCCCATGTTATGGTTGGACTGATAGCCTTCCTCTGACGAAAATACTCGTCAGAACACAGCCAGGTCTGCTCCTCATAAACCCTATAGGCCTCCCCAATGGAGCCCATATAGCAAAACCAATGAGAACAATTCTTCGGCCCTTTTTGCCAATTGCTTGCCCAAACTGCAACGCCTGCAATCAAATATCAAATGTCTGAGGAATCAAACTCCACCGCCACTTCTCATTTTCCTGCTTGCTAACATCATTTTCCCCTTTTTGTCCAACTAAACTTTTTGCCAATGGGGTGAGGGAAAATGTCCCAATATACTCATTCTTCCAGATCTTTTTCCCCACTTTCTTCTTAAGATGGGAATCCAATGGGCCCTCAAAACCCACATAAACCTCTCCGCGCGTGCAATCAGCCAAATTCATCCTATCCTCCTTATCCTTTTCTGTTTGAGCCGATATTGGGGAAGAAATACTCCCACCCGTGGACTCACTAACCGCAATGACAGACAGATTAAGCCAAGCTGCCACAGCACCCCCAAATCTGAACCCCCCGCCGACCTGTCACCCCCCCCCCCATACTGTGTACCTGACATAATGTGAAGACAAACAAAACATAGAATCATACTCACCAAGCTGCACAAGGGTAGAGACCCCGCCAGCCGGACCTCCCGCATCCTGACGTCCCTCCGATCTAGCTTGACTTGGCTCCTCCCCTCTGACTCCGCTCCACTGGCTCTTGTAGCCGCACAGCCCGAGGCCCCAGAGGCCGCACATCCTGGACCCGTCGATCAGTGGCGCCGACACAAGAGAGGGAGCTGCATATTCTCTTCAGGGTTCTCCGAGCACAGCCCCCCCCCCCCGTCCCCGCTCCAAGTGGCTCCTCTTCCAGACAGGGCCTCTGTAGCCTCAGGCCCTGAATACCAGGCCCGATGTGTTGCCGACCGCAGCCGCCTGGCTTCGCCCGCTTCACAGGGATCCCTCTGAGACATCGATGCTGCAGGGAGAAGGGGCTCAGGGCGCTCGGCAGGTACATCACCAGAGCGCCCCGCCGCACCGCTGACGTCACTCGCCGACAAGGCGGCAGCAGGCCCCGCCCCCAACTCCAGCGCAGGCCTGCCGACCGCCGCTGGGCCCAGCCGCCCGTTAGAATTCCTCCCAGGCCGGGGCCTGCTGGACCTCGCAGCTCGCGGCGTCCGGCCTGGAGGGTCCCCGGAGGGGCTTCTGTGGCGACGCTGGGCCCTGGGAGTCAGGTCAGGTGACCGCCTCTCTGCCGGTCCAGACCTCCGGGGGCCCGCTGTCGCAGGGGTGCAGTCCCTGCCCCCCCCGGACTCCCACCGAAGATCCTCGCTACCATGCTCTGCAGCCACCTGGGGGGATGGTCCCAGCAGCAGCTCTCAGCCGCTCCAGGAGCTGATCCACGGAGTCCATGACAGGTACAGGGATGGGGACTCTCACTTGTGTCCCAAAGCGGGAAAAGTGTCACTCCTCCCCCAGCTTCACCTTTTATCCTGTACCCGGGCCTACCCCCCCTCCCCTACCCATGACACCATGACCTCCACTCCAATCAGCATCATGCTGGCCTCCTCACATGCCCGGGGGGAGGGGGGGGCAGTGCTCCGGCCATTCTGACAGAGGGATAGATAGAAGGATGATAGATAGATAGAGGGATAGATAGAAGGATGATAGATAGATAGAGGGATAGATAGATAGAGGGATAGATAGAAGGATGATAGATAGATAGAGGGATAGATAGATAGAGGGATAGATAGATAGAAGGATAGATAGAGGGATAGATAGAGTCCCTGTGAGCACACTCTGAATTTCTCACGGTCGGCAGTGAGTTCACATTACCGGCCGTGGGAAATACCCTGAAGTTACCTCTGCTGTCTCGCTGCGAGGCTGCATTCAGCAGTGTCTGTGTCAGTCGCGGCTGGATGCAAGCATCGCAGGACGCCAGAGCTGTGGATTACGTCGGAGCTTTGTTTCGGGAGGGGTTAATAAAAGGGTGAATGAGGCTTGTTTGTGTTTTATTTAAAATAAAGGATTTTTCTGTGTGTTTTTTCACTTTACTTACGGGTTGATCATGTCAGCTGTCACATAGACGCTGCCATGATCAAGCCTGGAGTTAATGGCGGCGATCCGGCACCATTAACTCCTTGTATTACCCTGACTGCCACTACTACACGGCTGCAGGAAGAGCCGGGGACACCCCGGTACTGCCGCATAATGCATGCGACAGTCCCGGGGCAGCTGCGGCTGATATTCTCGGCTGCGGGAGGTGGGAGTGAGGCGGGGGACATTAACCCTGCCCCTCTCCCTCCCCAGCTTGAGAATACCGGGCCGCCGCTGTGTGTTTACCTCGGCTGGACGGTAAATATACAGCGGAGCCCACGTGTTTTGTTTTCTATATTTCCGTTTGCTTTCTATGTGTGTTCTATGTCTGTGATGCTTGTGATGTGTGTGTTTACTCTCTGCACGGCTTCCTCTTCCTGTAATGACATCACTTCCCTGCAAAACCGCAGACAGGCGATGTACATTACCGGAGGTAAACCGCGAAATACCGCAGGGAATAACGCAGGAAAACGCAGTGAACTGCACAGAATTTGCTTCCTGCGTTATTCCCTGCGGGATTTCACGATTACATTGGAGTCAATGGAGTGAAATACCGCAGCGACGAGCGGAAAAGAATTGACATGCAATTGTTTTTGCTGCGGGAATCCCGCAGCAAAACATACAGCTGTCAAAATCCGCCTAGTGCGCACAGGATTTTTTTTCCCCATAGGTTTTGCTGGTGAATCACTGCAGAGATGTTATGAACATTTTCTGCAGCGAAACATGCAGCAAATCCGCAGACAATCCGCGGCAAAATCCGGTAAGTGCGCACATAGCCTTAGTGTCTCTTTTTATCTACTCCTTAGGGGATGTTGCTCTTTGGTTCTTACTCTTTGTCATTCTCTTTACTTTCTCTAGTCTTACCAACTTTAGTCAGCAGATGGTGACGTTCATTTGTAGACTCTCAGATTAGGCACTATTGTGTGTCTTTTCACTCCTGCATCCCCTACAATGCCACCATTTTTTACTTATTTCAGGTATCAGTAATGTCTTACCTGTAGCTGTCTTTTAATTCTTCTAGAGTGGCTCTAGTCCTTAACCACCTCGAGACTGTAGAGAGCCTCATTTTGAGTCTCATAGACTTACAATAGGAAGGGACATCTGGTCACAGTAGTCAACACTGTAGTGAATCAGTAGGTCGCAACTGTTGTCATGTGGCCCAGAACATAGCTCCCAGCCATCCCAAATTCATAGGGACTGTCCCGATTTGAGGGCTCAGTCTCACTATCCTGGCATGTCAGGGCTTTTGTACCGACTACCTCACTCTCTTCGCCTGCTCTGTAGCTCTTCCTTCCTCTATACTTGATCTGCTTTGCAGGCTCTAGCGCCACAGATACTAGTACATAGTGATACAAGTACTGTATATATAGCAGGGTATTTCGGGGTCCCTGTACACTAAAGAGAAAATAAAGAGATTTTTTTTTTTCTTCCTATAAAATAACTAAAAAGATAATAAAAAAACAATTATACCAAATCTCATTTTAATGTACCTTTTAATGAAATAATAAACATCACAAATCAGCAAATTACATGGACATATTTGGTGTCCCTGTAATCGCAAAGACCTGGAACAGTTATCAGAATATTTATGGTGATCGGTAAATGACGTAAAGAAATTAATTATTTTCTCTATTAAACCCATTTTTTTTTAGAAAAATGTAATACTTAGGCCTTGTGTAGTAAGGACGGACACATAGGCGGCAGACTGTTGAGGCTGTATGCATTGGTTGACTTGTGACAGGAGGAAGAAGAGAGACAGGACTGGAAATCCTTGATTGTTGGTTTAAGCATCGGACGAGAACAATGAGAGGGCTAGAGACTGACAATCAAATGAGTGGCCATAGACTGAAAGAGCCTGAGTACAGATTAATGGCCAGGACCCCTAACTGTCAAGACACCGGGCTATCCTCACTGGCATGTGAACGTAGTCAACTACCTGAGTGAGTTGTCCCAGAGCATCTGGAAACAGAAGGCTTTACTCGAGTCATGACTGGACCATTATTGAGACTAGACAAGGTCTTGCTGGAAGGGAAAATGACCGTCACAAACTTAACTGGTATGTTAAACTGGGTTATGCTGGAACTCATAGTGGCAATAACATTGAGAACAACTAAGCGGCACCTGAACAGGTGTCTGATGGTGTGCTGTAGAATTGGAAGTTATGTGCCTGGTATTTCTTGTGTAAAGTTGTAACTGAGGAACTGTCAGAACCATTAAGTTATCAACTGTTTCTTAAATTGAAATGGTCGTCTCCAGAGTTGTCTTATGGTCCTGGCCATCCGAGAACAGCGGCAACATGCTGCCTACATGAGCCCACACAGTCAAAGTCCACACACCAAGTCAGATCCAGGTATTTCATGTAGCGTGCCTGGCGTATGGAGTCAATCCTTTGCCCATGACTACTGCCATGCCATACCCTGCAGTCCAATCAAAGTAGATGTGATTTCATAAAAATTGATCCCACTGTGCGTCTAAAGACTTGACTAAACTCTAAGGGGCACTTTGCACACTACGACATCGCAAGCCGATGCTTGCGATGCTGAGTGTGATGCCCTGTCAAAGCCAGGTTGTCACAGAAAGAGTTAATCCTTCTTGGTAACCTGATCCCACACCGGTGCAGCAGGACAAACCACATCCCCCAGTGTAAGAGAAAAACAGAGCAGAGGGGAGGGGCTGGAGCAGAGTGTGTGGAGAGAGAGACAGGAGAGGAGCCCGGAGTTGTAGCTGCCGGGCTGCTAAAGAAGCGTGCTCCAAAAGGGCCGAGACAGGCTGTTAGTGAGGAAGGGGCCAGAGGTAGCCGGGGCAGGGTAGCGGCCCGCCGGTACCTAGGTTGACCCGGATCACTGCAGGGGAGGGGACTCCCCGTTCCCGGCTGAGGAGAAAGAGGAAGAGAGTGGAGAGAGAGGCACCTGGCTGCAGGGAAAGAACAGGGGCTGCTGCACCGTGTGTGGGACACTAACACCCCCCGTACCGAAGGCTGCGGACTCCGGCAGTTTCTGGTTAATTCCTGACTCTGTGTGAATTTTCTGCAAAGCGAACTGTGAGTAACAACATCTCCCAGTCCAACCGGACGCACAGCTCTCAGACCGTCTCCATCCCCTCCCTGCACCACCTCACCGGGGTCCCGGGACACCAACACCCTACCCGTGGAGGGAAATCACCACCTTGCTGCCCACCACCATCCCCGGGATCCATTAACCGGCAGCGGCGGTGCTCTGTTACCTCACCGCACACCACGGGTGGCGTCACAGACAATCTCCCTTACCTAACCCCCTTCTTACTGTGGAGCCTGGGATCACAGACCGGGTCACGCCACCGTGATACCCACAGAAGTGACCCCGTGGCCCGGATCTGAGTACCCCTTATCCCCGGGCGACACACTGAGCACGATAGTCCCCGCCACCGTCGCAGCTGCGATATCATGGTGATAGCTGGCGTAGCGAACATTATCGCTACGCCAGCTCCACATGCACTCACCTGCCCTGCGACGTTGCTCTGGCGGGTGACCAGGCCTCCTTATTAAGGGGGCGGGTCGTGCGGCGTCATAGCGATGTCACACGGCAGGCGGCCAATAGAAGCGGAGGGGTGGAGATGAGCGGCACGTAAACATCCCGCCCACCTCCTTCCTTCCGCATAGCTGGCGTGAGCCGCAGGACGCAGGTAGGAGATGTTCCTCGCTCCTGCGGCTTCACACACAGCGATGTGTGATTCCGCTGGAACAAGGAACAACATCGTAACATCGGTCATTTCCAAATTATGGAAATGACAGACGCTACACCGATGATACGATTACGATGATTTTGCTCTCGTTAATTGTATCAAAAAGGCTTTACACACTACGATATCGCCTGCGACGCCGGATGTGCGTCACTTTCAATTTGACCCCACCGACATCGCACCTGCGATGTCGTAGTGTGCAAAGTGCCCCTAAGGTTTTGGTCCTTTTTTTTCCTTCAGAACATCTATATGAAGTCTAAAAAAACATGTAAAAATGTGCAGGTATTTTTTAAGTGCAGAATCAAAGCTTTTCTGTACTATAAAAACCACATTCAAAACATGGCTTCACATCAGCACCAAAAAATGCACCAAATAAGGGGGAAAATAAGGGGGAAAAGGCATACAAAAATGCAAAAATTCAATAAGCATAACAACTGTGTGTGAACTGTGTGTGAACACAGCTTTAGTAATTTCCCCCCCAGTAAATTGCATCTGCAGTAGGTTTTTAAGTTAGCCTTACAATATTGAAAGAAAAAGAAAAAAAATCATGGTTAAGATAAGCTTAATAGGACTTTCTGTATAAAACTGTGTCGACAAGGGATTGCCTTGGCCTCGGAGATATTGCTGTTCTTAACATCAGATGCTGAAAGCCCAGAACACCACAGCAGACATCAGGATTTATACCCAGCAAAATGGGCAGACAACCAGAGATTAAGGAACGTACAGTACAAGCGAAAATGTTTCATGGTAGAATTCTATTATTGTAGTAATGGCTTTAGAAAACTATGCTAAATGTCTTTACCAATACAAATTTATTCAAGAAGGCAGTTTTTGGTATCTATCATAGTATCATAGTTTTTAAGGTTGAAGGGAGACTCTAAGGGGCACTTTGCACACTGCGACATCGCAGGCCGATGCTGCGATGCCGAGTGCGATAGTGCCCGCCCCCGTCGCAGCAGCGATATGTGGTGATAGCTGGCGTAGCGAAAGTTATCGCTACGCCAGCTTCACACACACACTCACCTGCCGTGCGACGTCCCTGTGGCCGGCGGCCCGCCTCCTTGTTAAGGGGGCGGGTCGTGCGGCGTCACTGCGACGTCACACGGTAGGCGGCCAATCAGAGCGGAGGGGCGGAGATGAGCAGGATGTAAACATCCTGCCCACCTCCTTCCTTCCGCATATCCTACGGAAGCCGCAGTGAGGCCGGTAGGAGATGTTCCTCGCTCCTGCGACTTCACACACAGCGATGTGTGCTGCCGCAGGAGCGAGGAACAACATCGGACCATGGCGTCAGCGTAATTATGGATTACGCCGACGCTGCACCGATGATACGATTACGACGCTTTTGCGCTCGTTAATCGTATCATCCAGGCTTTACACACTGCGATGTCGCATGCGATGCCGGATGTGCGTCACTTTCAATTTGACCCCACCGACCAAGAAAAAAAAGGGTCCATCTTCAAATCCAGTGGTGTCTTACCAGGAGGGGTGGGAGCAGTGGTAGAGAGGGGGTCACAGGAGGCAGAGGCGGTTGCGGAGCAGGGCGGTGTGGCAGCAGTGGTGGAGCTGGGGTCCCAAGAGGCAGGAGCGGTTGTGGAGCAGGGCGGTGAGGCAGCAGTGGTGGGGCGGGAGGCAGGTGTGATTGTGGAGCAGGACAGGGCAGAAGGTGGCCCAGATGCTCAGAGGCGCTGTGAGGCAGAAAAAACATCCAGGAACTGTCAGCGGTGTGGGCTTCAAAGATATTGCGCCCGGAGTCGGCGAGTGCTCAGATTGAGTTATCGGCTCAATGACAAGCTGAGATCTGCGGATAATTTATTCACAGGACAACTATTAGTTGTATACACCAGAAATTTGGCCTTTCAAAGCAAACCATAAGAAGTCCCGACACAGAAAGCATGTAGAAAGAAAATGCTTTGGTCAGATGAGACTAAAGTAGACGTTATGGGCTAAATGAGAAACATTCTGTGTGGTGGAGAACTAACACTGCACATGCCAGTGAAAATACCATCCCCATCAACAAACATAGTGGTGGTAGCATCATGATGTGGGGATGGTTTTCTTCAGCAGGGCCAGGGACATTATTAAGCATTGATAAGAAGATGGATGGAGTTAAATATAGGTCAATCCTGGAGAAAACCTGTTAGAGCCTTCAAAAGACTTGAGCGTGGGGCGTAGGTACAAGAGGTGGCAAATTTTAACCTGACATTTACAACATCATATGTCATTGAGATAGTCAAGTAAAAGAGATTCTGTTACTAGGGTTATGCTGCACCAATTGAGAGCAACATGATGTAGGAGCTAGGCTCCCGATCCTAACGCTGGGTTACTTTCTTGGATTCTTGCAGTAGTTTTGATAAAACACTGTTATTTCAGTTGCCACTCTGCTTGTTCTCTCAATAATAATCTGCTGCTAAGTAGGCGTTAATATTCATGAGCTCAGAGTACTTCACCCCACCACTGGTTTTTGCTTTTTGCCTATACATAGGGGCCCTTTGCACACTACGACATCGCAAGCCGATGCTGCAATGCCGTGCGCAATAGTCCCCGCCCCCGTCGCAGCTGCGATATCTTGTGATAGCTGCCGTAGTGAACATTATCGCTACGCCAGCTTCACATGCATTCACCTGCCCTGCGACGTCGCTCTGGCCTGCGAACCACCTCCTTATTAAGGGGGCGGGTCGTGCGGTATCACAGCGACGTCACACGGCAGGCGGCCAATAGAAGCGGAGGGGCGGAGATGAGCGGGACGTAAACATCCCGCCCCCCTCCTTCCTTCGGCATAGCCGGCGTGAACCGCAGACGCAGGTAGGAGATGTTCCTCTCTCCTGCGGCTTCACACACAGCGATGTGTGTTGATGCAGGAACGATGAACAACATCGTAGCATCGGTATTTCCCAATTCATGGAAATGACCGAGGCTACACCAATGATACGATTATGACGCTTTTGCGCTCATTAATCATATCAAAAATGTTTTACACACTACGATATCGCCTGCGACGCCGGATGTGCGTCACTTTCAATTTGACCCCACCGACATCACACCTGTGATGTCGTAGTGTGCAAAGTGCCCCTTAGTGTAGACAGAAAGCTCGGAATCAAGGATGCAGATGGAGTTAAAAAAGTTCATCATTGACAGAACTAGTAGAAAAAACAGTGCTATTTTCAAAACTACTGCAAGTAGCCCAGTAAGTTACACCAAGCTTTTTCACTGGATTTGATCTGTAGATCTCATAGCGTGACTTCTTCATGATCAATTCAGCAATATGAAACAGTCTACCAAGAGACAATGTATACAGATCAGTGAGGGTAGAAATCAATTATTAAAACTTAACCTTTACTTAAATAGTTAAAAACATGTAACCCAAAAGACAAACATAAATAAGCCTGTATGAACAAGCACTATGGTATAAGGTAATGTGGGTAAAGTAAATCACTTTCACAAATGATTACACATGTGTACCGCCCCGCGCTCGGCCGCAGCCGAGCCGCTCGGATCCGGGCTCATTGGTGGGTGGCTCGAGCGCCTCCCGACCCGGGGTCACTTCTCTCTGAAAGGGGATGCTGGCGCTTTTGGTGGGGGTTAGGTAGGTGCACGGCCGGAGCCGCGCTTGAATTCGTGACGCCACCCACGGGATGTGGTGAAGGTGTAGACACCACCGCTGCAGTTACGGGACACCCGGGGGAGATGGTAGTGCAGCAAGATGTTAACCCCTCCGTGGGTAGGGATGGTGGCCCCGGGGCCCCTTGGGGGTAGCTGGGTGGTGCAGGGCGGTGCGCGGCCGGGTGGCACTGTCGTACTCACTGCTACTGACACACACAAGTCTCTGGTAAACAAAGTTGATGGTGGTCAGTGCCAGCAGCCGGCTGCGTCTGGTCCCCCACCCGGTTTGGTGGTCTTTGCCTTTCTCCTGCACCGTGTTGTGTAGATGTAGACTGCCCGCGCTTCAGCGACGGGAGTTCGCTCCCCAGCTTGGTGAATGTCGGGAGAGCCCTTTTGCCCGCAGATGCTGGCCAGTGGGATCTCTCTGCCTGTGCGGTGGCTTTCTATCCCCCTCGGTGGGCTGTGGTCTTCAGTCGGGACGTGGGTGGGAAAGGACCTATAGTCCAGACCGCAATCAGTTAATTAACTCAGTCCAGTGGATTCTGGACCTCGTTTCAGGGTCTGAGTACCACCCTGTGTGCTCCGGTTTCCGAGTTGGTTCCCCGGGTCGGTACTGGCGGGCCACTACCCTGTCCTGGTCCACCACGGTTCCACCGAGCCATTTTCCCGGCTCCTGCAGGCTAAGGCCACCGTATGCCTCCTAGCCAAGGTACCAGGGCTCCGACCCTGGCACCTGTCAGACTGTCAGACTGCTGCAGACCTGCTACACAGGCCTGCTTCCTCTCTCCTTCACTCCTGTCAACTCCTCTGCTCTGACTAGACTCCTTGTGTTTCCTGCCTCAGGCCCTCTGAACTCCTCGGTGGGCGTGGCCAACTGCCTGGTTCCGTTCCCCTGGTGTGTTCATCAAGCACTGAGGGAGGTGACTAGGTTTTAAAGGTTAGCTGATGTTACCTTTTTGGGGGACAGGTGTAATGCAGGGGTCTACCTTTGACTAACTGGCTAGTCCAAGGCGTAACATTCCCCCTTGGTTAACTACAGACCATCCGCTGGCTGTCCGACCACCACAGTTTATTTTCTTTTGTAACTGTAAAAGATGAAAAAGGAGAACAGATGTACAATTATAATAACAGTACTTACAATTAAGCATATGGTATTTCTTCCCTTGCGGGAGGCATGTCACTTAAACGTTGCAAACATATATAAAACATTTTTATTAAACGGGAACGGGACGGGACCGGGTCCTTCCATTTGCCCATCCAAACAAACCTAAACCTTGATGCTGCCTCTAAAAACAGGTTAGCACCCCCTTTTCCCCAGTCCAGGAATCGGGTTCAGGTCCGGGTATTGCCCATATGGGCCGGGTAAAAGGTTCCTCACCTGGCAGTCTCTCAGAGGCCCCACGTCCAGGGGACCCCTGACCCGGAGGGTTGTCACCGGTCTGCATGGTGATGGGACCTCGGCCTCCTCTGCTGCAGGCCCTTCCTCCAACCAGCCTCTCCGGAGACTGTAGGACGGGAAAGGTGGTCCGGGACTATTTACAAACCCAAAAGTTATTGGGTGGCCTGCGAGTTCTCAGCCATGTTCATTTTAAATGGGGTAAACAGCGGCAATCAAACAAAGTCCCAACGGGGATGGGCAGTAAGGTAGCCATGAATCGCTACCTTGCTTACACTCTTCTTCCTCGGGACTGTATGGCGGGGGAGGGAACTGGGTACTGCGGCTCACCCTCCTCTTCACATCATGGGCGAACCAGCCCCTCTCCCCGCAATGCCGGGTGTAGCTCCCCAGCTCTCCGGGCTCCAGGTCACGGTCCGGGTGACCAACGGGCAGGTGGGGGTACACGTCCCTGCGGGACACAAACACTTCCGCCTCCAGGCCAGGCTCATAGATAAACCCCCATCCACAGCTGGGGTCAAACTGCCGGACTTGGCCTTCATAGGTCGGGCCCCGTACCCAATAGGTGGTGCTGCGGAGGTTATCTTTTTCCCTGATGGTCCGGGCCAGCACCTCCGCCTTCTGCCTCTCACGTGCCGCGATCTCCCGGCCCAGCTGGCACTGCTGCTGCTCCCAATACGGAGCATCTGCCTGCTCCTTTTGCGCAGGGGTCGGGCCCAGCCGGAGCTCCCCCGTACAGGCTACGACTGGCACCTTCTGGACTGGGGAACTCTGCTGTGACATGGCCTGCTGTGCTGCCTTGCAGCGGCAACCCTGCGACGCCTCAGCCGAGGCCTGGTTTGTGGGAGCGGCCAGCTTTTCCCGCTGGACCTCCTTCTGGTCACCGGGTACTTCCATCTTGGCTGAGCGGACTGCCGGGGCCTGGATTAGCTGTGGCGCGGCTACTTTCGGGACCAACGGGCTCGCTCCAGGGCCGGACACCTGCCGGCGGTCAATCTTCCATGGAAGCGGGATGGGTGCTGATTGGGTGACTGGCCGTCCTCGGGCTGCTTCCACCGACGGGTCCTCGCGGGCGGATTGAACGGGTTCCGCTGCCGGTGTCGGGGGCAGCGGACGGAGCGGGGGAGCGGCGGCAGACAGTACGGGCGGTGAGGGAGGCAACATAGAGGGCAGGGGCAGACTGGGTCCCTCAGCTGCGTTGGCCGGTCCCTCGGGGACACAGGGCGTGGGGCGCTTACCCACTCCTCCAAAATTGCCTCCACTTCACGTACCCGTATGGCCGCAGCTATCTCCTCCATCTCGGCCACCCACCGCTCCATTTAGAAGCGCACCTGGACCTGCAGGAGGCGGCACATCAGTGTCGTCCGGGCTTCCACCCACGCTGCTATTCCAGGCGCAGGCTCCGGTGCTGCGGGCTTGCGGGACAGGTCAGCCATGGCGCCTTCACGGGGTCGAGGAACCAGAAGTGTGGCAGGGTCCTGGAGTTCCTGCCCTTTATCAGCTTGGTCACATGTCGCTGAATCTTCACCCGCCCCCCCTTGGTCTTTTCACGGCACTCGCTTCTTTTGCTGGGTAGTTTCGTTTTCCGACCGCTCGCTTTACTGCACGACCATACAAGGGGGCGGGGATTCGGCTTTCGCGCCCTTTCTGCGGAGAAGAAGACTCTGGCAGGAATCTTCGCGCCAAAAGATGGCGGCAAGATGGCGGATTCTGCAAATTTCTCAACGGATCACCGCTGACTTCACTTCAAGGCGCACTTCACTAGGTAAGTGAATAGGTAAGCATCCTGTTCATGACGCCAGAAGAGTCGATGTGTACCGCCCCGCGCTCGGCCGCAGCCAAGCCGCTTGGATCCGGGCTCGTTGGTGGGTGGCTCGAGCGCCTCCGGACCCGGGGTCACTTCGCTCTGAAAGGGGATGCTGGCGCTTTTGGTGGGGGTTAGGTTGGTGCATGGCCGGAGCCGCACTTGAGTTCGTGACGCCACCCACGGGATGTGGTGAAGGTGTAGACACCACCGCTGCAGTTACGGGACACCCGGGGGAGATGGTAGTGCAGCAAGATGTTAACCCCTCCGTGGGCAGGGATGATGGCCCCGGGGCACTGTTGTACTCACTGTTTTTTTTTTTGTTTTTTTTTAAATTCTTTATTTTGAAGCCAAACTCGTAACAAGACAAAACGGAGCAGCAGGTATTATTACAGAAATGACGATAATATATATTCAAACAGTCAGCACACATATACAGATCCCATCCCCACTACTGCTCGAGTTTGGCCCATTTTACACCTTTTATAAGCCGACCCAACTTAATGAGGGTAGGGAGAAGAGCAGAGAAAGAGAGATCAAAGCCTGAAGAAGATTGAAAGCATGTAGAATGAGAGAAATGGAAAGGAAGGAGTGGGGAGAGAAAGTAGGAGGGGGGGCCGGGGAGTGGTGTAGGAAAGGAGGAAGGGGGGAAGAGGAGAGAAAAAAAAAAGGGGGGTGGGGGGAGAGGAGGTTTTCCCCAGAGGGTTACGACTCCTGTGGTCAGAGAACAGGCCAGCGTACTCCACCGAGTAGGTGAACTCCAACCATGGAAACCATGTCATATAGAAGTCTTACTGACGGTCATTAAGAGAGGATGTCAAGTCCTCCATATGCATCAGGTCGTTAATCCTTGAAACCCACTGTGGCAGCATGGGGGGGTAGTAGACTTCCAGCCAAGCGGGATGCAAGACCTGGCGGCCATGACCAAAAATCTTAGCAATGCTCTCCTATATTTAGAGACCGGGAGTTCGGATAACTGTAAAATAAATAGCTCCAGACCCAGTGTCTCAGTTGTTCCGGTCACCCATCTGATTACCTCCCCCACCTCTGACCAAAACCGCTGCAGAGAAGGACAAGACCAGAAAATGTGCACAAAATCACCCTCCCTCAGACCGCATCTCCAACAGGCAGGGTCAACTGAGGGAAACATTCTATCGAGTCTGGTCGGGACCCTGTACCACCTAGCCAGCAGTTTGTAATTAGCTTCCAACAGTCTGGAACTGATCGATTTCTATGTGCCAGCTGAAGGATGTTGCTTCTTTGTGAGTCAGATAAAACAATCCCCAGGTCCCTCTCCCACTGCAGTAGGTAGGCCGGGGGGAGCAAATATCCCGGATCTGATAGCATATTTTATGCCAGGGAGAATGTCGTAGGACACCCTCTCCCAGGCACAACTTTTTGAATCTCGTAGGAGGTCCGGCATACTGAATGAAACGAGGGAGGGAGTACATGAAGTGCCTTAACTGCATAGCCCTCCATTCCCCCAGGGGACCCGGAGGCAAAAGGCCCCGGATATCCGCTAAAGATGGCCAATCCCCCTCTCTACCCAAATGGCAAGCTCTGAATCTGCCCCCCTGAACCCAGTTCCTAAAGACAGGGTCCGAGAGACCAGGACGGAAATCCGGATCACCTAGTATGGGTGACATGGGGGAAGGCACTGGCAAGAGGAGACATCTGACCTCGCCTGTCGAACAGCATTCCAGAGTGGCGCCAATAGTGGGATGGGATCTCAAAGTAGACGAGGAAAGGTTCAAAAGCCAGGCGGTGGCCGGGAGATGTATTTCCGAAAAGCTCTGTTCTAGGGCCACCCACGGCTTTGTTCTGGAATGGCAGCACCAGTCCAGCACCCTAACCATATGTGTTGCCAAGTAGTACTTTTTAAGGTCTGGGATACCCAGGCCTCTCCTGCTCTTAGGTCTGCACAAGAGAGAACGGGAAAGTCTCGCAGGTTTGTTGGCCCAGATAAATTTGATATGTAGTGAGGCCAGTTCCTTGAAAAAAGAGCTAGGGATCCTAATCGGCAGGGACTGAAAGAGGTATAAGAGTCATGGCAAGATGTTCATCTTCAATATTGCACATCTCCCAAACCAGGTGAAGTAGCCCTTCCCCCAGTTAGCGCAATCTTTTCTAATGGATTGCAGGAGCGGGAGATAATTCAACTTATACATTTGGCAGGTGTCCGCAGCCAACTGAACGCCCAAATACTTCAAAGACTGGCTAGCCCACCTAAACTCGAACGTTGATTGTAGCGATGTTACTTGCTCTGGGGGGAGAGATACATTTAGGGCCTCCGATTTTGACATATTAATTCTAAAGTTAGATAGATATGTTTCCAACTCTCTCAGAAGATTAGGGAGGGAAACCCGAGGGTTGGTAATAAAAAAAAGTAAGTCGTCCGCATATGCCGCAATTTTATAAATGGAACCTGAGACTTTAGGGCCCGATATGTTAATGTTGCCTCTAATTCGACTAAGCAGGTGTTCCAGAGTCAAGATGAAAATCAGGGGCGAGAGAGGACAACCCTGTCTTGTTCCATTGCGAATGGGGAATCTCTCTGAGAGGAGACCGTTCACCCTGACTGCTGCCGAAGGGCTGCTGTACAAGGAGCAAATCCAACCAAGCATCATTCTCCCCAACCCCACTGCCCGCAGAACCTCCTCCATGAATATCCAGTTAACTCTGTCGAACACTTTTTCTGCGTCGGTCGACAGAAGCATCAAGGGCAGCCCTTAGGATTTTGCCTTGTGGATTAAGTTCAGAGCCTTAGTCGTGTTGTCCCTTGCTTCCCTACCCGTCATAAACCCAGCCTGGTCCGGATGAACGATCTCCCCAAGCAATGGAGAGAGTCTATCTGATAATATCCTAGTGAAGAGCTTCAAATCTGTGTTGAAGAGGGAAATGGGTCGGTAACTAGAACAAGAAGTGGGGTCTTTGCCCTCTTTAGGGATGACTACTATATTAGTGGCTAGGGTGTCCCTTGGCAAGGGGGCAGTTTCAGAATGTGGGATGTGGTTGAATGCTGAAAGAAATGGGGAAAGCAGAATGGAACCCAGCTTTTTATAATAGAGCAGAGGGAAACCATCCGGGCCAGGGGCCTTACCCGTGGGAGATTTTTTAATTGCGGCCCGGTATTCCTCCTCCGAGATGGGCCTTTCCAGATCGGCCGCAGCCTCAGGTTTGAGGTGTCTCAAGCCAGAGTCCGCAATGTACTTCTGTATACGGTTACGCAGTTCCGTCCTGGCCCTCTCAGACCGCCCCTCATCTATTGAATAGAGAGTGGAATAGAAATCTTTAAAAGTGGAGGCAATGTCTTTCGGCAGTGTAGCCCACCTGTCTCCCGAAATGTGTACTTTAGAGACGTAGCCTCTCGCTCTCTGAGTCCTCAGGGCTCTAGCCAGGGCCCTGCCACTCTTGTTGCCAAATTCGTAGAAGTGCCGTCTACACTTAGCCAGCGCTCCCTTAGCTTTATAATATAACAGGGACTGAAGCTCCTCCCTCTTTTTGACCAAATTGGCCCCCACGTCCCCTCCCAGGGACCCCTTGTGTATTGTCTCCAGCTCTCTTATGTCTGCCAGAAGGGATGTGACCTTAGCTTCCCTTTCTCTCTTCAGACGAGCCCCATGTTTGATGAACAATCCCCTCACAACACATTTGAGCGCCTCCCAGACTATGCTAGGGGACAACTCCTCCCCCCCCGCTGTAGTTGAAATATTCCCCCAAGGCCTCACTTATTTCTTGCATTGTCACCGGTTCGTTGAGTAGCGAAGTGTTCAGGGTCCACTGACTCTGCCTCCCGATGGGGCAGCCGAGGGATAGAGTTATTGTGATCAGGGCGTGATCAGAGAATGATATGCACTCGATTGAAGAAGCCACCAGGGAATGTTGATCACCATGTTTAAGGAAAAAGAGGTCCAACCTGGAGTAGCAGTCATGCACTGCCGAGTAAAATGAGAAGTCTTTGTCTGATGGGTGCATCAATCGCCATGTGTCTATCAGTTGATGGTCGTGTAATCCCCGTCGCAAGCGACGCAGTGCCAAATGTGGCAAAATGTGGCAAACTGGACACCCCTTTGGAGCTATCCCTCGGCGGCTCCAATACAACATTAAAGTCACCCCCGAGGACCAGAGTGCCCTCAGAGAATTCTTCTATCTGCTCAAGGTAACGCAACAATGTGGGGCATTGACCCGAGTTTGGCAAGTAGACCGCCACGAAAGTGAAAGTCTGAGTAGCAATGCGTCCCTTGAGCATCAGAAGCCTTCCCTGATCATCCGACCGAGAGTCCAACAATTCCCATGGGAGCATGCTGGACATTAGGATGCTCGTGCCCCTAGATCTAGAGTCAGGGGAGGGTGAGTATGCACTACAGGGTACCTTCTGTCGGCTAGTCTGTATGGTTTTGCTTCAAAGTAGTGTGTTTCTTGGAGGAAGGCTACCTGGATTCGGTTTTTCCATAGTAGGTTCAGAAGAATAGACCGTTTCTCCGGGCTGTGCAGTCCCTTAACATTCAGTGAGCCCACCCGTAGCTCGGCCTGTCTCTGCTTCGTCATACTCTGTCACTGAACCCTGGAGGGACGGACAACAAATAAAAAAAAAAAAGGGGGGGGGGGAGGGGGAGGGAAACGGATGAGTGGATGGGGGGGTGGAGAGAGTATTGACAAGCAGGGGTGGAGCAGAGACCCTTTAGCGGGGGGAAAAGAAAGAGGTGTAGAAGAAAGAGCAGAAAAGTGGAAAAGCAGCTGTACTGCCGCTCGAAGTACCAGGGACCAGCCCAGAAACTGCTTAGGGATAGTTAGGGACAAGAACTGACATGCGGCCAGAGCGCTAACCCGCGCCTCACTTATTCATACTAAATGACCTAGACCCCAAACAACCGGGAAGGGTCTGTCATATTAACCTCCCGCGAAACCCCCCACCCAGGACGGACATGCAAGCCCCCCCCAAACGACCCAACATCGACTGAATAAAGTTTCCATGAACGTAAGTCAGTACGCTGTGTCCAATTGGGCTAGTCGTACGGCCAGGACTCTTGCCACAGGGACGAGGAGGCCAGAGGGCACCTCCAGGCAACCCCCATCCATACTCCTCTCCTGACCATCCAGCCTCCTCTTTGGTCGCATCTCCGACCTATCAGCACCCGATAGATGCCATGCCCCTCAAAGATCATCACATTGGGAAGATTGGATGCCCTCATTCCTCCTTCGTTGCCCCGTTGGGGCCTGCGGTTCCCACTCCATCCAGTCCGGGATTGAGCAGTCTGATATTCCCAGAAAAGCATACAATTTTGAAAGCTCCGAGTGCCTCCTCAAAGGGAACACGGAGTCCCCCTTGCGGACTATCAAGTGAAAGGGGTGGCCCCATCTGTACGAGGCACTCGCCTCTTTGATTTTGAGCAGGAGGAGGTGAAGCAGCCGTCTCATGTATAGTGTGCGGCTGGAGACATCCGGGAATAACTTCACCACAGCCCCTTCCACTTCCACAGAGCCATGTGACCAGGCTCCCTGGAGGATCCTCTCTCTGTCCCCATAGTAATGCAAGCGACATAATACGTTTCTGGGTAAGGAAGCAGATCTGGGGCCAGGCCTTGCGACCCTATGAATTCTGTCAAAGAGATAGGTGGCCTCAGGGGGGCATTCAGTGACTTGATTGAATATGGATAAGACTTTAGTGCGCAGGAGATCTTGGGGCCATTCCTCCGGTATGCCCTTCAGCCTGATGTTATTTCTCCTGCCCCTGTTTTCTTGATCATCCAATAGCAAGGCAAGCTCCCTGATGCGAGCATTAGAAGTCTCACAGTCACGTTCAATCCTTTCCATTCTGCCCTCCAGGGACTCCTGTGCGTGTTCTGTAGCCTCAATTCTGTCTTCCAGCACTACCATTTCCTCCCTCAGGGTAGCCAGCGCCATCTGCTGGGAGGATTCTATTCTGGCCACCACATCCTCCAAATCTTTATTGCTGGGGAGGGCCAAGATAAGCTCTCTCAGAGCATGTAGGTCATTCTGAGGGGGGCCGGGGGGCTGGGCGCCTGCCATCAAGGGAGATTCTGCATGCCATAGAGGAGGAGGGGTCCCTGGTGTGCAGAGAATCGCGGGGACTCCCAGCTCAGGCGATCCCCCGGATGCTGAGGCCTCCTCTATCTCCCCAGTAACATGCTGTGAGGTTGGGCCTGCAGTTCCCCCCTCCTCCATGATCCTGTACCTGAATTCGCCACCACCGGTCCCCCTGCTGAGATGTTCACCCGTTTTTTCCCTTTCACTGGGCACCCGTGCTGCTGCAGAGACTGTGGGTGGGCGTCGGGTCGCGCCAGGGGATTCCCCAGCCGGGGAACGCTACTGAGACGCCGGCGCCATCTTATCCTGGGCCGCCGGCGGGGGCTCCCGGCCCGGCGCCGCCAGGAATCTGGAGAGGCTTCCCTGGGGTCTCTGGCCCACCACGGGGGGAGCGGGAGTGGGAGCACCGCCTGGTCTTTACTTTGGAGGCATCCTGGGTGTGAAGGGTCCGCAGGAATCCGTAATCTGAAGCCGTGGACGCGGGAGCTCTGGAGGTCAGCTTCCTCACGCCACCATGTCAAGGACCCCCCCTGTTGTACTCACTGTTACTGACAAATACAAGTCTCTGGTAAACAAAGTTGATGGTGGTCGGTGCCCGCAGCCGGCTGCGTCTGGTCCCTCACCCGGTTCGGTGGTCTTTGCCTTTCTCCTGCACCGTGTTGTGTAGATGTAGACTGCCCGCGCTTCAGCGACAGTAGTCCGCTCCCCCGCTTGGTGAATGTCGGGAGAGCCCTTTTGCCCGCAGACGCTGGCCCGTGGGATCTCTCTGCCTGTGCGGTGGCTTTCTATCCCCCTCGGTGGGCTGTTGTCTTCAGTCGGGACTTGGGTGGGAAAGGACCTATAGTCCAGACCGCAATCAGTTAATTAACTCAGTCTAGTGGATTCTGGACCTTGTTTCAGGGTTTGAGTACCCCCCTGTGTGCTCCGGTTTCCGAGTCGGTTCCCGGGTCGGTACCAGCGGGCCACTACCCTGTCCCAGTCCACCACGGTTCCACTGAGCTGTCTTCCTGGCTTCTGCAGGCTAAGGCCACCGTATGCCTCCTAGCCAAGGTACCAGGGCTCCGACCCTGGCACCTGTCAGACTGCTGCAGACCTGCTACACAGGCCTGCTTCCTCTCTCCTTCACTCCTGTCAACTCCTCTTCTCTGACTAGACTCTTTGTGTTTCCTGCTTCAGGCCCTCTGAACTCCTCGGTGGGCGTGGCCAACTGCCTGGCTCCGCCCCCTGGTGTGTTCATCAAGCACTGAGGGAGGTGACTAGGTTTTAAAGGTTGACTGTTACCTTTTTGGGGGACAGGTGTAATGCGGGGGTCTACCTGTGACTACCTGGCTAGTCCACATGCACTACCAGTCGCATCTGTTGCCATATTTTGTAAGAGAACCAGGCAGCAAGGTGCAGAAAAAAGTCATATAAAGGTGACAAATATCTAGGAACAGTCTCAGCATTTGTAGTCCTGAGAGCGGTTCAATGGCAAGGTAAATAATGGAAAGGGGCAAATACCAACTGCCTCACAATACCACAAATCACCAGGCTATCTGCCACCACTCACATCCCTCCTGCCCTACGTGTTTCATCGGTATATAAATCATCAGGGGATCAGGAGGTTAGGATGGGGTGAGTATGAGACCATGAACCGAGGCACTTTCGAGTCTCTCTGTCTGTCTATCTATCATCTTTCCACATATTTACCACATAAAAATCATTAATCTCTTGAATGCATTTCAGTCTGATATGTGTCACACAGTAGCCACACGGATGCCACACGTGTTTTCTATGGACCCATATACTTCTATTAACCCTTTGTTTAAAGGGAACTTGTCAGGTGTAATATGCACCCAGGACCACGAGCAGTTCTGGGTGCATATTGCTAATCCCTGCCTAACCATCCCTGTATACACTAGCATAGATAAAGAGATCTTTAGAAAAAGTACTTCTAAACATCTTTTATCGTATGCTAATGAGCGAGGGACTAGTCCCCTGGGCGTTAGTTCCTCTGGCTAGTCGGCTCCATTTGAATGTTAGTACGTCCCTGTGGGCATGCTAAAATGCTAATGAATGTGCAGTGTCAGAGGATCTCACTCACCTCTCCGCTGCCATCGCCGCCTGACTGGATTTTGGCTCAGTGCACATGACCCCGGAGTTTGAGTCATGTGCACTATGAAGCCAGGTGCACGCATCCTGGCTTCAAACTGAAGTAGTGTGCATGACCCAAACTCCGGGGTCATGTGCACTGAGCCGAAATCCAGCGTCGAGCAGCGATGGCAGCGAAGAGGTAAAGTAATGAGTAACCGGAATGCTGTACTATTCGATACTCGCACAAATAGTATGGCATTCGAGTTAAGGCTACTTTACACACTGCGACATCGCTAGCGATCTCGTTAGCGATGTGAAATTCTAGATCGCAAGTGCGATCTTTCGAGATCGCACATAGGTCATTTTACTGATGTGCGATCTCAAAAGATCGCATTTGCGATCTAAAATTTCACATCGCTAACGAGATCGCTAGCGATGTCGCAGTGTGTAAAGTAGCCTTTACTCGTTGCATTGAAAGTTTTTCCCATTGACTTGCATTGCACAAGCTATTCGGAATGAAAACGCGAGTATTAGACAGTACTCGTTATGAGTATAGCGAGTACGACTAGTTAGATACTCCCTCAACCCTAGGCTTTGATGTTCTGTAAAGAATTACACAGAAGTCCCTATGGTTTAGATAAAGAACTTCTTATCTCCTGTGCCCGCAACAGTTACATCTGTTAGAAGACAAAACAGTAAGGCTGGTTTCACACTACGTCTTTTTAACATCCGTTGAAAACGTTATTTTAGCGGAAGTACGGATCCAGTGCAAATGCGTTTTCATTTCAATGCATTTGCAATGGACTCGCGTTTGCGTGCGTTATAGTGCGGATCCGGTGACTTGCAGTTTTTTAACATGTTTCAAAAACGCTACTTGTAGCGTTTTTGAGCTGCGTCAAAATACTGCAAGTCACCGGATCCGCACTATAACGCACGCGAACGCAGGTGAACGCTGGCGTGCTGATAGACAGGATCCTGCTTTTGTACTGAGCATGCCCAGAAAGTACTGAGCATGCCCAGAACCAGTCTCGCGTGATCTGTCTCTCTCTCCTCCTCCCTCCCTCACCCTCTCTCTCTCTATCTGTCTTTCCCCCTTCCTCCCTGCCTCCCTCTCCCCCACCTGAGAGCTGCGGACACTCGTAACCAAGGTAAATATCGCGTAACCACTTCTCTTAGTTACCCGATGTTTACGTTGGTTACGCGTGCAGGCAGCCCTGCTCCTAGCAGCTGCAGACACTCGTAACCAAGATAAATATCGGGTATCCAAGGCCGATGTTTACCTTGGTTACCAGCGTCTGCAGCTGTCAGAAGCCGGCTCCCAGTCTAGCTCCCCTCACTCCCGATCACATGACTCCAATGCCCGCCCCTAAACATCCAGTGCAGGATCCTGCAAAATAACATATGCGTTTGCATACGTTATTTGCTGTAAAAGCAGGATCCGTACTTCCGCTAAAAAAACGTTTTCAACGGATGTTAAAAAGACGTAGTGTGAAACCAGCCTAAGTGAAGTCATGCGGTCGACAAATTAATCGGTGATGACATTTTTGCCCAGAGATATGGTCATGTTATTTGGTATTGTGTGTCTGTTATATATAGTACTTTTTTTTTCACTTAAAGGTAACATGTCAGGTACAATATGCACCCAGAACCACAAACAATTCTGATGCATATTGCTAATCCCTGCCTAACCGGCACTGAATCTAGTAGCATAAATAAAGAGATCTTTAGAAAACGTATTTCTAAACATCCGTTATGATATGCTAATGAGCACAGGGAGTAGTCTCAAGGGTATTATTTCCCACGACTAGTCCTCCCTATTAGCAGGTTGTTGTCGCGGGAGGAGGAGGGGACGCCGCGCTCTCCCACTGCTCAGGTCCGGCTGCCGCTGCTGCCGCGGCCTTCTGCTGCTCGGTGGCTCGAGCGATGGGCCGGATCCCGGGGACTCGAGCGGCGATCCTCGCCCGTGAGTGAAAGGGGTTTGGTTGTGGGGATTGTTTATTGTCCGTGACGCCACCCACGGTTGTGGTGATTGTAGGAACACCACCGCTGCTCTGTATGGGGATCCCGGGAGCAGTGACAGGGAGCAGCAAAGTTGTTGTTTCTCCCCTCCGTGGGTAGGGGGTAGTTGTCCCGGGGCCCAGTGATGAGTTGGAGGATGAGGGATGGCGGGGCCGATGCAGGGCTTGGTGGGGTGCAGGGATGCAGGGGCAGCGCTGTGCCGCACGGCACTGTGGTACTCACTCAGCCAGAAATCAGGACACAGTTCTTGGTAAAACACTCGGCTGGATGGACGGGTCCCACAGACGCTGCGGTGTTTTCCCCTGACCCAGTTTGGTGGTGTAAGTCCTTTCCTGCACCCTCCGTACACTCCTCCTGCACTCCGGCTTCCAGCTGGCTCCCCGATTCAGTACCGGTGGGCCACCGCCCAGCCCCGGCTACCTACGGTTCCACCAGCTGTCTCCCCGGCTCCCTGCAGACGGCCACTACCATCTGCCGGACTCTCTGTACGAGGCCCTAGGCTCCAACCTAGGCCCCTGGCTATGTCTGCCTCTTTGCAGACCTTCTCTCTTACTCTCCTGAACTTGACTGGGCTTGCTTCCTGCCTCAGGCCAGCCAAACCCATGGGTGGGCGTCTCCATCTCCTGACTCCGCCCACCTGGTGTGTCAGTCTGAGCCCGAGGCAGAAAGCAGGTCACTTTGGAGATGTCTGCTGTGAACCGCTGGGGGTGGGGGTGTGTGTGTTGTGATCTGTGACCCCTGGCTTGTCCAGGGCGCCACATTCCCCCTTAGCAAAATGCAGACCATCCTCGGGCTGCCCGTCCATCACCGGTTTTATTTTTCTTTTTTTAAACTGCAAAAGATTAAAACATTAAACACAAGCATTTTCAATCTTCCCACAACGGGATGCACATTACTTCAACGTTGCAACAAAAATAAACACTTTTAATAATGGCAACGGAACGGGTCCTTTAGTCACCCACCCAAACAACCTGGCCCTGATGCTGCCCCTAAGAAATGGGCAGCACCCCTTGACCCCAGTCCAGAACCAGGCTGCCCAGATAGTTAACGGGGTGGGTGCTTCGCTGCCGTTGCGGCTGGGCGGACTGCCGGAGCCGTCGTCATCTCCGTCGCGGCCAGGCGGACTGCCAGGGCCGTCATCATCGGCGGTGCCGCTGGTATGGAAGCCGGGACCGGTGGCAGGGCATTGAGAAAGGTAAGACCTGGGGACCCCAGGTCTGGGCCCTCCCTCGCAGACGCTGCGAGCTCGGCTACCGGTGACAAGGGTAACGGGTCGGTCGGGGCGTTGGCCGCGGGCACGGGCACCGAGGTTTCAGCGGTGCCGGACGGACGGGACATCTTGTGCAGCGGTGTTCCAGGAACCAAACACTGGCAGAGTCCTGGCGTCCCTGCTTCTACAGCCGCGGTTCACATGCGGCCGGACGCCATCCCGTCCCCCTTAGCCTCTTTTTAGCAATTCCTTCTTCAGGGGGCGGGGCTCAACTTTCGCGCCTTTCCTGCTCGGGGAAGACGCTCGAGCGGGAAATTTTTCGCGCCCAAGATGGCGGCTTTGCAAAACATTCGGCCGAACACATCCGGCGGTAACAAGGCGCACCTCTACCAAATGGCAGAGCGGTAGGATCCTGTTCGTGACGCCAAGTTGTCGCGGGCGGAGGAGGGGATGCCGCGCTCTCCCACTTTTCGGGTCCGGCTGCCGCTGCTGCCGCGGCCTGCTGCTGCTCGGTGGCTCGAGCGATGGGCCGGATCCCGGGGACTCGAGCGGCGCTCCTCGCCCGTGAGTGAAAGGGGTTTGGTTGTGGGGATTGTTTATTGTCCGTGACGCCAACCACGGTTGTGGTGATTGTAGGAACACCACCGCTGCTCTGTATGGGGATCCCGGGAGCGGTGACAGGGAGCAGCAAAGTTGTTGTTTCTCCCCTCCGTGGGTAGGGGGTAGTTGTCCCGGGGCCCAGTGATGAGTTGGAGGATGAGGGATGGCGGGGCCGATGCAGGGCTTGGTGGGGTGCAGGGACGCAGGGGCAGCGCTGTGCTGCACAGCACTGTGGTACTCACTCAGCCAGAAATCAGGACACAGTTCTTGGTAAAACACTTGGCTGGATGGACGGGTCCCACAGACGCTGTGGTGTTTTCCCCTGACCCAGTTTGGTGGTGTAAGTCCTTTCCTGCACCCTCCGTACACTCCTCCTGCGATCCGGCTTCCAGCTGGCTCCCTGATTCAGTACCGGTGGGCCACCGCCCAGCCCCGGCTACCTACTGTTCCACCAGCTGTCTCCCCGGCTCCCTGCAGACGGCCACTACTGTCTGCCGGACTCTCTGTACGAGGCCCTAGGCTCCAACCTAGGCCCCTGGCTATGTCTGCCTCTTTGCAGACCTTCTCTCTTCCTCTCCTGAACTTGACTGGGCTTGCTTCCTGCCTCAGGCCAGCCAAACCCATGGGCGGGCGTCTCCATCTCCTGACTTCGCCCACCTGGTGTGTCAGTCTGAGCCCGAGGCAGAAAGCAGGTCACTTTGGGAATGTCTGCTGTGAACTGCTGGGGGTGGGGGTGTGTGTGTGTTGTGATCTGTGGCCCCTGGCTTGTCCAGGGCGCCACATTAGCACGCCCATGATCAGAAGTCCCTGCACTTCCTGTCATGCGCACTATGAAGCCGGGTGTACTTGTACTGGCTTCAGAGAGGTCTAGTGTGCATGACCAGAAGTGCCGGGACTTCTGATCATGCACACTGACCCTAAATCCGGTGTCTGAGGTGGTGACAACAGACACAGGTATGTGCATGACTTCTGATGACCCTAGGCATGGACTAGCATGTTAGTACGCCCCTATGGGTGTGCCAACATGCTAAGAGGGCGGACTAGTCAGCAGAAATAATGCCCTTGCGACTAGTTGCTGGCCTCATTAGCATATCATAAAGGATCTTTAGAAATACTTTTTATAAAGATCTCTTTATCTATGCTAGTGTATACAGGGACGGTTAGGCAGGGATTAGCAATATACACCCAGAACTGCACGTAATTCTGGGTGCATATTGGACCTGACAGGTTCACTTAATTTTGGCTTTTTACCCTTGTTCGTAGATCAATATTCCTTATATTGCCTCCCTTATTATATGTTTCAAAGCAAAAACATCTTCAATGGCCATTTAGTTTTCATTTCTGAAGCATTTTCAGACAGTACCAAGCGCAATATGTAGTAATTCTATTTTCTAAATGTGCCAAAAATCAAAGTAAAATTGGCACCTAACAAACCTTCTGTCCTCAATAACATCTGGCACTTTCATTTCATTTTTTTCCCTCAAAATAGGCAACAGAGGCATGTAGAGGACATGCGGGATACAACCTTCTAATGGGAACATCGCCCATTATGGGTCATCTCCGGGACACCGTCTGAACAGAAAGTACCTCTGTGAAATTTGTGCAAATTGGCAAATACTTCATTTTCTCAGCCCTTTAAATAACTTTTTGCCGTTCACGCTGACAGCTTTCTGAGATATTTCATTTCTTACATGTCATTTGTTTTGAAAAATGAATTTCCAAGGCAGAGTTATTTTGCAAAAGTGCATTTGTGTCTATAGTACAATCTATTACCAAAAAACATAATGGAAAGTCTGAATCTGGAATTAGAACGCGTGGGGTAACATCCGGAGACCTTGGTACACGGATAATCAAATAAGGCTCACTGTGCGTGACCTGAGCCTAAAGTAGGGCTCAATTGTTATTTCGAGCACTATCCTAATAACATTCATGAAAATAAGAGTTCAGCAAAGCAAATTTTATATAAAAAGTAAACAGGGAGCAATTTATTTCACAAAAACGTTAACACTTCTAAGCTGTTTCATTGCACTTTGAAAAGGAGGGAAATTATAGCATAGCTTTCTGAAAGCAATTTCTAGAGACTAATAGGCCTTTACAGGACTGACTAAATGGGACGTGTTATCGGACCGCGCTTACTAGGTTCACACTGGGCTCTATAGTCTCTTTATACAAAATATAACCTTTTACAACCTGTCATTTCCAGTAGCTGAAAAATGAGAATAAAGTCCTGTTCTAATGAGCACAAAAATGCTGAAGCCACTAGAAACACTTCCAAAACTAAAACTTTGGTGTAATCTAGTACAATTTATACAAATAGAGCCGTGCCATGTGTATTACACAACCTTACATTTTCTTGCATTTGGTTAACCTCTTCACCCCCGGGTGATTTTCCATTTTTCGTTGTTTGGGGTTTTTTTGCTCCCCTTCTTCCGAGAGCCGTAACTTTTTCTTTTCCTTCACTCTTGCCATATGAGGGCTTGTTTTTTTGCGCTACGAGTTGAACTTTTAAATGAAACCATACGTTTTACCATATACGGTAGTGTACTGGAAAACAGCAAATTCCAAGTGCAGGAAAAATTGCAAAAAAAGTGCAATTGCATGATTGTTTTTGGGATATTTGGCTCACTATATGGTAAAACTGATGTGTCGATGTGATGCCTCAGGTTAGTATGAGTTCGTAGACACCAAACATGTATAGGTTTACTTCTATCTAAGGGGTTAAAAAATTCAGAAGCTTGTCCAAAAAGTGTCACACTTTTTGCTTCATTTTCCAAAACCTGTAACGTTCTAATTTTTCGGGATCTGGGGCTCAGTGATGGCTTATTTTTTGCGTCTCGAGCTGACATTTTTAAAGGTACCATAATTGCGCAGATCCTGCATTTTGATCGCTTGTTATTGTGTTTTGTGCAAAATATGCGGAAACAAAAAACACGTAATTTTGGCGTTCAGATTTTTTTTGCCGTGCCGCTGTTTACTGATCATTTACTGATGTCGGCGCTCGCATTCCTGGGCTCAAATGAGATTGTGATGTCACATAACTCCCAAGGCCAATTGTATACTCACCTTCGAATATATAATTAATCAACAAGAAGTGAGAGCTGCGGCTGGCCACTCATATAACATATCTAAACACTATTGAATTGTATAATTGGAATGCACCATATAGAAATACCATTTGGTATTGTGATTGGTTGACTCTCTCCAGATAATTCCCTGTAGACTGTGAGCCCTCGCGGGCAGGGTCCTCTCTTTTCCTATACCAGTCTGTTTTGTACTGTTAATGATTGTTGTACGTATACCCTCTTTCACTTGTAAAGCGCCATGGAATAAATGGCGCTATAATAATAAATACTAATAATAATAATAATAATAATAATTGGGATTGCAAAAGGCATAGATTGCCTCTTCCCATTCAACAATTAAAGGGAACCAATCATGTGAAAAAATGCTATTAACCTGCAGATCAGGGGTCAGTCTGCAGGTTAATAGTGTTTAGAGCCTTTGGCTTCCAGTTTTTGGGGTGGCACCGGTGTGGATTTAGTCCCCGCTAAGTGTATAGTGAGCGGCAGCTGTAACCACGCCCCATAACTGACTGACAGCCAGCTGTAATGCAGATCCGGATGTCAGTCACTGCAGGTTGCGTGATTACAGCTGCCGCTCACTATACAGTGAGTGATGACTGAACTCGCACTGGCACCACCACTATAATTGGAAGCCAAAAGCTGCCTGGAGGAATAAAGTTAAATTTTCTCTGGGGCTCTAAGTGCCAGTGTCGCGGCAGTGTACTTGTTTATATCCTAACAATAATAGTCAATAAAAAGAATAATAGTAATAATAATCTTTATTTATATAGCGTCAACATATTCCGCAGCGGTTTACAATTCAGAGGTTCATATACAAGCAGTTGTAAGTAACGTAGATATAGGTGTCATGATGTATGTAGTTTTCTCCATTCCATATTTTTGTATAAGATGCCATGTGATGTATTTTACCTTCTCACTGTATTTGCTGTAATACTATGTCTTGGGATGTAAGTGACTATACCTTCCCCCAGCCTGTATCATATTGCACTCAGGCTTCAGCAATAGCTATTGTCATTGATTTGGTGGGGGTTGCATATCTATTGTTCTTCTCAGCATGGGACTTCTCCAATCTACAACTTGGTAAACAGAACAGAGCCAGCAGTCTAAAGTCCATTCATGCATCAAATGGCCAGGGGGAGGTGTGCCCAACTAAGGGGCTGATCCCAGGAGAGAAGAACATGTTAGTTCAGTTAGTTGGAACTCGGCTGGAGAAGGACTAGGATCCATAGCTGAGGCTGGATCCTGGGGTCTGTGTGTGTGGACTGTTACAGACTGGAGATCCGCGGCCACGTGGGATTGCGTTTTGTTGTTCACCTGTTGGACTCAAGGAACTCATATAAGGACCATTGCCCTAATTCCCCTGGCATCGGAATACCAGGCGGTGCCCCTGGATCTTTTGTTTTTCTGTTGTGGACTCCTTGCAGATTTGAAGGATTTGTATTTATGTTTGCTGCTTATTCTTTGTGGTTCCAATAAAGCCCTTTGGATTGTTCCTTGGCCTGGCGTCCCTCACTGCTCTGTTGCATACCCCGTCACAAACTGGTTGGCAGCGGTGGGATCAGAGCAGAAGGAATGGAGGACAATGGCTCAACATCATTAACCAGCACTGCAGAGTACAAGACCTGGACTTTGGGGAGCCTGCAATCAAAGGCCCGTGAAGTAGGAGTTCGTTTCAAAGGACTCTCCAAGGAGCAGCTGATTGAGGCGCTAGAAGGAGTCTGCTCTCAAAATGACGTGGAGGAAGGATCCTCACAGCAAACGGAAGAAAGACGGGAGCTGGAGGTAAATACCCAAAAAAGTCAATGGGTTGTGTGGTATGAGGAAAAGATGGCACTGCTTGGAGATGAGGCCACCATAGAAGATAAGAGGGAGGCCATGCGTGGAGCTGAAGAGAAGGAGCGCAGGATGGAGGAGATGGCATTGCTGGATAAGCAGCTCGCTGTGGAAGCCGCGAGAGGTTCCAGACAGACTGTAACCCCAGCACCCATCATGAGGGAACTTCCCAAAGTGTCCCGCAAAGACTTTAAGCCGTTTAATGAGGCTGCAGGCGACATTGAGGGCTTCTTCCAGGACTTTGAGCATCAGTGTCGATTAATGGAAGTCCCGGACAGGGAGCGTGTCCGGCATCTGGTTGGGCTCCTAGAGGGGGGAGCTGCTGAAGCCTATAGAGCTATGGACCCTCGGTGGAACTGTGAGTATGCGGAGATTAAACAGACTATTCTAAAACATTATGCTGTGACCCCAGACACTTACAGGACTCAGTTCCGTGCTTTAGCCTGTGATGGGGAAGTGTCTTTTAAGATATATGCTCATAGACTCAAACAAATATGTAATCGCTGGCTGGAGGCAGAGGAGGCCTTATCTTGGGAGACCTTCCTGCAGGTCATCCTAAAAGAACAATTCTTTGCCCAGTGCCCCGCTGAGATCCGGGAATGGGTGCGTGAGAGAAAACCAGCGACAGTGGAGGAAGCTGCTGCTCTCGCTGATGAGGCTCTCACCATCAAGCCGCAGTGGAGGGTTCTGTTGGAGGATGGAGAGACGCCTAACAGCTCCACAACACCGGATGCCCCCAGTTATTCTGTCCCCATTGTTCCCCGTTCCTCTAAGCCACCACATGTTGATACCCGTGTTAATGTGCCTCCAGTTGCTTCTACTGCACTTTCTGGAATACGCCGGGGAGAGGAAGTAACAGAGCGCAGGTGTTATGTTTGTAGGCATCCCGGGCATTTGCAGGCCTCATGCCCAGCCAGCCCATGGAGGAATCATCCTCAAACCCCTACAGCACCTTCAGGTGGGAGCCGGCCTCCAAGTTCCCCTACCCCTTACCCAAGAGGACGCCTTGGATGGAGGGAGACCAAGCTCAGATGCTATCAATGTGGACAGCCAGGGCATCGGCAAGTCTCCTGCCCAGCTGTTCAAATGAGGACTGATCCTGCACCCAATCGGATTGTTAATTATTTACAGCCCAGTGCCATGGAGGAAGATGTGGCACCGTTATGTGAGGACTGGCCTAGTGACTCAGCCCCCCATGTTGCACCACCAGGAGTTTACGGGGTGCGACCCGCAGTTATGACGACTTCTGCTCATCGAGGTAAGCACTTGCAGGAGGTTGTGCTGGATAGACAGAGACTTGTTGGATTTTGTGACTCGGGTGCTTTCCTCACACTGGCTGATCCCTGAGTGGTTCGGCCTGAGGCAATCCATAGAGGACCTGGGATTGTCATTGAACTGGCGGGTGGACAATGGAGGACTATTCCCACAGCCACTGTGGATCTGAACTTTGGTTTTGGAGTCAGGCGATGTGTGGTTGGGGTGATGGGTGGTCTGCCTGCAGCTGTTCTCCTGGGCAATGATGTGGGAGAGCTACGATGCCAATTCGTGGCTGCATGAAGCCACATGTAAGTAACGCTCTGCCTGTGTGTACTTAACCAGTGACCTGTAGAGGTCCCTAGTACGTACACAAGTTGGGAGGGGAAGGAATTGTCATGATGTATGTAGTTTTCTCCATTCCATATTTTTGTATAAGATGCCATGTGATGTATTTTACCTTCTCACTGTATTTGCTGTAATACTATGTCTTGGGATGTAAGTGACTATACCTTCCCCCAGCCTGTATCATATTGCACTCAGGCTTCAGCAATAGCTATTGTCATTGATTTGGTGGGGGTTGCATATCTATTGTTCTTCTCAGCATGGGACTTCTCCAATCTACAACTTGGTAAACAGAACAGAGCCAGCAGTCTAAAGTCCATTCATGCATCAAATGGCCAGGGGGAGGTGTGCCCAACTAAGGGGCTGATCCCAGGAGAGAAGAACATGTTAGTTCAGTTAGTTGGAGCTCGGCTGGAGAAGGACTAGGATCCATAGCTGAGGCTGGATCCTGGGGTCTGTGTGTGTGGACTGTTACAGACTGGAGATCCGCGGCCACGTGGGATTGCGTTTTGTTGTTCACCTGTTGGACTCAAGGAACTCATATAAGGACCATTGCCCTAATTCCCCTGGCATCGGAATACCAGGCGGTGCCCCTGGATCTTTTGTTTTTCTGTTGTGGACTCCTTGCAGATTTGAAGGATTTGTATTTATGTTTGCTGCTTATTCTTTGTGGTTCCAATAAAGCCCTTTGGATTGTTCCTTGGCCTGGCGTCCCTCACTGCTCTGTTGCATACCCCGTCACAATAGGTAATACAATAATTAAAGCAAAAACATGACGACCCTGCTCGTAAGAGCTTACAATCTACAATGAGGTGGAGTTGTGCACAACCACAATGCATTTAAGTATTTACTAGAAGGTGGCCCGATTCTAACGTATCGGGTAGTCTAGAATGTGTATGTAGGTTAGCAGATTGAATAATAAGGTAATGAATGGACTGGATGGGTTAGGCTTAAATTAGTATTCTTATAATTGTTTATTGGTTTTAAATGACAAACAACAGAAGGAACAGTTTTAATAGATGAGTCTAATGTTTAATGATGTCCATGGCTTTTAATGAAGAAGGCCATGAACAGTGTAAAGTTAAATAAAAATATTTTTGTACACCATTTTGTGTGAAGACCTTTTCACTATCTGTAAGTAACTTTCCTTGTAAAGGGGTGTCAACAACTTGCACTTTGACATTGGATCTCATTGTCATTCTTGAAAACGCAATGTACAGTTGTCCATGGCCAAAAACTGGTTCCCATCCTGGTATAGTCTCCATCCTTGTATGGCCCCCATCCTGGTATGTGGGCTGATGCTGTGAAGTGGCCCAATGCTGGTATGTGCCCCCATCGTGGTGCAGCCACCATCCTGACATGTGCCCCCATCCTGTGGGGTAATGTGTGCTTGGGGCGGAGTGCAGGTGGGGTGGAGCCATGCGGGGCCATGGCGCTGAGGACGTCAGTGCTGGGAACTGCATGGCTGGTGACAGGTGACTATTCGTGTGTGTGTGTTCAGTGTATACATGCCGAGGGTGGAGTGTGGGGGGAGTGGAGCTGAGTGGGGTAATGTGTGTGGGGGGCGGAGACGAGCGGTCGGTATGTGTCGGCTGGGTTGCCGGTGTGGGCTCCCGGGGGTGAAGCACTCACCGGGGAGTCGGGGCTCCGAGTGGGTGCGGGGTAAAGTGTCGGGCATCGTCCTGTCGGCCCGTAGTTCGGGCTGTTTAGTTAGCTGGACTCCATGGCAGCTATACATAGACTCCTTGCCCCTGCCGTACAGAAGTAACTATCCACAGATCAGATCTTGTATGAGTTTACACACTCTTCACAATCCAATTTATTATCATTTTTCTAAACTTCCCCCAATGAACTTTAGTCTGACTCACAGACAGTACCGCTCCTCCAAAACTACTCAATTTCTTTATTTGCGGCTTTGTATGTATCAACACTTCAACCTACTACCCTTCCACGCACTCCTCCCTTTTTTTCCCAACAATTTATTTTTTGGGGTCAAGTAACTAAAAGTGTTTAACCCATTACTGAGTAGTTGTTTGTATTCTTAGAACCACATTCTATTCATTAATTTCACTACTGCATTGTGTCCTTGTCAGTTTTATTTATATACTTTTACAAGCTAGTTCAACTGCATATTATGACTTTGTTTGCTGTGATTTGTTAGAAAAAAATATAAAAAGAGAAATATAAAAATAAAAAAGAAATAATCCTAGTGATGGTGTCTCACACATACAGGGAGTACTTAGAGGGAACCTGTCACCAGGTTTTTCCTTTATGAGCTGCGGCCACCACCAGTGAGCCCTTATATACAGGATTCCAGAATACTGTATATAAGATCCCAGGTCACTCTGCATAACATAAAAAACACCTTTATAATACTCACCTAGGGGGTGGTCTGGTCCGATGGGCATCTCTGCTCTTGGTCCGTCACCTCCTCTTTTCTGTCCATCGCCATCCTGCTTCTCTGCTTTGTGTGGATGACGCATCCTACGTCATCCACACAAAGTCCTCCATTGTTGTCCTGCACATGATCCTTTTCTCTGCCCTGCTGAAGGCAGACCAAAGTATTGTAGTGCGCATGTGTGGGCGTTCTTTGACCTTTCCTCACGCCTCCACATTACAGTACTTTGCTCTTTCCTCAAAATGGTAGCGAGAAGTGTTCATTGGCAGGAGCACAATGGGGGCCTTTGTTTGGATGATGTAGGATGTGTGGACAGAGGTCAGGAGGCACTGGACCTGAGAGCAGCGATGCCCATCGGACCTCTCCCCCCCCAAGTAAGTATAATAAAGGCATTTTTTACATTATACAGATTGGTCTGAATGCTTATATACAGTATTCTAGAATGCTGTATATAAGCGCTCACTGGTGGTGGCTACAGGTTATAAGGGAAAATCCTGGTGAAAGTTTCCATTTAAAAAGCCAAATGTTGCTATTTTAATTAGGATGGCATCATCGGGCTGAGATGACAGATTTCTATACAATTACACATGACTCTTGACTCTATAGACTACTGATGATTTAATAATCAAGATGCAATCTTTCCCTAAAGTTGCACAAAAGGCTGTTATACATAACCTGCCTTGTATTTTTAAAATTAGACAATTAGCAAAACTAATCCTCCTTTATATTTTCAGGCCAAGAAAAAAGGAAAAAATCCAGCGGTGATCCAATTTATTTAAAATATAGCTTTTATTCAAAACTCCATTAAAAAAGTATTTCGAGTTCATGTTGAGAATATTGATACAAAGGTGAAGTTATGTGCACAGGTAGCATCGTGGACTATAAGTTTCGGAGACTAGTGTTCACCTTCATCCTGGTCCATATGGGCCTCCACCCTTGTACAGTATCTATATAGCCGACATGAACTTTAGTAGTGCAGTAAATAGGAGCTGGAAAGACAAATCGTGCAAAATAGTGTCTTATCCAATTAAAATCAAAGGTGAAACAACTGGTCCTGATGAAGAAGCCTCTGAGGGCTTTGAAACGCGTTGACCAATAAATCACATTTTATCTACATCATTTCGACTGGTTTGGTGGCGCAGGAGATTCCTTTTCTTGCTTCCAATGTTTGTATCGCCAACATGAATTTGAAATAGTTTTTGTATTGAAGTTTTGAATAAAAGCTATATTTTATGGAAATTGGATCACCACTGGATTTTTTCCGTTTTTCTTGGCCTTACCTTGTGGGTTTTGCTTCCACACTCTCTGTGTGAGATCCTCCAGATGAAAGATCAGCTAATATACCACAGGGTGGTAAGCTGGCATTGCCACAGTTTTTTCTTTTTTTTTTGTATTCAGCACTCCAAAATTAGTTTGGTTCAACTTTTTCTATGATTGATCCAATTTGGTGGAAGATCGGTGTTATTTAATTGATAATGCATGGCTGGAGCAGGTCCACCAAAGATCATCTTCTATTAAGTCCATGTGACTTGATGAAACATATAAGCAGGAATTTTCTTTGTAGGATGATCTTTTAAAGGGAACCTGTTACCAAGATTTTCCCTTATGAGCTGCAGACACCGTCAGTGAGCTCTTATACTCTCACAGCACTACAGAATATTGTATATAATCGCTCAGGCTGCTCTGTAAAACATAAAATACACCTTTATAATACTCACCTAGGAGGCAGTCCGGTCCAATGGGCATCACTGCTCTTGGTCCAACGCCTCCTCCATCTTGTGAGATTGCTATCCTCATGCCCAACCCCGTGTGCATGACGCGTCCTGTGTCATTTACATAAAGGCCTCCATTGCGCTTCTGCGCATGCACACTTTGATCTGCCCGGCTGAGTGTGCATGTGCGGGTGGTACAGTAGTGCGCATGTGCGGGTGGTCTTTGACCTTTTTTTGCGCCTTAGCTGGGCAGATCAAAGTGCGCATGCGCAGGAGTGCAATGGAGGCCTCTCTGTGAATGACGCAGGATGTGTCATGTACATGGGGCTGGGCAGAAGGACGGCGATCCCCAAGGATGGAGCAGACGTCGGACTGAGAGCAGCGACACCCATCAGACTGGACCGTCCCCTCGTTGAGTATAATAAACGTGTTTTTTATAGTATACAGATCGACCTGGGCTCTTATATACAGTATTCTAGAATACTCTATATAAGGACTCCCTGGTGGTGGCCGCAGCTTATAAGGAAAAAACCTGGCGACAGGTTCCCTTTAAATACTTTTTGCACCAGGCCACTACACATCTTTTTTTTTGGTCTTTGAAATTGATCTCATTCCCTTGTTTTTTGGAGTTTTCTAACAAAAGTCTTAAAAGATGTAAGAAAACCAAATAATCCATCCAAGTTACAGTCAAGCAATATTGACACCAGGTTACCCTACATTCAGGGTTATATTTCACAGACGGTAATAAATCATATATTATAAGTCAATTCCATTTCTATATAATGAATGATCACTGAACTGGTCATCTGAATAACCAGCCGCCGAAATCGAGATATCTATTGTGTCACTTCATATTTTCTTCTTGTCACACAAATTGAATTTAATATAATGTGCGTTTTAATATTTTCCTCTTTCTGACAGATTGGGAAATAGCAATTTATTTTCCCATTATACAGAGGCTACTGAGAGAGGTTTCTGCTCCCACACGGTGTCAAGTGTTGCATGAAATGTAATGTTCTTTTGTTAACAACTTGAACAACCTGAAAACTGTTTGAATTACCGATTGCGTCTTAAGTAGCGAGTTCTGTTTGTATAAAAGTATTTAAAGGTAACAGTAAATACGGCTCGGGTTTTGACTCTTTTAAATGAAGCAATTCCTGTATGTGTTAATTTGGTCCAGATTTATGGTATCCGGCACATCATTTGTTACAAGGTATTCAATTTTCTATTGAGCTTGTAGCATCGAAATAACAAACAAAGTAAATGTCATTGGTAAATTAAATTCACTTGTACTTACTTTTTGCCTAACAGCTTTTCCTCTGATAAACATTTTTACTGCTTTATTTCTGCACTAGCTGTAGAACCCGCCGTTGTCTCTCTGTCTCTCTGTCTCTCTCCCAGTCTCTGTCTGTCTGAGTCTGTCTGTCTATGTCTCTTTCTGTCTGTCTCTTTCTGTCTCTTTCTGTCTGTCTCTTTCTGTCTGCCTTTGTGTTCCTGCCTGTGTGTCTGTCTCTGTCTGTCTCTGTGTGTCTGTCTCTCTGTCTGTCTCTTTCACTGTCTGTCTGTGTGTGTGTGTCTGTCTCTAGCCATGTGTGTCTCTGTTTCTATCCATGTCTGTCTATCTGTGTCTGTCTCTCTGTGTCTATCTCTCTGTCTCTGTATCAGTCTCTCTGTCTCTCTCTATCTCTGTGTCTGTCTTTCTGTCTCTCTCTATCTCTGTGTCTATCTGTCTCTCTCTCTGTGTCTATCTGTCTCTCTCTCTGTGTCTATCTGTCTCTCTCTCTGTATCTGTCTTTCTGACTCTCTCTATTTCTGTGTCTGTCTGTCCGTCTCTCTCTATCTCTGTGTCTGTCTGTCTCTCTATCTCTGTGTCTGTCTCTCTCTCTATCTCTGTGTCTGTCTTTCTGTCTCTCTCTATTTCTGTGTTCGTCTGTCTCTCTTTCTATCTGTGTCAGTCTCTTTCCCCGGCTGTCTCTATCCCTGTTTATCTCTTTCCAGGTCTGTCTCTTTCCCCGTCTGTCTCTTTCCCTGTCTGTCTTTTTCCCCGTCGGTCTCGTTCTAGTTCTGTCTCTTTCCCCATCTGTCTCTATCTCATTCCCTGTCTCTTTTCCTGTCTCTTTCCTTGTCTGTCTGTATCTTTCCCTGTTTTTGTCTTTTTCCCTGTCTGTCTCTTTCCCTGTGTGTCTCTTTCTGTCTCTTTCCCTGTCTGTATCTGTCTGCCTCTTTGACTTTCTGTCTCTCTCTGTCTCTTTTCCTGTCTGTTTCTGTCTCTCTTTCCCTGTCTGTGCCTGTCTGTCTGTCTGCCTCTGTCTGTCTCTTTCCCTGTCTGTGCCTGTCTGTCTGTGTCTGTCTGCCTCTTTTCTGTCTATTTGATTGTCTGTCTGTCTCTCTCTTTCTCTGTCTGTCTCTGTCTCTCTGTCTTTCTCTCTGTGTCTTTCCCTGCCTGTTATTCTGTCTGTGCCTGTCTGTCTGTCTCTTTCTGTCTTTCTCTATCCGTCTCCCCACCGACATCTTATTACCTCACGCATAAGCTTCTTATACTATGAATGTATTTTGTTCCTATAGCAACCACTCACAGCTCCTATTAATACCTTTTAGCTCGCAGCTCCATTGACTTTAATGGAGGCAGGTTTTTTGGAGAGTAATTGTAAAGCGCAGCGTTAACAGGAAAAGTTAAAACATAGTCTATGACATTCCTTGAGTCACATGGGGCGTCTGTGCAAAATTTTGTGATTGTGAATGCGACAGTGTGGATTCCTTTAACGGACATACATACACACATACACTCAGCTTTATATATTAGATTTTTAAAGGGATAGTACGACTTTAGTAAATATTTTCAGAGTTCTTAAAGTAGCACTCCCATCAAAGTTTTTATCCCCTTAATATATTGCAGTCATTTTATATAGCACTGTGTACTTACAATTGCTCATTTTTGCCTTTCTACCCAATTAATTATTTTTTCCATTAGGTCTATGACATCACATAATTAAAAACTGACTAGTTACATCCTTTTACATCCGTTTTTGCGCGTTTTTCGGGTGCGTTTTTGGCCTCAAAACTGCATGACTTTGCTTCCCCAGCAAAGTCTATGAGTTTTCATTTTTGCTGTCCGCACAAAACTTTTTTTTTAAGCTGCGTTTTTGAGCTTAAAAAAAAAAATGGACATGTCAATTCTTTCCTGCGTTTTTCTGCGTTTTCCCCCCATGCACTGCATTAGAAAAACGCAGAGATCAAAAACGCAGCAAAATGCAGCCAAAAATGCACCAAATCGCAGTAAAAACGCATGCCGCGGGTGCGTTTTTGTGCGTTTTTAGCGGCCAAAAACGCACAAAAACGCAGCGTCAAAAAACCGCAGCGTGTGCACATAGCCTTAAGCTCTATGCAGAAACAGGAAGACTCTTTTCAATGCATGAGTCATCACTGCAATGTCAATGGAAGAGGGAGGAGGGAGCACCTGGATCAGTAGTTGCAGAGGGGAATGGCACATGCATGGAAAAGGGATTTCCTGTTTGTACATGGAGCAGGAAAAAGAGAAGAATTTACTGGGTAAAAATTAAAATGTGCAATTGTAAGTAAACAGTGCCATATAATATAACAATGTCAATATATTAACCCCTTCACGACCAAGGACGTATACCATATTTTTCGGATTATAAGACGCACTTTTCATCCAAAAAATTTGGGAGGAAAATGAGGGGTGCATCTTAAAATCTGGATATAGCTTACCAGGGGGTGGGGCTGTCTGTACAGCTCTGTGTGCGGGCGGCCGGGTGGATGCGTTCTGGTGGCCAGGTGCGTGTTACTGCGTGTGGGCAGCCTGGTTCCTGACGGTGCCAGAAGCCGGCTACTTCTCTGTCCTGGCTGCCTCTCTGTGCAACCTGCTGATTGCCACTCTGTGCGGGCGGGTGGGCGGGTGGCTGTTCGGACTACAGTGGCTGTGCGGCGAGTTTCCCAGTCGGTCTGCGATCCTGGTTTCAAATAATGGTGTCGGGAGTCAGCGCGTGCGCAGATGGAGCTCTTGGATGAGAGCTCCATCTGCGCAAGCGCCGCTCTGGGTGCCATCATTTGATCCAGGACTGTGGACAGACTGGGACACTTACCGCACTAGCCTGCTCCACCACTGACCCGCTACTGCCGCTGTCACTGACCCGCCGCTGCCGCTGTCACTGACCCACCACTGCCACTTTCACTGACCTGCTGGTGGCGCTGTCACTGAACCACTGCTGACACCACCGACCTGGAGCTGACACCACTGACCCACTGCCACCATGGACCCGCCGCCGCCACCACGGACCCACCGCTGCTGCTGCTGCTGCTAGCACAGCCTCTGCCTCATGTGACCCTGCTCCATCACCGCTGCCACCCCCTCCGGTAAGACAATACCGGAGTATAAGATGGACCCCATTTTTATTTCTTTTTACCTTTTTTATCTCTAAATTTGGGGTGCGTCTTATAATCCGAAGTGTCTTATAAAACGAAAAAATATGATATATACATCCTTGGCCACGTCTGTCCCTTTAATGTGGGCTTGCATTATTCCCAACACATGTTTGCTGATCTGATCAGTAGACATGTGCAGGTAACAAGAGTGGTTGGATTGGAGATCCACCCGCACCTGTTAACCCCTTAGATCTAACGTGCTCCGGAGGGTATCGTGCTGTTCCCCACTGCCATTGGTGGCTCCGTGATGCAATCACGTGGTGCCAATGGGTTACCATGACAGTGTGGGGTCAGATGATTACCCCTGTTGCTGTCATGACGTGCTTCCTGTGAATGCTGGCAGAGCGCCGCCACTCACAGGAGAACGTCATTTCTGCTGATCAGAGCAATGCTGAAGCAACGATCTGATTAGTAGAAGTGATCAGATACTGCAGGCATAAAGTCGACCAAGGGGGCTAGTAAAATCAATAAAAAAATTTAAAACGATTTAAAAAATATGAAAAAGAAACCACATTAAATTTTCCATATATCCCTCTGTTATGTACCTCACCGTAGAGAGTATCATCTGAAATTTTTACTCCTCAAGAAAGTTAAATATATATATACACTGTGTGCAGAATTATTAGGCAAATGAGTATTTTGATCACAAGATACTTTTTATACATGTTGTCGTACTCCAAGCTGTATAAGCTTGAGAGCCAACTACCAATTAAGTAAATCAGGTGATGTGTATCTCTGTAATGAGTAGGGGTGTGGTGTAATGACATCAACACCCTATATAAGGTGTGCTTAATTATTAGGCAACTTCCTTTCCTTTGGCAAAATGGGTCAGAATAGAGATTTGATGGGCTTTGAAAAGTCCAAAATTGTGAGATGTCTTGGAGAGGGATGCAGCAGTCTTGAAATTGCCAAACGTTTGAAGCGTGATCACTGAACAATCAAGCATTTCATGGCAAATAGCCAACAGTAATATGAAGTTTTTTTCTGAATGTGAACACAGCTCCAACCCTTTCAGCCATATTTTTCCCATCTCCTATATAAGCAAGTCCTTGGTTACCCCTCTCCACACACAGCAGTTTTTAATTGCAATGAGATGACATACAATTAGGGTCACAGAGCTAGGGACCCCAATATAGAGATATACCTTGACGAGGTTTTGGGACTCAGTTACATTGATCAATGCGATTGCTAAATATCTCCTTTTTCCTAATATTCATGGCAGGTATGCATTTCTTTATTCACACTTTCAAGTTAGCAAGGTGCATTTTTCATTGTATGCTTCAATATTTTTCAGTATGCTTATAGCATTATACTATTATCTAAGCATATAGCAACCGATCAGAGCTCTTATTAATGACCTGTATCTCCCAGCTCCATTGACTTTAATGTAAGCAGGTTTTTTGGCGAATAAGGAATATATTTTGTCTAATAACGTATATGACACAATAATAATAATGACGTATATACCACAGGTCATATGTAGGTAAATGTATGCAGACGCAGTATGGAGAGCAAGGGGGAATGTATGCAAACACATTCTGAGGAATGGTTGTGGACACAGTATGGTAATTGAGGGGGGGATGGGCATGAACACAGTATGGATAGTGAAGGGAGAAATGTATGCGTAACGGTATGAAAAGTGAGGGGAGATGGGCGTGGAGGTAGTGAAGAGACAGTATGGGATGAGGAAAATAGGAGCGGGCACAGAATAGAGACTATGTAGTGGGTGGGGTGATATGGAGAGGGGGCAGCATGGGGAGACAGTGTGAGGCCATAGAAATGAGGGGACAATATGATGAGATGGGGAGTGTGATGAGAGAGTACAGGATAGAGACTGGGCAGTATAGAGGAACACAGTGTGAGAGGACAATGTGAAGAGGGGGCCCATAATGGAAAGGAGAGGGCAGTTTGGAAGGCATGTACCATAAAAGGGACAATGGGTGGGTCATATTTTGTACAGATAACACAGTGGCAGGCAATTATTTATTCGGGGGCACAAAGCTGCAGTCCCCGGCCGTGTGCTTATCTTAGCTGTGTATCAAAATAGAAGGAGGTACAGCAATCCCAAATATAATTATGTATATCAGCAATAAAATTCAATCCTTTATTAATATTGATTTAAAAAGGAAAATCCAAGTTCCTCTTATTCCGCAAATCAATTCAACAAGCCATCACCATGTGTAGTTGATTCTATATACCCAACCTGTAGGTCATCGGACCATATATACGGGGTTACACACAGTGGTGGCCACTAGATCAAAAAAACACAACAAAAAAACACAACAAACATAAATGAAGTATTATTGCCAAGATCAAGGACAATGGTCCACAAAATAAACTCAGCAGAAAAAATTAATATACCTAAAAAAAGTGTGTCACAATTTCATGTATGCTGACAATGGTCAGACAACAAGACATATCAATATATATTTAGGCATATATAAAAGGAATGGTCTCACCACATCCTTTCACAAGAGGGCAAGCAGTCTCTCCATCGGATCCTGGGTATATCATGCCGTTCAGCATACACTCTCCCTATCCAATCTGGAGACAAAATAACAAATTTGCCTGCTGCCCCAAACTTCCGTCCTGACAAGGACGGACCACATCTAGTATGTAAAGCTGGACCCCCTAAGCTGACCCTATAGGCGTCCCGACGCGTTTCGTCCACATTGACTCCTCAGGGGACATAGTGCTACAAATATATTAGGTCCTGGTCGCCAGCCCTCACATGCCTATAATGTCAAAGGAAGCTGGCCCACAAAAGGTGGGGTCTTTTATACAGGATATTAGTGTAGTTCCTCCAATCATGAGGTCACTCTCACCTGATGTTTAACTCCATCATTATCGTGTGGATATTCACATTGTCCCATCTGTTCACAGCACGTGTATGTCAGCGTCCTAGACTGCTCGGCGCGCGCTCCCCCTCAGGGAACGCCCCTCATAGTCAGTGACGTCAGTCACATCTGGGTGGAATCCTCCCCCGTGTCCGTGACGTATATACTAATGATTACAGGTTGGGGCGCGCATGCCCCCAGCGTTCCATCTGGGGAATGCCCCTCGCCGTTAGACGTGAGCAATACCAATAGGGGAGGACTCCCCCCCAAAAATCCGCGACGTACCTCCATACAGCGTCCCAGGGGCGTGCGCTCTGCTAACGCTATACACGAGCACCGCCCCCAGCCGATGGAGACACGTCACACCAAGGGGAAGATCCCACCCCCAGGTGTCACATGCTTCCCATAACATACCAACCAGCGAGACCGAGTCAGGGCACGCATACCCCCAGTATTCCGTCTGGGGAACGCCTTTTACTACAAAAATAGGCAGTCCCAGGGGGGAGAAGAAACTCCTCCTCTCCAGCAACGTATCTCCACACAGTGTCCAAGGGGGCGTGCACTCTGTCAGCGCTCATACTGGGCACCGCCCCCAACTGAGGGAGACACGTAGCAACCAGAGGAAGATCACACCCTCAAGTCTCGCATACCTCCGTGACCGCTCAGAGAGCGCGCGCTCCACCATGGAAGCGCGCGCCCCATTCAGGGGCGTATATCCCCGTCCAGATAGACAAACCAAAGCCTACCACACAGGAACGTCACAGAGGGGGCAGATCATCCGAACACCGCACACTCCATATAGAAAATTCCCCCAACCAATATGTACACCCCCCATCATTCAAACATTACGGGATGAGTATTCCCATCCAACTTAAAGGTGAGGGGCCATAAAGTTGGATAATGTAGTGACATTAATTAAGGGAGAAAGTGCGGTCCAAAGACTGCCATAAAGGTACCATTATCGTTACAATGTGTTCAAAGGGGACAAAAATAGATCCACTGATATATTGGTTTTCAAATTATTGTATGTAAATCCAGCACCGAACGGTGTGGGTAACCTTAATGATCCAAATAGCACTGGTTAGATAAGGCATATATGGTGACAGAGAAGGAAAATATGCCACCATACTGCCTCCAACCAAGAGACTAAGGAAAGGTGGGATAGTTATGAATTGCAGGGAAATACCATCCACGGATACTAAATGAAACTATTAAAGAGCAGTTGCTCATTCAGACCTTTAGGGGACAGGGTTTCGAGCTTAAACATCCATCTGGTCTCTCTCTGAAGGACCAGTCTGTCCCAATCCCCTCCCCTTTTTGGTCTCTGGACTTTATCAATCCCTGTAAATCTCAAAACACGAGGATCACCCCCGTGCTTCTCATTGACATGTCTGGCCACAGCAGTGTCCCTCCGATGTTCCACATCATCCAAATGCTCACCTATCCTCCTTCTAAATTCACGGATAGTTTTTCCAATATATTCGAGGCCACACACACAATCAATTTTGTAAACGACCCCTTGTGTGCGGCAGTTGATAAAATGTCGAATAATGAATTCTTCTGAAGTCACATTGCTCCTGAACATCTTGGTAACCCGTATAACCGGGCAACCAATACACCCTGAACATTCAAAGCAACCGTTCACACCTTTTGTCAGCCAACTCTCCTCGACCGTTCGTGTAAAATGGCTGTGGACTAAACGGTCTGCCAAGGATTTACCTTTTCTATAGGTGATCTGGGGTTGTTCAGGCAAAATCGGATGAAGGTCCCTGTCCATCCTTAGGATTGACCAATGTTTGTTAAAAATGTGTCGTACGCTGTCCGCGCCATTATCAAAGGTAGTGATGAACCTACTTGATCCATCCTGTGTCTCATTCCTTTTTTTAGAGATCAATAGTTCCGATCTAGGTCTCTCCTTAGCCTCATCAAAGGCCTTCTTAATGATAGTTTTAGGGTATCCCCTCTCTCGGAACCGTTCCCCCAGGTCTTTGGCCTGAGCTCGAAAATCCCCCTCCTTAGAACAATTCCTTCTAATTCGAAGAAATTGTCCTTTTGGGATCCCCCGTTTAAGGTGTTGAGGGTGGCAGCTATCCCAACGGAGTAGGGAATTCGACGCTGTTGGATTATGGTAGGTGCATGTATGGAGGCCTCCTGCAGTATCCCTATGAATCAATATGTCAAGAAAGGACAACATGCCCCCCTCCTCAAAAACAGATGTAAATTTCAGACCGATATTATTCACATTAAGGTCCGCTACATATTTTGACAGATCATCCCTGGGTCCACTCCAGACAACCAGGATGTCGTCTATGTAGCGTGTCCAGATCTCAAAATGACGCGTTACCTCTTCTGTTCCAAGTGTAAAAATCATAGTTTCCTCCCACCAACCCAGGAGCAAGTTGGCATACGAGGGGGCACAAGGGCTCCCCATCGCAGTGCCCCTGAGTTGGTGGTAGAAGCGTCCATCGAAGAGGAATACGTTCTTGGTCAAACAAAAATAGAGAAGTTTCAAGACAAATGCATTATGTTGTTGGTACTGGGTCCCTCTCATTGAGAGAAAATATCTCACCGCCTCCATCCCCTTATCATGTGGGATGGAGGAGTAGAGAGCCTCCACATCAATACTGCCAAGAGTAGTATCAGCCTGTATATTGATGCCCTCTAATTTGCGTAACAGGTCTGGTGTGTCCTGTACATGTGACTGTAAGGCCATAACAAACGGTCTAAGGACACGGTCCAAATAGATTCCACAGTTCTGAGTAAGACTGTTGATGCCAGAAACTATGGGTCTCCCCCTCAAGGGGTCCAACCCTTTATGCACCTTTGGAAGACAATAAAAGGTTGCCATAACAGGGTTTTTTTGAAAGAGGAAGTCATATTCAGACTTGTCAATAACTTCCATACTTAAACCTTCATCCAATATTGTCCTTAATTCCTCTAGGTACACTCTAGTTGGATTCCCCGGGAGCACCTCATAAGTGTCTCGGTCATTTAACAGCCCAAAACAGAGGTCGACATATTTCTCTGTATCCATGACGACCACATTGCCACCCTTGTCCGAGGGTTTTATGACAATGTGGTCGTCACGCTCCAGGTCTTTTAGGGCCTGTATTTCTATTCTGTCCAAATTATATTTCGAAAAAACATCAGTCACAGCTAGGTCCTTTAATTCTTTCGTGACCAACTCCTCAAAAATATCAATAGCCGACAAATCCGACATTAGCGGGGGATTTTTGGAACTCCTATTTTTGAGGGTTGTGAAAGGACCCCGGCCCACCAAATTGGGATCTTCCAACTCAAGACTGTTCAAGAGTCTAATATCCGGTAAAAGATCTGCTGGAATGTCCAAGTCCAGACAGATCTTAGCATCTTGTTTGAGGAAATATTTCCTCCACCTCAACTTCCTGAGAAAGAGGTTGAGGTCCTTAATAGACTCGAATAAGTCAAAGTCGGAAGTTGGAACAAAAGATAGCCCTCTTTTAAGAAGGCCTATTTCTAGCGGACTGAGCATTTTTTTGGACAGATTTATGACCTCTATATTGAGTGTCATTTGCCTCTGTGGAACTGACGGTTCCTCAGAAAATGGGGTTCAAAGGAATGTGGCGGGGAGGAAAAATCCGATCTCTCCCCTGATCTAAAACCTCCTCTACCCCTTCCTCTACTTTTATTTTTATGTTTTTTGGATTTCCGGAATCCCTCGGTATCCGAGGTTTCGGTATCAGTAGAGGATGGGACTACAGGTGGAACGTCAGGTATTGGTTGGTTATTAATAACCTGATAGGCCCGGTTATCCTTAAAATCCAAAATATCCCTGTTAAATTGCTTGTGCTTCCGTTCCTTTAGATGGTATTGGAACCGTTCAAAAGTGTCCTGCAATTTTTTCTCTTTATTAGCAAAATCTGGTTCGCTAACGTATTTTTTAGTGACCTCAATAGATTCTTTGAGCTTAATATTTAACTGTGAGAGAGTGGCCTTTTCTTCCTCCAACATAATCTGCATAAGCTTTAAAGAACTGTTGGTGGCCTCTCTTTCCCAGTTGGTAACAAAGGAGGCGCTTTTATAGCGTGGACCCACAGATAATTGGATTCTGAGTCCCCTCGGGACAATTCCAGCCTTAATATAGCTCTCCAAAGACTGGACCTCCCACCAGGAGACGATTTGGTCCCTATATATCTGTGTCAATTCGTTAAAGGCCGCCCCATAGGAGGGTGTATATCTTTTTTGTGTAAATTCTTTGTCCGAGAATACATTTCTAGCCTCAACTAGCCATTCCTCAGTATTAAGTCCCGTGGATAGGAATCCTGCCATAACCAATATTGAATAAGGTACAGCAATCCCAAATATAATTATGTATATCAGCAATAAAATTCAATCCTTTATTAATATTGATTTAAAAAGGAAAATCCAAGTTCCTCTTATTCCGCAAATCAATTCAACAAGCCATCACCATGTGTAGTTGATTCTATATACCCAACCTGTAGGTCATCGGACCATATATACGGGGTTACACACAGTGGTGGCCACTAGATCAAAAAAACACAACAAAAAAACACAACAAACATAAATGAAGTATTATTGCCAAGATCAAGGACAATGGTCCACAAAATAAACTCAGCAGAAAAAATTAATATACCTAAAAAAAGTGTGTCACAATTTCATGTATGCTGACAATGGTCAGACAACAAGACATATCAATATATATTTAGGCATATATAAAAGGAATGGTCTCACCACATCCTTTCACAAGAGGGCAAGCAGTCTCTCCATCGGATCCTGGGTATATCATGCCGTTCAGCATACACTCTCCCTATCCAATCTGGAGACAAAATAACAAATTTGCCTGCTGCCCCAAACTTCCGTCCTGACAAGGACGGACCACATCTAGTATGTAAAGCTGGACCCCCTAAGCTGACCCTATACCGACGCGTTTCGTCCACATTGACTCCTCAGGGGACATAGTGCTACAAATATATTAGGTCCTGGTCGCCAGCCCTCACATGCCTATAATGTCAAAGGAAGCTGGCCCACAAAAGGTGGGGTCTTTTATACAGGATATTAGTGTAGTTCCTCCAATCATGAGGTCACTCTCACCTGATGTTTAACTCCATCATTATCGTGTGGATATTCACATTGTCCCATCTGTTCACAGCACGTGTATGTCAGCGTCCTAGACTGCTCGGCGCGCGCTCCCCCTCAGGGAACGCCCCTCATAGTCAGTGACGTCAGTCACATCTGGGTGGAATCCTCCCCCGTGTCCGTGACGTATATACTAATGATTACAGGTCGGGGCGCGCATGCCCCCAGCGTTCCATCTGGGGAACTCCCCTCGCCGTCAGACGTGAGCAATACCAATAGGGGAGGACTCCCCCCCAAAAATCCGCGACGTACCTCCATACAGCGTCCCAGGGGCGTGCGCTCTGCTAACGCTATACACGAGCACCGCCCCCAGCCGATGGAGACACGTCACACCAAGGGGAAGATCCCACCCCCAGGTGTCACATGCTTCCCATAACGTACCAACCAGCGAGACCGAGTCAGGGCACGCATACCCCCAGTATTCCGTCTGGGGAACGCCTTTTACTACAAAAATAGGCAGTCCCAGGGGGGAGAAGAAACTCCTCCTCTCCAGCAACGTATCTCCACACAGTGTCCAAGGGGGCGTCCACTCTGTCAGCGCTCATACTGGGCACCACCCCCAACTGAGGGAGACACGTAGCAACCAGAGGAAGATCACACCCTCAAGTGTCGCATACCTCCGTGACCGCTCAGAGAGCGCGCGCTCCACCATGGAAGCGCGCGCCCCATTCAGGGGCGTATATCCCCGTCCAGATAGACAAACCAAAGCCTACCACACAGGAACGTCACAGAGGGGGCAGATCATCCGAACACCGCACACTCCATATAGAAAATTCCCCCAACCAATATGTACACCCCCCATCATTCAAACATTACGGGATGAGTATTCCCATCCAACTTAAAGGTGAGGGGCCATAAAGTTGGATAATGTAGTGACATTAATTAAGGGAGAAAGTGCGGTCCAAAGACTGCCATAAAGGTACCATTATCGTTACAATGTGTTCAAAGGGGACAAAAATAGATCCACTGATATATTGGTTTTCAAATTATTGTATGTAAATCCAGCACCGAACGGTGTGGGTAACCTTAATGATCCAAATAGCACTGGTTAGATAAGGCATATATGGTGACAGAGAGGGAAAATATGCCACCATACTGCCTCCAACCAAGAGACTAAGGAAAGGTGGGATAGTTATGAATTGCAGGGAAATACCATCCACGGATACTAAATGAAACTATTAGTCTAGGACGCTGACATACACGTGCTGTGAACAGATGGGACAATGTGAATATCCACATGATAATGATGGAGTTAAACATCAGGTGAGAGTGACCTCATGATTGGAGGAACTACACTAATATGCTGTATAAAAGACCCCACCTTTTGTGGGCCAGCTTCCTTTGACATTATAGGCATGTGAGGGCTGGCGACCAGGACCTAATATATTTGTAGCACTATGTCCCCTGAGGAGTCAATGTGGACGAAACGCGTCGGGACGCCTATAGGGTCAGCTTAGGGGGTCCAGCTTTACATACTAGATGTGGTCCGTCCTTGTCAGGACGGAAGTTTGGGGCAGCAGGCAAATTTGTTATTTTGTCTCCAGATTGGATAGGGAGAGTGTATGCTGAACGGCATGATATACCCAGGATCCGATGGAGAGACTGCTTGCCCTCTTGTGAAAGGATGTGGTGAGACCATTCCTTTTATATATGCCTAAATATATATTGATATGTCTTGTTGTCTGACCATTGTCAGCATACATGAAATTGTGACACACTTTTTTTAGGTATATTAATTTTTTCTGCTGAGTTTATTTTGTGGACAATTGTCCTTGATCTTGGCAATAATACTTCATTTATGTTTGTTGTGTTTTTTTGTTGTGTTTTTTTGATCTAGTGGCCACCACTGTGTGTAACCCCGTATATATGGTCCGATGACCTACAGGTTGGGTATATAGAATCAACTACACATGGTGATGGCTTGTTGAATTGATTTGCGGAATAAGAGGAACTTGGATTTTCCTTTTTAAATCAATATTAATAAAGGATTGAATTTTATTGCTGATATACATATATATATATATATATATATATATATATATATATATATATATATATATATATATATCAAAATAGAAGGAACCACATGTGGCTTTTTTCTTTCAATTATTTAAATGAATCATTTAAAAAAACAGTGTGCGGTCCCCCCCAATTTTGATACCCAGCCATGATAAAGCTGAAAGCTGGGGGCTGGTATTCTCAGTCTGGGGAGACCCATGCTTATTGGATACCCCCCCAGCCTATAAATAGCAGCCTGCAGTTTCCCGGAATTACTGCATCCATTAGATGCAACAATCCAGCACTTTACCTGGTTCTTCCTGGCTGCCCTGGTGTGGTGGCAATTGGGGGTAATAAGGGGTTAAAGGCAGCCCACAGCTGCCACTAAGCCCTAGATTGGTAATGGGAGGCATTCATGAGACCCCCATGTCTAATCTGTAAGTAAAAAGAAATAAACACAATCACCCAAAAAATCCTTTATTTGAAATAAAATACAAAAAAGTACCTTCTTTCACCACTTTATTAACCCCCAAAACATCCCTGAAGGTCCGACATAAAGCACATGAGGTCTCTTGATGATTCTAACTCTGCTACATCTAAAGTCACAGCGCACGATCATGGAACATGATTGTCCGCTGTGAGCTTCAGGCAGAGACTTAGAGGGCCGTGTGATCAGTGGTGATGTCACTCAGGCTAGACGTGACCACAGCTGGACCTTCCCGAGTAACCTGACTCCATGGGACCGCAATGAACTCAGTGACCTCACTTAAGGTGAGGTCACTGAAGCCACCTGAGGTCAAGTTACCTGCAGTCAAAGGTGGAGGGCCATGGGAACCTCCAGCTGTGGCCGCAGCTCACCTGAGTGACGTTACTATTGATCACGCAACTCACTCAGTCTCTGCCTGAAGCTCATAGCAGGCAGTCATGTTCTAATATCGCTCACTGTGACTTTAGATGTAGAAGATTGTGTGGATTACGTCCGACCAGCAGGGGTGTTTTGGTGGTTAATAAAATGGTGAAAGAGGGTTCTTTTTTCTTCTATTTCAAATAAAGGATTTTTGTGGTGTTTGTGTTTATTTACTTTTACTTACACATTAATAATGGGGGGGGTTCTCATAAATGCGTCCCATTACTAATCGAGGGTTTATTGGCAGCTGTGAACTGCCATTAACCCCTTATTACTCCATTGCCACAGCATAAAGGCAATCGGGAAGAGCCAGGTTAAGTGCTGAGATTGTTGTGTGATGCCCTGGACTAGCCAGGTAGTCACAAACACAACACCACACACACCCCTTCCCCGGACAGGTGACACCAGTGACACAGAAATCCTTGTTGCCACCCTCCAGGTTTGATGTCCACACCAGGTTGGGAGGAGCCAGGCTACTGGCTCCGCCCACCGAGGAGTTCACAGGCCTGGAGGCGGGAAAAAAGCAGCAGTTGAAGTTAGAGCGGCACTGAGAGTTGGAGTTGAGTAGAGGGAGGAGAGGAAAAAGACACGCACCAGCGGACCTGAGACCAGGCCTGCCAGTGGAACTGCTTGGTGTCTGGGTCGGAGCCCAGGCACCTCCAGCAAGGTCGGCAGACGGTGGTGGCCGTCTGCAGGAGTTGGGAGTACGGTCGGTGGAACCGTAGGACCGGGATCGGGCGGTGGCCCGCCGGTACCGAACCGGGGAGCCGATTGGAAGCCAAGCACCAGGCAGGGTACTCAGACCCCGACTAGGCTTGTAGCCGCCCTGATAGTCAAATTCACTGATTGCGGTCTGGACCTCAGGGATTTATTCCCACCCAAGTCCCGACTGAAAGCAACAGCCCAACCATCCAGGATAAGTGCCACTGCCAAAGGCAAGAGATCCAAAGGGCCAGCGTCTGCGGTCAAATGGGCTCCTACGACATTTACACGCCGGGGAGCGGACTACCAGTGTCCAGGCACAGGAGTCAACATACACACAACATAGGTGCAGGGAAACGACAGCCATCACCAACCCGTCCAGGGAGAACACTGCAGCCGGCTGCGGGCCCCGTCCATTCTGCTGTTTGGTTCTACAGAGATTCCTGTATCTTGTGTCAGAGTGAGTACAGGCCACGCACCGCACTGCACCGCATCTGCGTCCAGTACGCCCACGCTCCCTTGCCTCAGCACCTTCTCGCGGGTCCCCGGGACCAACGCCCCCTGCCCACGGAGGGGTTAACACCGAGCTGCATAACACCATCCCCGGGAGGCCTAGTCAACGGCAGCGGTGGTGTCCACCATACAATCACCACAACCCGTGGGTGGAGTCACGAACTTTACCTTTTCCACCCAAAACCTCTGCGTGCACTGCCACTACCCCTTTCAGAGCGACGTGACCCCCAGGTCCGTGAGAGGCTCGAACCACCACCCGCAGTATACGAGCACGGATCCGAGCGGCTCGGCGGTCACAGCCGAGGCTTCGGGGCGGTACACATCGACTCTTCTGGCGTCACGAACAGGATAGAACCAGTCTACTTACCAGTAGAAGTGCGCCTTATAGTCCCCGTCAGCGGCGTCCCGCTGAAAAATCTGAAGACCCGCCATCTTGGGCGCGAAAGTATCCCGATCGAGTCATCTTCCCCGAACAGTGAAGGCGCGAAAGTGAAGCCCCGCCCCCAGAGAAAGAAGTGCTGTAAAAGACCAAGGAGGGGCGGGCGAAGATCCGGCTCCATGTGACCATGGGGAGAAAGAGCAGGGACGCCAGGACTCTGCACCCATCTTGTTCCTGGAACCTGAGCACGCAACATGTCTGCCCCGTCTGACAAGCCCGCAACCCCGGAGCCCACGCCTGGAACAGCGGCGTGGATGGAAGCCCGGACAGCGGCAATATGTCACCGCAACCAGGCCCAGGTGCGTCTCCTGATGGAGCGATGGACAGCCAAGGTGGAGGAACAGGCTGCGGTCGCACGGGCGTACAAGGTGAAGGCAGCTTTAGAGGAGTGGGTGGGCGACCCACGCCCCTATGTCCCCGAGGGACCGGCCGCTGCGGCTGAGGGACCCGGTCTGCCCCGAACCCCTATACTGCCTCCCCCATTGTCTGTGACGATCGCCGCTGCTCCCCCGCCCGGTCCGCTGCCACCAGCACCGGCAGCGGGGTCCGCCTCACCGGCCCACGGAGATCCACCTGCAGGGAAAACTGCCAGCGGAAAATGAGAAGGTACAGTTCCTGCATGGGCCGCGGGAGCGGCGCCCACCCAAGACGCTGAAGCTGAGGCGGCATGGGGCCAGTTGTCGCCAGGGACGGCGACGTGGCTGGAAAGAAAGTTGGCGCAGTTCTGTATCCAGGTACAGGTCGAGTTGATGCAGCAAGCTCTGGGCTGGAAGCAGGAGATACAAGAGATGGCAGCCGTGGTGCGGGCGAACGAGAAGCCCGCCTCGGGGAAAGCACCCTGGCAGGATCAGACCCTTCCAGACCCGCCGACCCGTCAGGAGGCAGGACCCGTTCACGGTGAGACCCGTGAATGCCAGATGTCCCAGATCTCCGTGCAAGCCTTGGGTGTAGGGAGGGCATACATGGGTGCTCAGCTATACGTCCGCCTCTCCCCGCCACCCTCTCACTGTGAGGAGGAGTACGGAGTGGAAGACGAAGAGAAAGGTAGCGGATTCCCGTTGCCGTAAGGACAGTCCCCATTGGGACCCTACAGCAAGTCCCCGTTGGGACCTACAGTGTTTTTATGGTAGCGGAATCGGCTACTGAAGTGCCCGTCCCTGTTGGGACTTTTGTTGCCCCCTTTCCTAAAGACAAGGCTGAGAACTTGCAAGCCACCCCAATAACTTTTGGGCTTGTAAATAATGCCCCAATTGCCCTTCCCACAACTGCCAGTCTCCGGAGAGGCTGGTTGGAGGGAGGACCCACAGCAGAGCAGGCTGGGGTCCGGTCACCATCGGAACCGGTAACTATCCTCCGGGTCAGGGGTCCCCCTGGACGTGGGGCCTCTGAGTGACTGCCGGGTGCGAAGAACCGTACCCGTTCCTGCTTGGGTAGCCTGGCCAGGTTCCTGTTTCCGGACTGGGGAAAAGGGGAGCTGCCCACTTCTTAGGGGCAGCATCAGGGCTAGGTTGCTTGGGTGGGAAAGCGGAAGGACATGGACCCGTTCTTTGTTGCAAATAAAACTGTCTTAATGTTTGTAACGTTGAAGTAACCTGCCTCCCATAAGGGATGATTTGCACATTCTTGTTGAAATGTTGATTACTTGTTTACCTTTTTACAGAAAAATAAAACCGTTGATGGACGGGCAGTCCGCGGACGGTCTGCATTAAACCAAGGGGGAATGTGACGCCCTGCACTAGCCAGGTAGTCACAAACACAACACCACACACACCCCTTCCCCGGACAGGTGACACCAGTCACACAGAAATCCTTGTTGCCACCCTCCAGGTTTGATGTCCACACCAAGTAGGGTGGAGCCAGGTGGTTGGCTCCGCCCACCGAGGAGTTCACAGGCCTGGGGGCGGGAAAAAGCAGCAGTTGAAGTTAGACCGGCAGTGAGAGTTGGAGTTGAGTAGAGGGAGGAGAGGAAAAAGACACGCATCGGCAGACCTGAGACCAGGCCCACCAGTGGAACTGTTTGGTGTCTGGGTCGGAGCCCAGGCACCTCCAGCAAGGTCGGCAGACAGTGGTGGCCATCTGCAGGAGTTGGGAGTACGGTCGGTGGAACCGTATGACCGGGGTCGGGCGAGCCGATTGGAAGCCAAGCACCAGGCAAGGTACTCAGACCCCGACTAGGCTTGTAGCCGCCCTGATAGTCAAATTCCCTGATTGCGGTCTGGACCTCAGGGATTTATTCCCACCCAAGTCCCGATTGAAGGCAACAGCCCAACCATCCAGGATAAGTGCCACTGCCAAAGACAAGAGATCCAAAGGGCCAGCGTCTGCGGGCAAACAGGCTCCTACGACATTTACACGCCAGGGAGCGGACTACCAGTGTCCAGGCACAGGAGTCAACATACACACAACATACAGTTAGGTCCAGAAATATTTGGACAGCGACACAAGTTTTGTTATTTTAGCTGTTTACAAAAACATGTTCAGAAATACAATTATATATATAATATGGGCTGAAAGTGCACACTCCCAGCTGCAATATGAGAGTTTTCACATCCAAATCGGAGAAAGGGTTTAGGAATCATAGCTCTGTAATGCATAGCCTCCTCTTTTTCAAGGGACCAAAAGTAATTGGACAAGGGACTCTAAGGGCTGCAATTAACTCTGAAGGCGTCTCCCTCGTTAACCTGTATTCAATGAAGTAGTTAAAAGGTCTGGGGTTGATTACAGGTGTGTGGTTTTGCATTTGGAAGCTGTTGCTGTGACCAGACAACATGCGGTCTAAGGAACTCTCAATTGAGGTGAAGCAGAACATCCTGAGGCTGAAAAAAAGAAAAAATCCATCAGAGAGATAGCAGACATGCTTGGAGTAGCAAAATCAACAGTCGGGTACATTCTGAGGAAAAAGGAATTGACTGGTGAGCTTGGGAACTCAAAAAGGCCTGGGCGTCCACGGATGACAACAGTGGTGGATGATCGCCGCATACTTTCTTTGGTGAAGAAGAACCCGTTCACAACATCAACTGAAGTCCAGAACACTCTCAGTGAAGTAGGTGTATCTGTCTCTAAGTCAACAGTAAAGAGAAGACTCCATGAAAGTAAATACAAAGGGTTCACATCTAGATGCAAACCATTCATCAATTCCAAAAATAGACAGGCCAGAGTTAAATTTGCTGAAAAACACCTCATGAAGCCAGCTCAGTTCTGGAAAAGTATTCTATGGACAGATGAGACCAAGATCAACCTGTACCAGAATGATGGGAAGAAAAAAGTTTGGAGAAGAAAGGGAACGGCACATGATCCAAGGCACACCACATCCTCTGTAAAACATGGTGGAGGCAACGTGATGGCATGGGCATGCATGGCTTTCAATGGCACTGGGTCACTTGTGTTTATTGATGACATAACAGCAGACAAGAGTAGCCGGATGAATTCTGAAGTGTACCGGGATATACTTTCAGCCCAGATTCAGCCAAATGCCGCAAAGTTGATCGGACGGCGCTTCATAGTACAGATGGACAATGACCCCAAGCATACAGCCAAAGCTACCCAGGAGTTCATGAGTGCAAAAAAGTGGAACATTCTGCAATGGCCAAGTCAATCACCAGATCTTAACCCAATTGAGCATGCATTTCACTTGCTCAAATCCAGACTTATGACGGAAAGACCCACAAACAAGCAAGACCTGAAGGCTGCGGGTGTAAAGGCCTGGCAAAGCATTAAGAAGGAGGAAACCCAGCGTTTGGTGATGTCCATGGGTTCCAGACTTAAGGCAATGATTGCCTCCAAAGGATTCGCAACAAAATATTGAAACTAAAAATTTTTTTGGGGGTTTGGTTTATTTGTCCAATTACTTTTGACCTCCTAAAATGTGGAGTGTTTGTAAAGAAATGTGTACAATTCCTACAATTTCTATCAGATATTTTTGTTCAAACCTTCAAATTAAACGTTACAATCTGCACTTGAATTCTGTTGTAGAGGCTTCATTTCAAATCCAATGTGGTGGCATGCAGAGCCCAACTCGCGAAAATTGTGTCACTGTCCAAATATTTCTGGACCTAACTGTAGGTGCAGGGAAACAACAGCCATCACCAACCCGTCCAGGGAGAACACTGCAGCCGGCTGCGGGCCCCGTCCATTCTTCCGTTTTGTTTACTAGAGACTCCCGTATCTTGTGTCAGAGTGAGTACACCAGCGCCTTCGGGCCGCGCACCGCACTGCACCGCATCCTCGTCCAGTACACCCACGCTCCCTTGCCAAAGCACCTTCCCGCAGGCCCCCGGGACCAACGCCCCCTGCCCATGGAGGGGTTAACACCGAGCTGCATAACACCGTCCCCGGGAGGCCTAGTCAATGGCAGCGGTGGTGTCCACCATACAATCATCACAACCCGTGGGTGGCGTCACGAACTTAACCTATTCCACCCAAAACCCCTGCGTGCACCGCCACTACCCCTTTCAGAGCGACGTGACCCCCGGGTCCGTGAGAGGCTCGAGCCACCACCCGCAGTATACAAGCACGGATCTGAGCGGCTCGGCGGTCGTAGTCGAGGCCGCGGGGCTGTACAGTTGCATCTGATGAATGCGGCAATCCGGGCGGCTGCAGGCTGATATTTTTAGGTTGTGGTGGCCCAATAACCCTGGGTCTCCCCCGCCTGCGAATACCAGCCCCCAGCTGTTGGCTTTATTATGGCTGGGTATTAAAATTGGGGGGGACCACATGCCGCTTTTTTGCTGCATGTGGTTCCTTTTATTTTGATACATAGCCAAGATAAGTGCACGGCTATGGGCTGCAGCCTGTAGCCATAAGGTTTATCTGTGCTGGGTATCATAATATGGAGGGACCCTATGTAAATTTTTATATTTATTTTTACTGTAGGATATAGACCCGCAGACCAGGTCTGTAATTTGAAGCGTCAGAAATGTTGTCACTCAGCGTGAGGGCGCATCTGACGGCAACCAATCACAGATGCAGGTGGGCAGTGGAATCAGTGAATATGTATGAGGCTAATGAGAAGCCCTGGAAGTGAATGTAAGGCTACAGGAGCAGTTACAGCGGCGCCGGTGATTCAGTAAGGATAGCTGGCTCATTTATTATTTTTTCTTTATTTTTACTTTTTTTTGCATTACCTGAGTGCCAGGGGATTGCACTCGAGTAGCTTTGAACCTTCGGGGTTAGACTTTACAGTCCAGGTCCACCCATCTCTATTTTTCCCCCATTGAATTGTGGAGGTGGCACTTAGCTATAGCTTGTTTGTTCAAACGTAATAAGAATATCTGTGTATATAAATAATCAAAATGTAGAGGTAGTCGCATAATTATCTGTCTGTCTATGTAGCAATTGCACAGACCTATAGTATAATTCAAAGTTGTATAGTCATGAAGGAGTTAACCAAAGATGATGAAGCCAGAATGTGAAGCTGCAAAAGTGTTATCAGTAATGTTCACACAGAAGGAATGTACGGGAGGCAGCCAATGTGCTGTGAGAAATTGGGGAGTAAAAGTACTCCCTGTTTAGCTTCAAGATTAGAGATGCAAACTGTATAATTGGGTGTCTTGGAATACACGAGGCAGTTGATGACGCTGGCTGAAAGAGAGAGCATGTCGGGGTATTCTTTGTCTTATATACATTGATATATTGGCACTGATATACAGCTAATACGGCACCGTCTCTGAATATCCCAAACGAAGACTCCGTTAGCAGTCTTCACCAAAAATCTCTACCTTGACAGTATAACAAAACGCATTGTCAAAAACGCATAAAATACGCGCGCGTTTTTTGGATGCGTTTTTAAGCCCCAGGCTGCGTTTCTGTGACCACAGGATGAAAATCTGTAGTCACCACAAAGGTGCAGCATGCGCACACAGCCTAACAGCATTGTAGTGACATGCTTAACCGGCACTCCTTCTGGTACAGCGTAATATTGCATGTGAAATATTTCTATTTTTTCCACTGAAAAATAATGAACACTTGAAGAGATTGATGATGATTGAGTGTTTGGGATATGTTTATATTTTCAGATTAGATGGTCTATGAACGTCAATGAACATCATATTGAAATTGACACTCGTATGTGCTATCATTCTAGGTTCTGACATATCCATAGAAACAAGTATGGTAACACTACTGAAGATATCTATTTGACACTATCAGATTGTGCTTTTGTTCCTCAGAGGATCCTGTAGATCAGATTACTTAGTTTAATTAATTTCAAGTATAAAACACAAAGGCTATCTCACAGTCTTATTTAACTAGGGCAACCAGACAGTGAAGCAAAGCTATTAGTCTTGTATAGATAAGGGAATAGTTTCACACTTTCTCCAGTGAAGAATTAATCATAATAAGTGGATGCAAATATTCCATCTTCAGAAGTCACTGGAAGGAGAAGATACTGTACAATATGTCTCTCAATATAACCGCCTGCCTACAGTGTATTATGAGGCAGTTCTCACCTATAGTCGCCTCTTATTTGTGGCTGTTGATAAACTTTAGTCAAGCAGAAATACGGTAATTGGAGTAGATGACTCTTGTATAGATGCTCGATGCTCAGAATGTAAATGGCACATGTTAGAACGAGTACCCTGAAGTCTTATGTTGTGTGATGTAGAGTGGACAGTCATTCATCCGTGTTAGGTCAGTCTGCTCCTTCTCATATAACCCACATGACAAAGCAGTAGAGAAATTTCGAATTTGGCAGATTTGCTCAAATTCAGCTCGGAAAATGTATCTGCATCAAATTTACTCAATACAAATCAAATGTTCCCTAATTGACATTATGATGCTCTGAATTCTCTTGTAGAAGTTTTAGAGAGGTAAAAGGGGGCTCAGCACCAATCGAGTAAAAATGTAAAAAAAACTTTATTGGTATGCTTTAAAAATTGTACCTGGAAACACACCGTACAATATGTGCCACAGGCGAAACTTTACGCGTTTCGGACTTTAAGGACTCTTTTGGTTTTAGATATTAATCATAATTAAGGACTCTTTTGGTTTTAGATATTAAAGTCCGAAACGCATAAAGTTTCGCCTGTGGCACATATTGTGTGACGCCCTGGACTAGTCAGGTCGTCCCACGTAGTCCCATGCACACACACACACCCTCCCACTAGTAAGGTGACAGCAGCCAAACTACAAACCTTTGTCACCTCCCTCCGGGTTTGATGTTCACACCAGGGGGGCAGAGCCAGGTGGTTGGCTCCACCCACCGAGGAGTTCACAGGCCCGGAGGCGGGAAAACAGTTAGTTAGAGTTGAGCTTTGACAGTGGAGTGAAGTGGAGTCAAGTTCAAGGGCAGACCTGTGCTGATGCCTGCCAAAGTCTACACCAGGTGTCTGGGTTGGAGCCCAGTCACCTCTGGCAAAGAGGCAGACGGTGGTGGCCGCCTGCAGGAGCTGGGATTACAGCCGGTGGAACCGTAGGGACCGGGGATGGGCGGTGGCCCGCCGGTACCGAACCGGGGAACCGATTAGAAACTGGAGCACCAGGAGGGGTACTCAGACCCAGTATGAGGCCCAGAAACAACTAGGCTAAGTCAAATCAACTGATTGAGGACTGGACTTTAAGACCTTTCCCACACAAGACCCGACTGAAGACAACAGCCCAACCATTAGGGTAAAGCCACTGCCAAGGCATAGAGACCCAAGGGGCCAGCATCTGCGGGCAAACAGGGCTCTCCCGACACATAGCAAGCCGGGGAGCGGACTACCGTTGCTTAGGCACAAGAGTCGCAACTTTTACACGAGAGAGGTGCAGGAGAAAGGCGGAAACCACCAACCTGTTAAGGAGAAATGGCAGCCGGCTGCGGGCACCGTTCACCCTCTTATTTTGTTTACCAGAGACTCCAGCGTGTTTATCATAGTGAGTACACCAGTGCCTTCGGGCCGCGCACCGCACCGACACCCCAGCACGCATCCATCCCCTTGCCTCAGCACCTCCCTCGGGCCCCCGGGACCATTATCCCCCTATCCACGAAGGGGGTCAACACCAAGCTCCGCAACACCGTCCCCGGGAGCCTAGTCAACGGCAGCGGTGGTGTCCATCCATTCATCACAACCCATGGGTGGCATCACGAACTTAAATCCCCTGCAAACCACCGTGGCTCCGACTGTGGACCTCCCCACTGAAGTCCCTACGTGTAGCGCCAACCCCCTTTCAGAGCGACGTGACCCCGGGGTCCGTGGAGAGCTAGAGCCCCGGGGCGGTACACATCGACTCTTCTGGCATCACGAACAGGATTGAACCCATCCACTTACCTGTGGAAGTGCGCCTTGAAGTTATCATCAGCGGAGTCCCCGTTGAAAAATTGCAGAATCCGCCATCTTGTCACCTTCCTGTGGCGCGAAGTGTCCCGCCCAAGCCGTCTTCTCCAAGCAAAAGGGCGCGAAAGTGAAGCCCCGCCTCCTGAGAGCAGAGCAGTGCAGAAAGCAAGCGAAGTGCCCCAAAAAGACCAAGGGGGGCGGGTGAAGATCCTGCCTCATGTGACTGAGGGGATAAAGGGCAGGGACTCCAGGACTCTGCCACCCGTCTGGTTCCTGGACACACAAGCTGCAACATGTCTGCCCCGTCCGGAGAGCCAGAGTTTCCCGAGCCCGCGCCTGGAACAGCGGCGTGGGTGTAAGCCCGGACGACGATGATGTGCTGCCGTCTCCAAGCCCAGGTACGCTTCCTCATGGAGCAGTGGGCGACTGAAATGGAGAGGATAGCCGCCGCTGTGCGGGCACGTAAGATGGCAGCAGTTTTGGAGGAAAGGGTACGCGACCCATGCCCCTATGTCCTGGAAGGACCGGCCGCTGCGACTGAGGGACCCGGTCTGCTCCTGCCCTCCATGCTGCCTCCTCCACTGCCCGTAGCGGTTGCCACTGCCTCTCCGCCTGGTTCCCCACCTCCCGTCACCGGTGGCGGAGCCCATCCCTGACGCCCGTGAGGAGCCGCCTGTGGAGGTAGCACGCGGATGGCCGTACGCTCGGCCCGCACTACTCCCACTCCCGTGGAAGGACCCTTCCCGGAGGATGCCGGCGCCCGATGTGGTCCCGCCGGTCCCGGAAACGACCGTGCCGCAGAAGGCCCAGGCCCCGGCAGTCCGCCCGGCCAAGATGACGGCAGCTGAGACCCAAAGACGCGCCCAGCAGGTAAAGCTGGCCGCTTCCCGAACCCAGGCCTCGGCTGAGGCAGTGCAGGGTTGCCGCTGCAGGGCAGCACTGAAGGCCGCGGCACAGCGGGGTTCCCAAGTGGAGGTGCTGGTCGTAGGTGGAGCTCCGGCTGGGCCCAACACGTGTGCAAGGGGAGCCTGAAGACGCTCCGTACTGGGAGCGGCAGCAAAGCCAGCTGGGCCGGGAGATTGCAGCTCGGGAGAAGAAAAAGACGGAGGTCCTAGCCCGGACCATTAAAGAGAAGGACAGTTTGAGGAACGCCACATTTCGGGTGTGGGGCCCGAGGTACGAGGGCCACGTCTGGCGGTTTGACCCCCAGCAAGGATGGGGGTTCATCTTTGAACCGGGCCTGGAGGCAAAAATCTTCATCTCCCGTCAGGACGTATACCCTCACCTCCCAATAGGCCATCCGGATCGGGATCTGGAACCCGGAGAACTAGTGACATACACCCGGCATTGCGGGGAGAGGGGCTGGTTTGCCCTCATCGTACAGAGAAGGGTGCGTCGTGAAGGTCTGGCGCACTCCCAGTCCCCTCCCACACCGTACAGCCCTGATGTGAAGCTAGAGGAGGAATATGAAGAAGATGAGGAGTAAAGGCAGCGGATCCCGGCTGCCAGATTGAACACAGTCCCCGTTGGGACCATGCTGCCCATCCCCGTTGGGACTTGCAGGCCACCCCAAAAACGTTTGGGTTTGTAAATAGTCCCTTGACCGGCCTGACCCGTTTCATAACCTCCGGAGAGGCAGACTGGAGGATGGGCCTGAGGGAAAGAGATGGCCGAGGCCCGCCACCATTGCAACCGGTGGCGATCCTCTGGGTCAGGAGCCCCCTGGACGTGGGGCCTCTGAGAGACAAAACAGGTGGGAAACCCTGCACCCGTCCCGTACAACAACACCTGGGCCCGTTCCTGGACTGGGGAAAACCGGTGCTGCCCATTTCTTAGGGGCAGCATCAAGGCTAGGTTTGTTTGGCTGGGTGACTGAAGGACCCGTTCCCGTGTTAATAAAAATTTTATGTTTGCATCGTTTAAGCATGTGCCTCCCGCAAGGGAAGAATTGAGACAAATCCTTCAAGTTTATACAAATGTTATTATACTTGTAACCTGTTTTAAATCTTTTTACAGTTATAAAGAAAATAAACCGATGGTGGACGGGCAGCCCGCGGACGGTCTGCATTAAACCAAGGGGAATGTGACGCCCTGGACTAGTCAGGTTGTCCCAGGTAGTCCCATGCACACACCCCTCCCCCCCTAATAAGGTGACAGCAGCCAAACTACAAACCTTTGTCACCTCCCTCCGGGTTTGATGTTCACACAAGGGGGCGGAGCCAGGCAGTTGGCTTCACCCACTGAGAGGTTCACAGGCCCGGAGGCGGGAAAACAGTTAGAGTTGAGCTTTGACAGTGGAGTGAAGTGGAGTCAAGTTCAAGGGAAGACCTGTGCTCAGGCCTGCCAAAGTCTACACCAGGTGTCTGGGTTGGAGCCCAGTCACCTCTGGCAAGGAGGCAGATGGTGGTGGCTGCCTGCAGAAGCTGGGATTACAGCCGGTGGAACCGTAGCGACCGGGGACGGGCGGTGGACCGCCGGTACCGAACCGAGGAACCGTTTGGAAACCAGAGCACCAGGAGGGGTACTCAGACCCAGTACGAGGCCCAGAAACAACTAGGCTAAGTCAAATCAACTGATTGAGGACTGGACTTTAGGACCTTTCCCACACAAGACCCGACTGAAGACAACAGCCCAACCATAAGGCTAAAGCCACCACCAAGGCATAGAGACCCAAGGGGCCAGCATCTGCGGGCAAACAGGGCTCTCCCGACACATAGCAAGCCGGGGAGCGGACTACTGTTGCTTAGGCATAAGAGTCGCAACTTTTACCCAAGAGAGGTGCAGGAGAAAGGCGGAAACCACCAATCTGTTAAGGGGAAACTGCAGCCGGCTGCGGGCACCATTCACCATCTTGTTTGGTTTTCCAGAGACTCCAGCGTGTTTATCATAGTGAGTCCATCAGTGGCTTCGGGCCGCGCACCGCGCCGCACCGCACCGACACCTCAGCACGCATCCATCCCCTCGCCTCAGCACCTCCCTCGGGTCCCCGGGACCATCATCCCCCTACCCACGGAGGGGGTCAACACCAAGCTGCGCAACACCATCCCCGGGAGCCTAGTCAACGGCAGCGGTGGTGTCCATCCATTCACCACAACCCGTGGGTGGCGTCACGAACTTAAATCCCCTGCAAACCACCGCGGCTCCGGCCGTGGACCTCCCCACCAAAGTTCCTACGTGTAGCGCCAACCCCCTTTCAGAGCGACGTGACCCCCAGGTCCGTGGAGAGCTCGAGCCACCCACCGACGAGCACGGATCCGAGCGGCTCGGAAGCCGGCCGAGCCCCGGGGCGGTACAATTGTACGGTGTGTTTCCAGGTACAATTTTTAAAGCATACCAATAAAGATTTTACATTTTTACTGGAATGGTGCTGGGCCCCCTTTTTCCTCTCTAAACCTTCTGCATTCATACCGGTATGGACTAAACGGCGGGCCGCGTGCACCTCGGAGGATTATATGGTTTTGGATGACAAGTGAGCTGGATAACTCACTTTTGTATATCTGAATTCTCCTTTCTCCAAAATATAATAAATAGATGGATCGAAAAGAGTTTAAGAAAAATGTCAATATAGAGTGAAGAGAAGATCGGGACTGGAGATGTGGCTACAGGTGAGACGAGTATGATAGTTTATTGATTTTATCTGCTTTCAGGGGCATAACTACAATAGGTCCAGGGGTTACAGTCGCCCCAGGGCCCTAGGGGGCTCAAAAAGTCCTTTTGGTTTAAATGAAAAGACCATTGCTATTAAAGACTTACAAAAATTGGGGGACTCATTGGAGCTTTTGCATTGGGCTCATGAGCTTCAAGTTTTGCAACTGCCCCCTTCCTTTCACATATGAAACCATCAAAATAGCAGCTGACTGGCCATCAACTTGGATTACAGTGAATCAAATGTCTCAAAATTTGAATTTGCTAGAATCCGTGCGTTTTGCATAATTCGATTTACTGGTAATTATCTTTGCTATGCAGTGCTAACTCAAACAGGGGGCGTTTTTTGGGGGCACATACCAGATTCCTGTGGTTGCAATCAAACTGCCTCAATCAAGGTGTTCAAATAAGTAAAGGCCATAAGACAAAAATTCCCATAAAAAATAACCTTCAATTGAACATTTGAAAGGTATAGAATTTACCAATAAAGAACACTATCTCTAATAGTGAAAGGGCAAAAAATAGGAATAATACCAAAGTTTTAAAGGAAGGGGGAAAACTGACCCTAATGCACCCCTACTGTGTCCCTACCCATCAATAGAGTAGGGTCCATTAGGGTCAATTTTCCCCTTCCTTTATAACTTTGGTAATTTTTGCCCTTTCATCATTAGAGAGAGTGTTCTTATTGGTAAATTCTATACCTTTTAAATGTTGAATGAAAGGTTATTTTTTATGGGATTTTTTTCTTATGATGTTTCGCAAAGTGGTTCCCTTGTTGTTATTAGCTGCAGCTTTGGTTTCCGTTCAAATAAGTAACCCTACCCCACGCCTTCCACTTGATCTATATTGACATAGTATGTAGTCACCTCTCAAGCAATCAATCAAGATGAAGGGGTAGGTGCCAGAATTTAATTAGGCTACATAAAGGGAATCTGTCAACTAGGATTTCACACTTCTACTAATTATATGCACATGTAGCTTTTTGAAAGACAAGTTGAGCAATAACTTTACATGGTCAGTCCGTTCCTCCGGTACTGAGCAATCAGCATTTGAATTAGTATGAAAATGAGACTGTAGATCTGAAGCCTCTGTCACTCCAGCTCTATTTCCCACCCAGTGCACTGACAACTCCAACTTGTTTCCCTAAAGTTGCACAGCACAGACGCTGTCAGTCAATCAGTAGGAAGTTGGGCTAAGCAGGACATAGAGCTGGAGTGACAGAGGCTTCAGATCTACTGCTTCATTTTCATATTAGTTCAAACTCTGTTTCTCAGTAATAATGGTGGAAAGTACTGACCATGTAAAGGTATTGCTGGACTTGTCTTAGAAAGAGCTAGATGCACATGTAAATTTATATATATTTTTTTGGCTGGGGTGTGGGTGAGGGATTGTGTTAAATCCGGCTGACAAATTCCCTTTAAAAAAGTGTCTTGTTCTCATATCATACTCTCAGTCCGGGGACGGACAAGTACCAAAGCCTTTGGGAGTCCTCATAATGAGAAGCATGGACTCTTAGCTAGCTACACACATTTAGGATTTGGCGTAGAAAATTCTGCTGTGTTGGTAGGAAAAACATAGGGTAAAATCTGTGTATTTTTGTTGCATTTTTTTAAAATGCATTTTTGTTGCAGATTTTTTCCCCACCCATTAGGGATTCTGTTATGTATAGTTAGTAGCTATATGGCCCATTACCTCTGCTTCATCTTTTTTTTATGAAAACCTTTATCAATCAAATGTGTCACCTAAAGATATGATGTTCTGCGACATGGGCTATGAAGGAGCACACAATAAATAATGACATTCACTATACATAGAGTATTATCCTACACTACACACCATACCCCAGTCTACACTTACAATCTTATATACGATAGTGCAATCTATTATGCAGGTGTGCCTCCCCCGTGGAAGCAGCCAAGCTGCTCGGATCCGGTTTTGCTGTGGGTCGAGGGTCTCCGGACCCGGGGGTCGTGCGGCCACTCAAATGTAAGGGGGGGTATTTACAGGGGAGTTGATATATAGTTTGTGACGCCACCCGTGGTGTACGGTAATTTGGGGAGTATCGCCGCTGCCGTTGGGAGTACCTGGGATGATGAAGAGGGGCAGCAAGGTGGGAACAGATCATAAAGACTCCATTCTCCTCAGGTGAATTGTCGGGTTGCCTGAAGCTACTCCCCTACCTAGGGTCCGTGTACCCCGTCGTGCCTTCGGTCCCGAACCGATGACAGTGCTAGGCTGCCATCTCTCCTCCTTGACAGGTCCAGGCACCTTGCCACAATCCTCTGTGACCGGGGGTCCGACTCATCTAGGCCCAGATTACCGTCTGCTACCTAGACAGCTCTTCCAGGAGCCACCGCTCCTGACCTCCTCTGAGCTCCTTACAGCTTGAGGGCTACTTCCCAACTCTCTCTCCACTCACAGACTGACTACACTCCTCACCTCCCCTCCCTGACCCTCCAGGTGGGCGACTCTATTCCTCTCGAGCCGTCTACTGGTATGCCTGGTGGGTGTGGTGCAGGGTGTAATCTAGGATTTGATTTGCTGTTGGAGGCAACACCATTTAGATAGGGACCCAGAACCAAGAGGGAGGTGGAATACTGCACGGAAGGGCAGCTTGTGCAGTACCCTGATAGTCCAGGGGCATCACACAGGCATTATGATATAGAGCAGGACAAGCTGAGATTTTTTTGTGGGATTCAGCATAATCTTTGTTTTATTCTTTTAAACCTTGGGCTTTTTAGTCAAGTGGCTGGTACTATCGAACTGGAACAGAGAAGCCTGTCAATCACTCAGTTGGACAGCCCATTTCAATGAAAAGCCCATAATGAGCAGAACGTTAAGTGAATAAATCAATAGCTCAACTAAATTTTTTTCTGAAAAACTTATATATCATTGTGGAGATTGGACTGCATTTGGAATATAGCAGATTTCTTTTAAGATGATCAAGTGATAAACAATAGGAAGTAATGAGGGGTGTGGATTGAGGTAGAGGGGATAAGGATTGGAAATCACAGGCTTGAACCTTAATTGAGAGACAATGCATATATCGGGGAGACAGGGAATGTGAGGATAATATTTTACTTAATGGATGTCTCGACTTTCCAATATTTAATATCCTCTGAGTAGGCTGTCAATCAACCTTTGGCAGTTGTAGACCAACAAGCTCTCCCTTCTCAAAGCAAGGTGATCACTAGATAGAAAAAACAGTTCATATACTCAAGGTCTTCTGTTTTCGGCAAAACTGTGTAATCACCTAGAAATAATCGATATAGCACCAAATGGTTAGGGGCTGTCCAACTTGTCTTATCCAACCTTACACCACACTCTGTTAATTTTAAGGCAAAGCAAAACATGGTCCTGTTGGTGGCTCTGCCAACAGTGGAAAGAAAGGCCCATGTCTGTATGGGTGTGAAGCATGACACAGGGCGGTAGTCTTGGGTGAGGTGCTGTTCTCTAAAGGCCCTGTCACATACAGAGATAAATCTGTGGCAGATCTGTGGTTGCAGTGAAATTGTGGACGATCAGTGCCAGGTTTGTGGCTGTGTACAAATGGAACAATATGTCCATGATTTCACTGCAACCACAGATCGGCCAAAGATTTATCTCTGTGTGTGACAGGGCCTTTATGCCCCAGCATGCTACATGAAAGATGGGGTCCTGGCTTGTTGTGTGAACCTGTGTGATGAGGTCGGTACTCAGGTTCAACCCGTATGCTGCCGTTGACCTTGGCTTGACAGGAACAGATGTTAATTAAACCACTCTAGGAGACCACCAGTTCTTTATAACACAGTCTTTTACTCAATACCAGTATAATGAGAACTATGTGCACAGCAGAGTCGGCACACATATCTTCTTGGACATTTCGTTCACAATACAGTGCGTTTTCAAGCACAGTTTCTTCAATAGTCCCGAGTCTTTCACCACCACCCAGCTCAACATAACAACTCAGTCTGTGAAAGTCATCCTGTCCACCCTGCGGTCTAGCCTCTTTTGATGGGACTCTTATCTTGTCTCAAGTCGTATTTAATTTTGGCCCATTTACCTTTAAGATACTGTTAGCTGTTTGGGGCCGTACTGCAGAGCATCCTATTTAAAGACCTGTCAAACTCTGTCACTCCTTCTCTTGGTCAGTCCGCTGACCTGACTATGTTGGTACACACTGTGTTCTGGACACTTCTTTCTGTGTCAGTCTGTTGTTCAGGATCATGCTATCTCCAACTCCAGTCTCCTCTAGCTGCAGGGACACCTACGTCATGCGGCCTTTCTAGCTAACTAAATCTTAGGTCTATTCTAGTCCTATGCAGGGTCCTATTTGATTTTCCCCTGAAAACCATCACTTTCACTGCATTCTAGCCACTCCAACTATTGGTTAGTCCCTACTATTAACTACATCTGACCCTACTGCCATCACAGCATATATAGCACTACCACATAGCACATATAACATGACACATAACTTTCACAATAATGCAAGAATTAATTCTCATATCATCACAACAATATTGGTGTCTTCAGAACGGGAACACATCCATAAGTCCACCGCCTTACAAGGTAATTGGAGAAGAGAGCTTTGTTAAGCAGAACTTTGTTATGCAGGACTAGTGCTTGATCCTCAAAATCGAGCTGTCTGAAGCTCCACAGTTCATTCTATTGATTCACTTTGGCCAAGCGTTCATCCAAAGTTTGGTCTCAAGGTGCTGTGGAACACAACTGTCTTGACTCCCACTTGAAGATGACTTGAACTCTTGATGGATTCCATGAAGTTACTCTGAATTTCATTTTGTGAATAATTCTGGGATCCGAGTCAGGTGAAAAAGACCAATTTCACTTTTATCTACACTTCACGATTGGCCATTACCTGGCAAAGAATTGTGGCTGCAGCAACATCATCATCATCATCATCATAACCTTGATTTGTTCTATTCCTAGCACAACACCGTTAGATTAGCATAAACTTTAACTAGTCTTTTAACTTGTACTTTACATGACTGATGCCACTGTATGCCAGTATGTATTTATTTCTCGTCTCTAGAATGGTTGTGATGATGTTAGTAATAAAGGTGGTGAGGTGACAACCTCTCTGCCATTATCATATTGAAAATGGAAAATTTTTGAACTACATGTCACTGCATTATAATTTATATGTAGAAGTGCTGCTGATAATGTAAAGAATTATCATAAAAACTGAAATGTAAATTATAGCTCCAAAGCTTATTTACATCAATGCTAATCTTATTCTTTTTCTATACAATGTGTCCTTTAGAATTAAGCACATATCTACATTGTATCCTGAAGCCATACACTGTTGTCTGTACCGGTTGTAGAATAGGTTAAACTCAAACTTCCCAAAGGCTTCCTTGTCTATAACTAAGGATTAAATCTAATATTTCCCTTCTATTCACAAAAACATTACCGTCCCAAGTCACTAATTTGGTTTCCACGAAATTAATTTGAATAAATAATTTCTAGGGTCTTCCAATGAATAGGCAATTACACATCTACCCACCCGACTGTTATTTTCCAGCGGTAACAAACACCAACCCAAATTCTCAGCACTCGTGTATAATAATGTTGGTCCTCGGTTATTATTCGCGCACTGTGACAAACATCAGTAATTAAACCTGTTGACGAATTTTTCTTGATTTCATCTTGGATTCTCTGTCAGGGGTTATTGAAGTATTTTGTTTTTGTGCTTCCAGTGCCAGGCTGTAGTGAAGCATTCGGATGAATGGATGCCCTTTTAATACCTTTTCATAATTTTGGTGCTACCGGTAATGCATTCCCTCTGACTGAGCATTGAAAGGTGGATGGGGCATCACTCATCACAGAGTCTGATGAACCGTACAAAATACAGGCAGGTGCAAAGCGCAATTAATAATCAGCAGTAAATATCTGGATGTGCGAGCACCTTGTAAATCCAAGGTAATCAGGAGTGAAATCTCTAGGCTTCTCATTACTTTAGCTACTGATGTGGCTTGGTTTAATAATTGTGATATTTTGAGAGGATTGTGTGCTTTAAAGCAGTACAGATCAATATTACTACAAGAATAATTGGAACAACTAATTTTTTTGCCCTTCTTTCAAAGCTCTGATGACTGCTTTTGTCTGCGATATTGGGCATTTGCCACTAAAGACTTGATTTTCTCACTTATTTTGAACATACTTTTTTTACATTTCTTATTTTCCATATAAATATAGGAAAAGGAGTCAATTTGTATGAGAATATTCTCAATTCCCTAAGGGTAGTGTGTACAGTAGAATTTTGTTTCTTTGGCATTCATCAGGGGATGGCTACTTCAATGTCAGGCTAGGGGTCCAACAGCACATGATCTATCTAGCCGGTATCAAGGATCGATATGGTCAGCTAGGCCATGTACTGCTTTCCCTTAGCCTTATATTGAAGTAGCCATCCCCTGATGAATCCCAAAGAAAAGAAGGAAGCGTGTCAGAACTGAGCACGTGCTATGTTTAGGGACATGTCAATTGGGATAATTACGGACTGCTTTTGTTAGGGCAGTCTAAGGGGAAAACTTTTCTCCTTGTGGAGGATGACAAACCAATCTGGTTGCCATTGAGGAGTCTTATAGCTGCAATGCCCCTCTGGGAAATATTCAAATTGTCTCTTCAGGGAGGAAGGAGATAAAATCTAGTGCCACTTATTGGAAGCAGCAATCCTAAAAGTCAAAACTGACCCTTTGATGAGCTTTTTCATATGATTTAGAATGTATGCATGATCATAATCTCTATTTGCAGACATGGTGTTTCGGGGTGATTGCCCCTCTTCAGTACAACGTATGAGATCTGATCTAGCTGTATGAGAAGCTATAGTGGGATCTAAGGTGAAAACGTTTCTCCTTGCAGAGACTGACTAACCAATCCGGTTGCCAGTGAAGAGTCATAGCTGCAATGCTCCTCTGGGGAATAATCAAATTGTCTCTTCAGGGAGGAAGGAGACAAACTCTAGTGCCACCTCTTGGAAGTGGCAATTCTAAAAGTCAAAAGTGGCCCTTTAATGAGCCTTTTCATATGACTTAGGAGTTATAACAGATCAGAACCTCAATTTGCAGACATAGTGTTTCGGGGTGATTGCCACCACACTATAGCTTCTCATACAGCCGTATCAGATCTCATACTTTGCACTGACAAGGGACAATCACCCCAAAACTCCATGTCTTAACTCACTCGAACTCAGAACCTGAATCTTGTTTTTTTTGTAGTCGAACTTTGAACCTTGAACCTCGAACCTAAGGTTTGCTCATCTCTAGCAGCAGCAGCCGGTGTCATGCATTCGGCAAGAATGGATGGATGCAGTAACAACTGCCAACATGGATACTTGCAGCAGTGGCAGCAGATATTGTAGAAGGCGGTTGGTGTAGATACTTGCAGGAGTGGATTTAGTGGAGGCAGACAATGGGGATACTTGCAGCAGTAGGGACTGGTCATTGAAACACAGATAGGAATAAGGAACAGCATACAGCACAATAACAGCGCAGCACACAAAGGGACCTGCGAACTGGCAACGTACAGAACTTGGTGCTCAGGCACCTTCCTTAAGGGGAAGGTGCCTTAAATACCTGATGCATCTCAGTGGTGCTTTCACGTCGGGGCGTGTCTACGCATTCTGAGCAGGCCTGTACGGTGTGCACAGGCCCTGGGAGACAGCAGCAAAGATCGGGGACAGGTCACTGCTGGGAGGCTAGGTAGGTAAGAGTACCAAGCTTCCTTCCGGGGGAGGGGGGGCAAGAAAGCATAGGGATGCCGGTATGGGTGTTACATCAATGTTGGTGATGATCCCAAGTGCTGAGGGCTTTCTCTTTGGTATTTGTCATTGTCATACAATTTCAAGCCAAGTTAGGCTAGCCATATGCATGACACCGATGTTGACTTTTCCCATTAATATTATGATATGTGTATAATACTGTAAGTAAAATTATCCTCCAATGTCTGCTATTGAAACTGAAAAATGATGAGTCAGGTTGTGCTGTAACAAAACATGTTCCTTTTGTTCCTTCAGAGCTGTCCGAAAGCTAATCCTACCTCACTTCTAATGACCATAATAACCACGGATGTTTAGCCATCGTATGGCTTCTAAAATGGTACATGTGGCTTCGAACAAAAAGAAAGGTCTGGAAAGCACTTGAGGGAACCAGAACATGGAGGTTTCTGAATTTTTTGAACTTTTCGACCTTCCTATAGTTTAGCATTGATTATGACTGTTTATCTAATGTAGTTTTTGGGGTATTTTTATTGAGGTCATGTTTCAACATTTTTTAGCCAGAAATCAGATCAGAAATTTTAGAATTTAGATCAGAAATAATGAAAATGTCTGTAAGATGTTCTCAATATGTGGAAATTATCAGTACTCTGTTATAAAAATCAGGGGTTTATTAATGCATTGTCGTCATTGCAATTGTTACATCGCTCCTCCTTTAGTACATGCAGAAGTTGTATTTCCTGTTTCTGGCAAAATCCAAAATATCTACTTAGTACAAAATAATAGCGTTCTGCTTAAGTGTTTCTTGGCACAATTACAATAAATGCCTTTTATTTAGGAGTGCACTTATTTTACAATCTCCAAGCCTTTTAACATCCATGTCTTGAGTTTTAAATAATAGTAATTTTATTTATATAGTGACAACATATTCCGCAACACCTTACAATTAAGAGGGGACATGTACAAGCAATAAACCAAAATAAAAGCAAACATAGTTCAACCGTTACAGAAAGAGTGAGGGTCCTGTTCACAAGCTACAATCTATAAGGAAATAGGGGACACTATAGGTAGAATGTGCTTGTTATGTACGGGCCAGCCCTCTACTTACATAATCACCAGTTTTGTCTGTTCCCCTATTCCATCATGCACCGCTTCATTGTCCATTGCGCAGCTGCAGTTCGAACGATGCTCCGGCTTCCGGGTCCTCACTGCACGCATACACACACATAGCAGACACACACATAGCGCACATGCATGTATACACTGAACACAGACACACACACTGCTGTATACTCACCTGTCCGGGTCCGCCACCACCGATTCTGCTGTCAGCCCTTTACTGCAGTTGAATGCTTTGTGACGCCGTAAACCATTCAACTGCAGTAAAGCCATGACATCAACCTGCAGCGGCTGCTTCGTACACCGGATGCTATCACAGAGGAGTCTGTGTGCTGCAGCTGGAGGCTTCACGGGCACGGAGGACAGGTGAGACACTGCATAATAGGGGACAGATGGGAACCAGCAGGAGCACAATGTGCTCATTACTGCAGAGGACATCAGCCACCCCCCGACCAGATTCATATGCCCCCAGCCCCCCCACCAGATCTGTATGCCCCCAGCCCCCCACCAGATCTGTATGCCCCCAGCCTCCCCCACCAGATCTGTATACCCCCAGCCCCCTCCACCAGATCTGTTTGCCTCCAGCCCCCCAGGACTGTATGCCTCCAGCCCCCCCCACCAGATCTGTATGCCTCCAGCCCCCCCCACCAGATCTGTATGCCTCCAGCCCCCCACCAGATCTGTATGCCTCCAGCCCCAGATCTGTATGCCCCCAGCCCCCCCACTAGATCTGTATGCCACCAGCCCCCCTACTAGATCTGTATGCCCCCCACCAGATCTGTATGCCCCCAGCCCCCCTACCAGATCTGTATGCCTCCATCCCCCCACCAGATCTGTATGCCTCCAGCCCCCCACCAGATCTGTATGCCTCCATCCCCCCACAAGATCTGTATGCCCCTAGCCCCCCCACCAGATCTGTATGCCCCCCCACCAGATCTGTATGCTCCCAGCCCCCCCCACTAGATCTGTATGCCCTCAGCCCCCCCCACTAGATCTGTATGCTCTCAGCCCCCCCACCAGATCTGTATGCCCCCCACCAGATCTGTATGCCCCCAGCTCCCCTACCAGATCTGTATGCCTCCATCCCCCCACCAGATCTGTATGCCTCCAGCCCCCCACCAGATCTGTATGCCTCCATCCCCCCACAAGATCTGTATGCCCCTAGCCCCCCCACCAGATCTGTATGCCCCCCCACCAGATCTGTATGCTCCCAGCCCCCCCCACTAGATCTGTATGCCCTCAGCCCCCCCACTAGAGCTGTATGCTCTCAGCTCCCCCACCAGATCTGTATGCCACCAGCCCCCCTCACCAGATCTGTATGCCTCCCCACCAGATCTGTATGCCTCCAGACCCCCCATCAGATCTGTATGCCCCCCCCACCAGATCTGTATGCCTCCAGCCCCCCCACTATATCTGTATGCCTCCAGGCCCCACCAGATCTGTATGCCCCCCGTCCCCCACCAAATCTGTATGCCCCCCGTCCCCCCACCAGATCTGTAGCCTCCAGCCCCCGCCACCAGATCTGTATGCCCCCAGTCCCCCTCACCAGATCTGTATGCCCACAGACCCCCTCACCAGAACTGTAAGCCCACAGACCCCCTCACCAGAACTGTATGCCCACAGACCCCCTCACCAGATCTGTATGCCATTAGCCCCACTCACCACTGCTCCTGTCAGCACCACTAAGCATAGAGAGATGTTTATTCCACCGCACTCCCGATGCGATAGCATTGGGCCTATTTCTAGTCATTATAATAAATAGAGGTTTTCATATAAAATTGCATGATCTTTTCATCAGCCAGTATCTGTCTTGGTGCAATTATCATATGCTATTGGGTGCATGGAGGATGTGGAGACAGATAAATAGGAGAGCGAAGATTATGATTAGGGGGCAGGGGAGAGGTACATTAGTGAGTTGAGGTGATGGGCCTATCTAAAGAGATGTGTTTTTAGAGCACATTTAGGGGGTGTCCTTTGTGTGGAGCCAGTTCTTGAGGGAGAAGAAAAAAAGGTTGTGGGCAGAGAGTGGTAGAGGGGAGTTAGTAAAGTCATGAACTGAGCAGAGTTGTAAAAAGAACACGTCCGGCGTATTCCCATCTTCATGCGTAGGAGAATTAGTAAACTGTAAAAGGCCAAAGGAGGAGGTTAGACAAATAGATGAGTGGCAGATGGGTAGAGTGGATCAACAATGGAGATGTTTAAGTCTCCTCATAGTGAGAGTGGGTGCTTCACAGAATAGAAAGTGTGGAAGGCAGGTGGCAAAGTGATTCAGGAACTGCCGGGAGGAGCCCAGAGGGCGATATACAACCGCCACTTTCAGGGAGAACAGTTTAAAGAGTCTAAAGGTGTGGCCTTCAAAGGAAGGAAACATAAGTGAAGGTACTTGGGGGGGCGGGGTAACCTGGAAAGTACATTGTGATGAAAGAGAACAGACCAACACCTCCACCTTGTATGTTCTCAGATCTGGGGGCATGTGAGAATTGTGGCCCACCAAACAATAGAGCAGCAGTGGTGTTAGTGTCAGACTGATGGATCCAGGTTTTCAGTAAACCAGAAGATCAAGGAAATTGGAAAGGAAGACATCTTGAATGTTGGAGAGTTTGTTGCAAGCTGAACATGGAGTTCCAGAAGGCACAAAGAGAAGAGATCTGAGAAGGCGAGCATTGAATGTTTAGGAGGGCTGGGGTTGGGAGAGATGTCTCCAGCAACTAAGAGAAGGAGAAAAAAAAAGAATGAGTTGTGTGAACATTTTGTGTGCTGTTTGCTGTGGTGGATAGTTTGTAGCAATTGAGAAATGTCAGTGGACCCTCAGTATCATGCATGGTAGAAGCGGAAGGGAGGGGCTGATAGAGGTGAAAGAAAGCAGCAGGTAAAATTTATATCAAGAAAAGTGATATGAGCAATAAATAATGCAGTACAACTGAAATGGAAGCATGTTTATTTAAATATCTGCATAGCTTACCTGTCTTCTGCCTTGTCCAACTGCCATGTTTAACTGACAAGACAAAAAATATTGCCTAATATTCTTAGACATATATGGCACACCTGATTTCCCTAAGCCAGATATGAATATTGTGGAAGTGTCTACTGGGATGTAGAACATAATTTTGTCTTGTTTAATAAGCAATTAGCAAGTGACCATAGCAGGGATTTCTATGCAATATGTACAATAACACATACTGGTCAGAAAAAGACCATGAAACATCAAGTGAAAAAACTTTGATCATTTAGAAGCAATTAGTATCATCTTAAGAAAGATGTTCACACTTAACTTATGTAACACATGCCAATGAGTGAACCATACCTTCTGGTTACTTCTGGGATATTTCTGGTATATTTTTGCTGTACAATTATAAACTACAGTTATGGAACTACAGGAACATACACAGTTTTAGGATAAGGAGCATTTTTGATAGCAGTAGTGCAAAAAATACATTTTCTTTTCTGTGTATGAGCCAGTATGCTGGGATTTAACCTATTCAATGTCTGAAAAAATAATGATATTGTATCTGACCAGGAGGTCTCCTGTGCCAGTTATCTGTGTTTGATAATTTTAAATGAATTCACCAGGAAAAAATTTGAAGAGCTTATTTAATATAAGGTTACAGAACATGATGAGATGGATAATGGGGCCAGATAGATGATAGCAGGAAGGTTCCATATTGTTACCTTTTCTAGTCATTACAACTTTGCAGTGAGAGTATCTAAACTTTTATTTTTTTAAATAATTTTGTCAAGGATGGAAACTTATGAAACTTTGCAAACTAGGGGATTTGTCTTCATTCCTGTGATAAAGGTTATGCTTAGGGCGCAGTCTAGAGTTGAGCGAGTACCAAACTATTCATACTTGCTATATTATATATATAAAATATATAACGAGTACTGTCTAATACTCGCATATTCATTCCAAATAGCGTGTGCGATGCAAGTCAATGGGGAAAACCTCGAGTAACCCGAATGCCATAGTATTCGCTACTCACATGAATAGGACGGCATTCGGGTTACTCGCTACTTTACTGTTTACTAGAAATTTACGGTGGCCATGTCTAATTTGACATGACATCATGAATTTCGGGCTTAGTACCAGCTGAGAATACAAAGCTGGTATTAACCCCTTTATTACCCAGTGTGCCACTGCCATCAGGGCCACTGGACAAGCCGGGTAAAGCATCTGGAAATAACACTAAGAAACAATGCACCATTTCCAGGGGCAGCTGCGGGCTGCCGACAATCCCAGCCCTCAGCTGCCTAGTTTTACATGGCTGGTGATCAAATGATCAAAATACAGCAGGAGCCCACACATTTTTTTTAGTTACTTTTTTTAAATAACTAAAAAAAAATAATGGTCTTCCCTGTATTTTGATTGCCAGCCAAGGTAAAGCGAAGCAGATGGAGGTGGCAGCCCGTAGCCGTCCACTTTATCTGCGCTAAGTGTGAGTGCTAGTCATTTTTTTTTAAATTATTTACTTGTATACAACTATATATATATATATATATATATATATATATATATATATATATATATATATATATAAATATATATATATATATATATATATATATATATATACAGTCATGGCCAAAAGTTTTGAGAATGACACCAAAATTATATTTTCACATGATCTGTTGCTCTCTGGTTTTTAATTGTGTTTGTCTGATGTTTACATCACATACAGAAATCTAATTGCAATCATATTATGAGTACCAAAAGGTTATATTGACAGTTAGAATGAGTTAATGCAGCACGTCAATATTTGCAGTGTTGACCCTTCTTCTTCAGGACCTCTGCAATTCTCCCTGGCATGCTCTCAATCAACTTCTGGACCAAATCCTGACTGATAGCTGTCCATTCTTGTTGGTTTTTGTTTGTCAACCCGTCTCTTGATGATTGCCCACAAGTTCTCAATAGGATTAAGATCTGGGGAGTTTCCAGGCCATGGACCCAAAACTTCTATGTTTTGTTCCATGAGCAATTTAGTGATCACCTTTGCTTTATGGCAAGGTGCTCCATCATGCTGGAAAATGCATTGGTGGGCGCCAAACTGCTCTTGGGCAGTTGGGAGAAGTTGCTCTTGGAGGACATTCTGGTACCATTCTTTATTCATGGCTGTTTTTTTAGGCAAGACTGTGAGTGAGCCAATTCCCTTGGCTGAGAAGCAACCCCACACATGAATCGTTTCAGGATGCTTAACAGTTGGCATGAGACAAGACTGGTGGTAGCGCTCACCTCTTCTTCTCCTAATAAGCTGTTTTCCAGATGTCCCAAACAATCGAAAAGGGGATTCATCTGAGAAAATGACTTTACCCCAGTCCTCAGCAGTCCACTCCCTGTACCTTTTTCAGAATATCAGTCGGTCCCTGATGTTTTTTCTGGAGAGAAGTGGCTTCTTTGCTGCCCTCCTTGAAACTAGCCCTTGCTCAAAGAGTCTCTGCCTCACAGTGTGTGCAGAAGCACTCACACCAGCCTGCTGCCATTGCTGAGCTAGCTCGGCACTGCTGGTAGTCCGATCCCACAACTGAAACAGTTTTAAGATACGGTCCTGGCATTTGCTGGTCCTTCTTGGGTGCCCTGGAGCCTTTTTGGCAACAATGGAAGCTCTCTCCTTGAAGTTCTTGATGATGCGATAGATTGTTGACTGAGGTGCAATTTTTGTAGCTGCGATACTCTTCCCTGTTAGGCCATTTTTGTGCAGAGCAATGATGGCTGCACGTGTTTCTTTAGAGATAACCATGGTTAACTGAAGAGAAACAATGATACCAAGCACCAGCCTCCTTTTAAAGTGTCCAGTGGTGTCATTCTTACTTAATCATGACTGATTGATCGCCAGCCCTGTCCTCATCAACACCCACACCTGTGTTAATGGAACAATTACTAAAACAATGTTAGCTGCTCCTTTTAAGGCAGGAATGCAATTATGTTGAAATGTGTTTTGGGGGTTAAAGTTCATTTTCTTAGCCAATATTGACTTTGCAAGTAATTGCTGTTAAGCTGATCACTCTTTATGACATTCTGGAGTATATGCAAATTGCCATTAGAAAACCTTAAGCAGTAGACTTTGTAAAAATTAATATTTGTAGCATTCTCAAAACTTTTGGCCATGACTGTATATATAGATATATACACACACATATATATATATATATATATACACAGGGTGGTCCAAACGTAGGTGAACAGTATGTGTAATAGGGTTATCAAACATGGTGTAAAGTGAAACGGACTCAGTTGCCCTTGGCAATCAATCAGATTCCACCTTTCATTTTCCAAAGAATCTGTGACGAATGATAAGTGGAATCTGATTGGTTGCTAAGGGCAACTGAGTCAGTTTCACCTTACACCATGTTTGATAACCCTATTGCACATACTGTCCGCCTACTTTTCGACAACCCTGTATATATGTAAATATATGTATAAATTGTATAAAAAAGTATATATAGGCATATATATATATAGGCATATATATATACTAAAAATTCTGCATATATATATATATATATATATATATATATATATGCAGAATTTTTAGTTTTTCTGATTTTTCTCTTTACTTTTCTCTTTATTATCCTTAATTTTTCTCTTTTCAGGTTACTCCAACAGACAATCACAGACACCCATTCTCTGTGCTGGGTCTGTGAATGCCTGAGAGCACAGTACTGTAAAAATAAATAAATAATTTAAAAAAATTACATAGTGCTCCACTTTCTTAAATTGTTTAAAAAAGTAATTAAAAAAATGTGTGGGCTCCCGCCGTATTTTGATCGCCAGTCAGGTAAAATTAGTCAGTTGGGAGCTGGGATTATCTACAGCCCGCAGCCCCACCCCTGGAAATGGTGCATTGTTTCTTAGCGCCAATTGCAGGTCCTTTATCCGGCTCATCCAGTGGCTATATACAGTGGCACACTGGGTAATAAAGGGGTTAATACCAGCTTTGTATTCTGAGCTGGTACTAAGCTCGAAAGTCATGCTGTCACGCCAAATTAGACATGGCCACCATGAATTTCTAGTAAACAGTAAAAAAAACAACACAGAGAAATTTTTTCTAATAGAAATAAAACAAAAAAACATTTAGAGACTCCATCTTTATTATAAAAAAAATCCTTAGTCTGATGTAGTCCACAGGGAAAGCAATGTCAGCTCTGCTTCATCACTGTGCATAGACAGAGCCTATACAAAGTGAGAAGCAGAGAGAGCATTGTTAACTCTACTACATTGCTCTGTACAGAGCGATGTAGCAGAGCAGACAGTGAGGGTATGACTGCACTTGCGTCACATTGCATCACCTTGCAAAGCCTGACGCTCCCAGGACAGGAGCGCCTCAGCTGCATGTGTACCGCCTTGTGCTCGGCGGCAACCGATCCGCTCGGATCCGGACTCGCCGGGTGGTGGCTCGTGGTCCACTTCGATTTGAAAGGGGGGGCTTGGCGCTTTTAGGGGACGTAGGTGTATGGCCGGAGCTGTGTTTGAGTTTGTGACGCCACCCACGGGTTGTGGTGAAGGTGGACACCACCGCTGCGGTTACTGAGCACCCGGGGGAAGATGTTAAGCAGCAAGATGTTAACCCCTCCGTGGGCAGGGGTGGTGGCCCCGGGGTTTTGTTGGGCGGTGCAGGGAGGTGCGCGGCCGGGGGGCACTGTTGTACTCATGGTTAGTAACGCACACGAGTCTCTGGTAAACCAAGTTGATGGTGGTCGGTGCCCGCAGCCGGCTGTGTCTGGTCCCCCACCCGGTTGGTGGGCTGCCTTTCGTCTGCACCGTGTTGTGTATTTGTGGGCTACCTGCGCAGCGTCGGAAGTCCGCTCCCCGGCTTTATGGATGTCAGGAGAGCCCTATTGCCCACAGACGCTGGCCCGTGGGATCTCTCTGCCTGTGCGGTGGCTTTCTATCCCCCTCGTTGGGCTGTTGTCTTCAGTCAGGACTTTGGATGAGAAAGGACCTATAGTCCAGACCGCAATCAGTTAATTAACTCAGTCCAGTGGCTTCTGGACCTCGTTTCAGGGTCTGAGTACCCCCCCCTCTGTGCTCCGGTTTCTAAGTCGGTTACCCGGGTCAGTACCGGCGGTCCACTACCCTGTTCCATTCCACCACGGTTCCACCGAGCCATCTTCCCGGCTCCTGCAGGCTGAGGCCACCGTATGCATCCTAGCCAAAGGTGCCCAGGCTCCAACCCTGGCACCTGTCAGTCTGTTACAGGCTTGTCAATATACAGGCAGCTGACCCGCTCCTGTCGGCAGATTGTGCGCCTTGATGCAATGCGATACTCGCACAGTGACAATCACTTAACAGGACCTTTGATGACGTCATAGTCATGTGACCAGTCTGTAAGCAACGAGGTAATACAACATTCAAACCTGACTGGTCACATGGACATGAGGTCATGAAAGTCCTTTATCCCGGGGGCACAGAAAAGATTGGACTCAGAAGCAGAAGCGACCGGGAGGCAGTCTGCAAGACCTGTAAGTATAATGACAATGTTTTTAATAGTGTGCATTTTTTACAGCCCCTGGACCCAATCTGTAACATGAGCTTCCCAGGAAAGCTCGTGATTGGGATCATGTACACCATCACTATGTGATCGGTATGATCCCAGATCTTTACAGATCGGGATCGCTCATCACTACTGGTGACAGATTCCCTTTAAAAGACATCTATAGCTAAGTCCATTGACAGTTGTGAAACAAGAAAGTTTTGTGGGAACTAGAAATTTACTCACATTACATGCTCTTAAAAATAAAATAAAAGTTGACTTGCTTTACCTGTGATCTTCATTTTTTTTCTGTGTAAAACTCAATTTTTTTCTTCTCAATTGCACAATTTCAAATGTTTGTTTTCAAATATCTAGAATATTTTCAATGAGATTCCCCATTATTTTACTATCAAAAGGAGTTCTGCACTATTTCTCTCTATCAGTAAACAAAAGTAATGAGACCAAGTAAAGCTGAAGGTGTCGAGAAAACTGGTGGAGATAAATGTGTGGTTAATGCTCAACTGTCTTCTATTCTGTGTAATTACACCAGAAATCTAAGAAAAGTATCAAATAGCACCCTCTGCAATCTTCCCCATGCCCCTACCTGAGTGGTCTCCTTTCACCCACACAAAACCATGATGGCAATTAACATAATTTACAGATAAATGCTCGGTGCAGAAATGTGTTTTTGTCAGTTTACTTTTCCTCATCTAATTATCCTTCCCTCAGAAGCATTGTGTGGATAATTTTCCGTCCAAAGTATTTTTTTGCCGTCCATTTATTTATTTTTTGGTGGTCTAAAAGCTAAATGTTTCATCAAGGTAATTTCTCAAGACGACAGATCGAAAACACTGAACAGTTCATGAAATAGGCAAACTAATAAATTATGACTAGATCATTTAAAAGGCCTACTAGAATCTGACATTTTCTTCTTGTCTCCGTGTTATTTCCTTTTATAAAGAGGATGGATTTATTCGGAGTCTACAATTATACATATGAGCCCCAATTCATCAAAACTTTAAAATGGAAAAAGCTTAAAAAGGTGCACATGTTTGGTGCAACGTGAGGCGACTTCTTGCAGTCTCATAGCATTTTTGCACATGGGTAGAGCCAGCATGGGATGGGTGCATGCTACCCCTGCTCATCCAATTCATGTTGAGAGGTGTCTATTGTTATGCCTCAAACCTTATTCCAGCTATTACCCAAACATATAATTAAATGAAAAATTCAGCATGGGGTACTCCTCATTTTTGATAACCAGCAAAGGTAAAACAGACAGCTGTTGGCTGATACTATCAGGCTGGGAAGTTCCATGGTTTTGGGCCCTTCTCAGTTTAAAAATAGCAGCCCGCAGCTGCCCCAGAATTGGTGCATCCAGTAGATGTGCCAATTCTGGCACTTTTCCTGGCTCTTCCTGATTGCCCTACTGCGTTGACAATCAGGGAATTATTTTTGAGGTTGATGTCAGCTGTGAATTGTCAGCTGGCATCAAGCACAGGTGTTATAAATGGAGAGGTATTTATTAGACACCCCCATTACTAACCTAATAAGTGGAAGGTGTATAAACACACACAAAAAATATTTTATTTTAAAAGATCACTCCCAACACTCCCCGTTTCACCAATTTATTAAAAACAAAACAAAACATGCAGGTCCGAAGTAGTCCATGGAAACCGGCGTAGTCCACAATGGAAACCTGAGAGATATAAAAAGGGGAGGTAACAAAATAAAAACAAAAGATTCCCTCATTAACCAATTTATTAGAAAGTAACATTCCCACATCTGACTGACTTTAATCCATCGGTTCCCACAACATTCCTTGATTACCTGGACCAAAGGCTTTGAGCAGCAGCCGGTCCCAGTGCACACTGAACTCTCCTGACTCAGGGACTGTGATGAGCAGTGATGTCAGAAACGTTACCGCTCATCACAGTAATGAGAGGTGACGTTCCTGACATCACAGCTTATCACAGTCTCCTTTGCTGGTCATCACATAAGTGGGACCCAAATTTTTATTTGTTATTTGTTTGACTCTGTGATTGGTTGCTATAGACAACAAGGACAGTTTTCCTGTTAGATAGTTTTGATAAATCTACTCAGTTGGGTCTGGACTAAAAAAGTCAGTGGATTCGTAAGGGTTCTGAAAGAACAGCATATAACAAGATATATCATGCTACATTGTGTTACAAATCGGCGTCGCCGTATCCGCAAGCAACCTGCTGCGGTTCCTGCTATGCCTGGCGCCAGCCGCCAATTATGGCCGTGCATCGGGTCGACCAGCTAGCTGCTTCTTCCTCCATGTCTAAGTGTGGAGAGGCAGCTAGGGCGCAAGCGCGTACCGATTTGCCCCAGCCAGAGCCTATGTCCATTGTTTCACCTAGTGAGCATGCTCAGCCTGATAGTGCCATTCCTGAGGCTAAGTCCTCAGTTCAGGCTACTGAGCATGCCCCCACACTAAGTGCGAAAAGACTCTTTGCTCAGGTACTTGGACTTCCTTCTGTGTCCAAGTCCTGTGTTGTGCCTACTGAGTATGCTCAGGCTGATGGTCTGATTTCTGAGACCAAGTGTGTTGTTCAGGCTACTGAGCATGCTCAGGCACTTAGTACATCAGAGGCTAAGTCTGGTAAGGACTTCACTGGGCATGTCCGTGAGGTGCCAGGCCCTGAAAGGCTGGATAGCGTCAAGTGTCCTGATGATGTGGCTACTCCGGAGTGGCTCGCGGAGACCCGCCCCATGACCTGGCACTCCATGATTGGTTATCAGACGATGACTGGTTGGGTGTTTGGGGCGGTGCTGCCATTGTGTCATCAGTGACGTGGCGGTTCCGGATAGGCCGCTGGTGACGTCAATGATGATGTGGCAATCTGCTATTGGCCCCTGGAGGCACCATTGTGGTTCACACTGGGTTTGTGGCGGACCCTAGGTGTTAAAAGGGCCTGGAGACTGCACCATAGTGCGCAGTTTTCATATGCTCACACATATGCCTAGTGCCACATTGCGGTTACACCCACTAGTTCTGGAAGTGGTAAGCAGAGTTAGGCATCCGGTGCCTGTCATGCCAAAATTTGTGACTCGGCACGTTAGGGTCATGCGCCTCGCTTCCCTCCTATCGTTCCAGTCCTGTTTTAGCAGCCCAGTAGAATTAACTGGGCTGCGGCTGCTGTGCCTACTGTCCTGGGTGTGCCTCCTATGCACACGGACAGTGTACTCCAGGACCCCTGTGGTGCTAACAGGGGTGTTCTTTGTTTGGGTGTTTGGACCCTGTGGCATTAACAGAGTTCACAATAATCCTAGTCCAAGTGGTGTTTAACTTGGATTAGGCTCACATTATTTTGGAGCCACCAAGCTCTGTATTATCTGCCTGACCTACGGGTTGCCAGCAGCTCCTTTACCATCTTGGAGCACGGTGGACACTGACTGGCGATTGGGATATTCACCACCTTTATCCTAATCCGCCAGTCCCCCTGTAACAATGGTCCCACTCATCAGAGTCATTAAGTTCCCGTTGGCTCGAGGTTGGCGTCTCACCTACTGAGATTTGTATGCGACCTTCGACCAGAGTGCATAGACTATTGAGCTAGTCTACCATCCGTTACCGTGGTAGCCTATTCTCCAAGGCCTATGCTGGACATCCTCCAGTAGACCTTTCTGTGGTAGGGAATGTGATGACTCAGTGTTTGGCCACTTGTGAGGGCATAATTAATCACTGCTACACTCTCCCTTCAGTGCGGTTACGAACATCTCCTTTCACCTCCGCTTACTGACTGTCTCGCCCTGCCTCCCTGGTTGTCGTCTAGTGGACTGGATCGGTTTAACCCCTAGGTGGCCATCTATTGAGTCCAACCCTAGTTCGTCAACAGTTTTGGGGGTGGAAACAGGGATAAAATGAATGTTTTGGTCTTGCCAGCACAGGTCTTTTGGGTCCCTGGGGGTAGGGCAGGCCCTGCATCTCTGACAGGATGCAGCTCCCTGTAGCGCCTGGTGGCTCAGGGGCGCTACACATACACTGACCCTCGTGTCTGCACAGGGATCACCCATTCCTGCTATGAACCAGCTTCAGTCACCACCCGTACTTTTGTCTGGCCTCTCCTCTAGGGTTCATGGTGTCTCACTGACTGTAGACTACTTTTTGGGATAACTCGTACCCATTAACTGAAATCTAAGGTACTGAGCAAGCAGCACATCCTATCTAATCTCTAATCAGTCCCTATCCAACTATCTGAAATGGAGTCAGCCTGTTCCATGCTACTCGCTCGTCCCTTAGTAGGCTGATCTTACACTTAACTACTGCTTATTCTTATTGTGGTTACAGACTATCTAAATAAGCCACTAGATGGCGACATATACATACTTACATACATACAAACACACACACATACAAAAGAAAAGCCAAGTTTTTCAGCCCATTTTTTTATTCTGAAAATTCCCCCCTTGGCTTATACTGAAGTGAGGGTCCCACAAAAATTATTCTCACCTGTAGTGGCCCCATGTACCGGCCGCGATCACTGAGGGGTTTATGTGCCTGCAGTCCGCAAGAAACAGGTAAGAGGACACCGCAGGAACGGAGGATAGGTGAGAATAATGTGTATGTATGTGAACAACGGCATATTAGGGGACAAGATGGGGACCAGAATGAGGACATTACTAAAGGATGGGCACATTACTACAGAGTACAATATGGGCACTTTTCTACAGGGGACAATATGGGCACGTTATTACAAGCGACAATATGGGCACATTAGTACAGGGGACAATATGGGCACATTACTACAGGGGACAATATTAACACATTACTACAGGGCACAATATGGGCACATTACTACAGGAGACAACATGGGTACATTACTATAGGGAACAATATGGGTGCATTACTATGGGTGACATTATGGGCACATTAATACAGGGGACATTATGGGCACATTACTATAGGGTACAATGTGGGCAGATTACTACAGGGGACAGTATGGGCACATTACTGCAGTAGACATTATGGGCATATTACTACAGGGGAAAATATGGGCACATTACTACAAAGGATACATTGTGCCCATCCTGTAGTATTGTGCCCATTCTTCTTCTCATCCTGTAGTAATGTCCCCTTTCCTTGTCCTCTTCTTGTAGCAATGTTCCATTCTGTAGAATTGTCCCCTATTGTGCCATTCTCCACACACGCAAAAAAAACAAAAACAAAGAAAAATTCTTCTAACCTGTCCTCTGTTTCCTCAGTGTCCTTTTGCTTCTTGCGGTGCGCAGGCCTGTGGCCCCCTTGATGAATGCTGCTGGTGCAGGAGGCCACCGCTGACAGAGCTTTGTATGAAGATGACAGATTTCCAGACGCTGTGCAAGGATGAGCTCTCTATATAGCTTCTCCAATGATCAGCTGCTGCCTTCTGATTGGCCAGCGGCTAATCATTGCAGTATCTGTATAGAGCGCTTGCGTCTGTGCAGCGCTTGAAATCTGTCATCTGATATAAAGTACTGACTGCACAGGCCCCCAGCACAGGCAGCGATCATCAAGGGGGCCATGGGCCTGCGCACTACAAGAAGCATCAGGGGCCGCATGCAGCATATGGGGAGCGTCTTTGAGACCACTGCACTACGGGATATGTGGAAGGCTGCAGGGGAAGATAGGGCGGGGACTCCAACGCACTGCACCCGCCCAGTAGGATGGCAACATATTGTCGACTGTGATGTCCATCAACAAGATCCTACCCCTGTCGATGTGACATCACGGGAAGCAGCAAAATCCCGGCAGCAGCGGTCACATGACTGCTCTGAGCCAGGGGAGAGGGCTGACAGCAACACAAGTAGGTAGCTGCTTTCTACGTACCTGTCCCTAAGTAGCCTAATAGTGAAATGAAAAAAAAGCAATATAAGATGCATAACCTCTTTCAGTTGAGTATGCTAGAAGCCGAGTTGAGCACAAATATTGTGCCTATTGGTATTTTCACCATCTCGGTCAGGTATATGAATATTGGCATAATATGGGCAGGAATGGGCATGGTCATGCCTTTCTATCAATTCATCTTACTCCAGAAGTGCACACTGGCTAGCATACATTTCTGGCAGCAGGGCACACTGGCTATCGGATGCGCCTGATTCAGAAAGGTTGCAGGCCACTTAATGAATCAGGTGGTCGGTATACTCCAGCATGCTTCATTAAGACTGGTGTACGCTGCCAGTCTTAATGAATCACCCTCAATGTAAACTTTGCACAGTGTAACTGTAGAATATTGTCTAGAGCCTGGACAAGCTCTTTATCTCGTGATTTTATAAATAGTATGTTAGGTGGAGCAATACTATCTTCTCTAGCGATCAAGTTCTCTAGCTGCTTATCTTTGAGGTTTCAGTGAAAATGGAGAAATATCACAGGACCTCTCTGCCTATTATATTAATCATATTTAGCCTTTTATGTTTTTATAAATCTCAAAAATAGAGAAAATGGGTTGTTGTTATTTGACATCTTACAAACCTGAGTGCAGCTTCCATTCATCATATTGAGCGTACTTATGCTGCGATCTGTTTCCAATGTCTATGTTTCCAAGCTGTGATACCACCCCAATTAGTAAGGCATCAGTAACATTGATATTCTACAAAAATTCTCCCCTTCACAACCCCACCAAACAAATTTTCCTAAGGGTTCTTTCACACATAATTTTTTTTAGTATGTGGTGCCCATGTGGCTTCAGGCGCTACAGGGTACTGGACCTCACCCAGGGTGCAGTATTAATCTCGGATATGGAGGAGGTAATCACTGGTAAACCACCATAAGACATTCAACACAGAACACAGGAGCTCTTTCACTGTGACTGGGCTGGGTAGGTGCCTGGGGTGGCCATCACGAGGTATGGGACCTCTTACCCACTAGTTCAGCAACCTGGGGGGCGGGGCACCTGCAGAGGAAGTTAGGAGCCAGCTCACACAGTAATTCAGTTAGCACCAAGTGGGGGTCCACGCCAGATCAGACTCAGGGACAGACGTCAGCAAGAAGACAGATTGGAAAGGGGCCCGTGGTCCAGAGTTGGAGGCTCGACCCGGGTTCTTAGGAAGAAGGGGGATCCCAGGGTTTGTGGGGAGTGCAGCAAGCACCCGTGACCTGTTCCATGGCCCAGGAGCTGGGGTGGAGGGAAGACCACTGGAAAGGACACACAGAAGGAAACATAAGCTTTGACCTCCGAACTATCCGGGATCGGCTGGAGCCCATGACAGCGGAGCACGGCACTCCAAAGGTGGTGCAATCTCAGTGAGCAAAATAACTTTGACTGCAAACTCTGTATCATCCCATCACTGCCAGTGCTCCCATTGTCACGCCTCTGTGCCATAGGTGACTACTACTCCCAACATCCTCCCTAGGGCCTGAGCTTTGCCTGTGGAGAGCTGAACTATCTGAGCTGCATTATCATCTGCCCCAGAAAAGACCTCCCACAGCGGCGGCTAATGTAAGGGCCCAGGGACAGAGGACCTCAAATGTTCTATATGTCACAGTTGCTGTTCTGGCACAAGGGTGCAGGGCCCATGTTCCCTGGGTGGTCTACAAGGCCCTGATGTTCCCTGCTATCCACCCCCACACAGTATCCACAGCTGATGGACAGTCCACAGACACGGTCTTGGGGATAACTGTTGTTTTAATACAGCAGGAGCAAAGGAAAACAACACGGAATATACAGTATGTTTCACGGTCTTTTGTGGGTAGGCCATGGCAAATACAGCCTGGTGTTGAATACTGAAGTGTAATTAGGGTTCTGTAGCTTTAAGAGCACAATTTGCTTCAGATTTAATACTGGTATGCCTTTAGAAGCAGGTTCAGAGTCTCTTGAGCTTAGAGGGTAGATATAATAAGATTGTACAGACCTGGAGTCCTGGGGTTAATTTCACTGGGGTTAATTTCACTAATGTCACTAGTTCAGACACGTGCAGTACATGTAAGCAAATGTAAATAGTTGCCCAGCACGCTACGGGGACTGGACGGCTGGTGCGTGGACAATGGCATGAAAGCCAATAATATTACAGTGGGGTGGCAGACCCTCAAACTTCCCCAATCTGCATGCAGTAGTGTCTTGTATATAATCAGTATGCCCTACTGTCTGAAGAGATGCACAACATATATCTGGCCAGTGAGGATTCAAGATAGGAAGCCTTCAGCATATTGGCTGTAAAAGTCAGGAAATGATGAATTTCTAGGCCTCGACCTAGTAGGAGTCTTGTGGTGAAGAGAAACTCCACATAATGTCTCCCCTCAGCCAGAACCAGAACATTCCAGTTCTTTTCAGACAGAGGCTGGAGAATAGCTCCACCTATTGAGCCATGTGACTAAGAACTGGTCAATAGTATAACACCCAATGCACACTTCAGATTCTTACAGCTTTCACCAGTAGATGGTGCTAGAACACAACAAATGAGAAATGCTTTACTTATAACATATAACATGATATTACATATAAGAGAATGTACTTAAAGAAACAGACACAATCTGGACCGGGCCACTACATACTCCCCCTCTGAAGGTGAGCTGTCCTCGGCGATTGTGCGAGTGGAGGACTACTAAGAAAGGAAGGAAATATATATGTAAGGCACAGTAACAATAAGGCAAGAATATGCAGCCATACGGAAGAACAATAGGCAATGAAAAAATGCAAAACATGAATGTGGTAGTGCCAATATGAGATAGAGTCTCTTTACGCAATATACTATCGTCCATATGAAAGACTCTGGAAAGGCACTTTAGTGGCAACAAACAGTCCATAAGTTCATGGCTGTATACAGAAAATAGTACAAATAATAAACAAGGTGCTTGATATTACCTAGGTGCAGAGGCTTAAATGTTACTATACTGACTATCCAGCTAAATAAATAAACACAAGATTATATACTCATGGAAAAGGATATGACCTTTTAGTCTCTGTAGCGGGCTGGAAGTGTTCCTTTTGTGCTTTGCTCTGAACGCCTCAACACTTGATCTTCCTCTGGAGCAGGAATGATATTGTTTGCTGGTTCAGGAGAAGTTGGTACAGGAACAGCAACTGGAGCAGGAATCGAGATGGGGACATATTGATAGCATGGAAGGATAAATTGAGTGATGTAGAGGGACTCTTCAACAGTAGGCTGTCTGGCTGGTGTTTCCAATGCAGGAATTGGTGTGTAGACCGGCATGACTTGTGGAGGAGGTGATGAAATCACCAGTAGATCCTCTTTGGTGCATAGCTTCATGCGGTTCCTGTGCACCGTCTGTGGGGCAATTCCGGGTTTCTTTACTTCATAGACATCTGACTCAGGATATGGGATAGCTGTAACTGTGTATGGCTCTGTTTCCCAGAGTGAATCAAGTTTTCCTGTACGGTGGTACTTCTTTAGCCATACCTTGTCTCCAACTTGAAGTGGGGAAGCATTAGCTCTTTGATTGTAGCTCTCTTCTTGTTGACGGTGAGCTTCACCCATGCGGTAATCAACAATCTGTTGGGCTTCGTGTATTCTTCGCTGATGCTCTGAGACCCAATCAGTTTTTGGCAGGGGATTGATCACGTCAGGGACTTGGATTCCAAGAGAACGATATTTTGGGAGCTGACCTTGTCTTCCAAACATCAGATAATATGGCAAGTAGCCTGTAGAACAGTGGACAGTATTGTTGTAGATTTCCACTAACTGGTCAAGCAATTGAGGCCATTCAGCTTGTTTGATAACAGATGCTGTTCGCAGCATATTGATGAAGGTCTGGTTGACTTTTTCGCAGAGGCCATTGCCTTGGGGATGATAGGCGGTTGTTCTCAGCTTTTTGCACTCATGGAATTGGCAGAGTTCTTGAAATATTTGTGACTCAAAGCCAGATCCACGGTCTGTGAGGACTGCATCAGGGCAACCGTAATGTCTCACATATTCATGGTAGAAGGTGATAGCTGTAGTCCGAGCTGTAAGGTCTTTTACTGGCACAACAGCAACCCACTTAGTATAGTGATCCACCATGGTTAAGGCATACGTGTAGCCTGAACTAGTTGGTTCTAGCTTCACATGATCAAGAGCGACTAGCTCGTTTGGTTTCTGAGAATGGATTGGATGAAGAGGAGCTCTGGCATCTTTCTTACCAACTTTGGTGAGGTTGCAGGCTGGACATTCACTACACCAATTTTCTATGTCTGACCGCATCCCAATCCAATAGAAGCGTTGGCGTATGGTGGCTTCAGTTTTGTGCACGCCAAAGTTCCCAGACTGGTCGTGGTAGGCATCAAGAACCACTCTGGCATCTCAGCGTGGGATTAGAATCTGATGTAGCCTTTCACCTGAAACCGGGTCTAGGGTATTGCGAAGGATCAAGCCCTTTTGAATGAAGAATCTTTTGCGCTGTCTCCAGAGACGATTAAGCTTAACATCAGGACATCTTCTGCGTCGTCTGACAGGTATTCTCCCAGTAGTCAGGTAATCATAGATCTCACCTAGGACACGAGACTCAATTTGAAGAGTTTGCCATCTCGATGGATCTTGGAATAGGACAGGTTTCTGTTGAGGAACTTCATCAGTTTGTGTAGCAGCAACAGCATTCTGTGTAGCAAACCTTTGATAGAAGGGAGGCATCTCAACATCTTCCGACAGATCTTCCTCAGGAGGCTCTTCTCCTTCGTGCAAACGGGATAACACATCGGCATTGATGTTGATCTTGCCACTGCGATACTTAATATCAAAGCAGAAGTTCGCCAATCTTGAAGCCCATCTCTGTTCAAGAGCACCTAGCCATGCAGTATTAAGATGAGAGAGAGGATTATTGTCCGTGTAAACTGAGAAGGGTGTAGCAGCGAGGTAATCTTTGAACTTCTCGGTGACTGCTCACACGAGAGCTAGCAGCTCTAACTTGAATGAACTGTAATTGCTATCGTTTTTCTCTGCACCTTTCAAGCTTCGGCTGGCATATGCGATGACTCTCTCTTTGTCATCTTGGACTTGTAATAGTACCGCTCCGAGGCCTTGGTAGCTGGCATCCGTGTAGAGACGGAAAGGATGGCGGTAGTCAGGGTACGCCAGAATTGGAGGTGAAGTCAATAGACTTTTCAACATCTGAAAGGCAGTTTATTGTCACTCAGACCAATTAATTGGAAGTCTTCTGTCATAGTTTTCTCTAGGGCAACCCCGTAGCAGCTCTGTAAGAGGTTCTGCTATTTGCGCAAAATGAGGTATGAAGCGGCGGTAGTAGCCCGCAAAACCTAGAAAACTTCTGACTTCTTTGGTGGTTCTTGGGGTGTCCCAGTTGTTCACAGCTGAGATCTTTTCAGGATCAGGCTGGATACCTTCGGCACTTACAACATGACCAAGGTAGTTGACCTTCGGCTTGAGCAGATGGCACTTTGACGGTTTTACTTTCAGTCCATGTTCAATGAGTACCTGGAATACTTCTGCAAGGTGGCATAGGTGATCTTCATAAGTGCGAGAGTATACTACAACATCATCAAGATATAACAGAACGCTCTGGAAGTTGAGGTGACCAAGACATCTTTCCATGAGTCGCTGAAATGAAGGAGGGGCGTTGCATAACCCAAACGACATACCGTTAAACTGAAAGAGTCCCATTGGGGTGGTGAAAGCTGTCTTCTCTCTATCCTCAGGAGCCATGGGTACTTGCCAGTGACCGCTGGTTAAGTCAAGAGTGGAGAAGTATGCAGCTGACCCAAGAGCGGTGATGGATTCTTCAATCCATGGAAGAGGATAGGCATCTTTGTGTGTAACGTTATTCAACTTTCGGTAGTCGACATAAAATCTGATGTTACCATCCTTCTTCTTCACCAGGACGATGGGTGCAGCCCACGGGCTTTGACTTTCTCGGATGACTTCAGATTCTTTCATCTCCTTTAACAACTTCTTTACTTGTTAATAGTTATCAGGAGGTACTGGACGGTGTCTTTCTTTGATAGGAGGATGATCACCTGTGTTGATCTTGTGCTGGATCAGAGTAGTTTTGCCAAAGTCAAGAGGGTGCTTGCTGAAAGCTTGGCTGTGTCGCTTAACAAGTTTAGTTATGCCATTGATGTATTCGATAGGAGTGTTAGCATCTCCAACATTAAGTTCATTCCACCAGAAGGTAGTGGGTGTATTAAAGCCTTTGGGAGTGGCTTTTAAAGACTTTTGATGAGCAAGTGTCTCTTCATCTAGGATGTCTTCTGGATCAAGGCTATACAGTCGAGCAACTGAATTAAACTTGTATAGCTCGATGGGCGCATCACTTAGGTTGATTAGCTGTACTAGTACTCTACCGTTTGAGACGGTGACAATACTTCTGGCAGCTTTTACCAGGGGCTGTCCTTCAATCTGGATGTAGTCAAAAAGAGCTACATAGTCCTCATTGTTAATTCCTGGTTGAGCTCGACACCAGACTAGAGTCTCGCTGTTGGCTGACAGGGTAACTGGTCGTGCATCGGTGATACGCACACGGCAGATCTCACCTTTACTATTGGCAAACTTCTGTTGGGCGCAGAGCACTTTGATAGTCCGCTGAACAGCTTGCCTGTAAGGGGGAGAAACAGAAGGGAGAGAAGCATGCAAGGCAGCGAGCAATTCAGTAAACACATGGCGAATGACATTCATGCCTAACACTACTGCTGTTTTATCTCCCTCAGCCCCAGTAACAATTACACCTTCACCTGGTAACTTGCGATCACCAATTTGGATTGTGGGTTCCCAGTAGCCAAGCTGGGAAAAAGGTTGACCATTACTTGCAATTAAGTCTAACTTTGCTTTACCCACTGGATTCAGGAGATTAAAGTCCCAAATCTTTTCAAAGGCTTGTCGCTCAATTGTGGTGACTTGTGAACCAGTGTCCACTAAAGCTTCTAGAGGTACACCATCGATCCATATGGTTATATATGGGCATTTGGAGATGAACCGGGAAATCCATTGTGATTGTCCCTTTGGGCCCTTGGATTCACCTCCCTAGGGGCGGCCCTTGGCCTCGGGGGTGGCCCGTTTAACTTATAACATTGATACTTGTAGTGTCCAAGACGTTCACAATAAGTACAATACACATAATCACCAGATGGAGGCCTTCCATGAGGGGGCCTATCAGGACTTGGCCTACTAGAACATGGCTCTGGGGAAAATGTCCGGTTTACAGTTGATTCACTTGATGCAGGGGGTTGGCCTTTTAGCTCCTTTAAGGCTTGGCATACAGATTCAAGGACTTTGACAAGTGCATCTGTGGTAGGAGGTGCATGACTGAGAGTAGGGGTTTGCACAGAGTGTGTTGCCTGCATTGGGGAAACAGGTGAAAGATGAGATACAGTAGAAATTCCAGCAGAAAGGTCTGAGGAACGAGGTACAAGAGCATAGCTAGTACAAGGTGAGTCAGTACCCACTACTCGCAGGGCTAGAGCTTTAAAGTCTAAGAAAGTCATGTTTGGATTTTGTGCTGCTAGCATGCGGAGTTGACTTTGTACTAGCCTGGAGTCCAAACCTTCTATGAATCTGTCAGTGATTATGTTTTCTGCAGCAGCAGGATCTATAGTGTCTATTTGCTGTAAAGCCCTGTAGGCAGACTGAAGGGCTAGTGTGTAGTCCCTAAGAGTCTCACCTGGTCCCTGACGTTGGTTGTAAAATTTGAGACGAACCTCGGTGGGTGATTGGCATTCAAATTCTTTTCTCAGGCGGGTGAGGATCTGGCCAGGAACGGACTTCCTCAGCAGTTGGTCCATTAAGACTAGAGGTTCCAATAAAGAATGGCATGCCGGTAGCCATGACAGGGGCTGGAACTGGGTTGGCGGCATTAGCCCGTTCCACTGGAGCATTAGCTGCTGCTGATGATGATACAGAGTTAACAGACTCGGCCTGGTCATTATGAAGAGGTTCAGACATTTTGGTGATGAGGCAAGTACTGTCTCTTTCAGAATAATGATGACACTGTAGCTTTAAGGGATGCACTATTATGTACCAACACAGTCTCTGAGATGGAAGGCTCCCCCTCTTGAATATAGCACTGCTGTGAATAAGGATTTGCACTTATTTGAGTAACTTGGAAGGCAGGAGAGTAGAAGAGCTAGTGCAGGTGCTGTTAACCCCAGCATAAAACAGGAAACAGTCTTTGGCAGTATTCACTGGCAAGATAGAGGTTAATGAGCAATGCTGAGACTTGTAGTGCAGTAAGAGAAGATAGGCACAGAGGAATGATCCTGTTCGTAATGCCAAAATTCGACCTTTGTAAGGGCCCAGGGACAGAGGACCTCAAATGTTCTATGTGTCACAGTTGCTGTTCTGGCACAAGGGTGCAGGGTCCATGTTCCCTGGGTGGTCTACAAGGCCCTGATGTTCCCTGCTATCCACCCCCACACAGTATCCACAGCTGATGGACAGTCCACAGACACGGTCTTGGGGATAACAGTTGCTTTAATACAGCAGGAACAAAGGAAAACAACACGGAATATACAGTATGTTTCACGGTCTTTTGTGGGTAGGCCACGGCAAATACAGCTTGGTGTTGAATAATGAAGTGTAATTAGGGTTCTGTAGCTATAAGAGCACAATTTGCTTCAGATTTAATACTAGTATGCCTTTACAAGCAGGGTCAGAGTCTCTTGAGCTTAGAGGGTAGATATAATAAGATTGTACAGACCTGGAGTCCTGGGGTTAATTTCACTGGGGTTAATTTCACTAATGTCACTAGTTCAGACATGTGCAGTACATGTAAGCAAATGTAAATAGTTGCCCAGCACGCTACAGGGACCGGACGGCTGGTGCGTGGACAATGGCATGAAAGCCAATAATATTACAGTGGGGTGGGAGACCCTCAAACTTCCCCAATCTGCATGCAGTAGTGTCTTGTATATAATCAGTATGCCCTACTGTCTGAAGAGATGCACAACATATATCTGGCCAGTGAGGATTCAAGATAGGAAGCCTTCAGCATATTGGCTGTAAAAGTCAGGAAATGATGAATTTCTAGGCCTCGACCTAGTAGGAGTCTTGTGGTGAAGAGAAACTCCACATAATGTCTCCCCTCAGCCAGAACCAGAACATTCCAGTTCTTTTCAGACAGAGGCTGGAGAATAGCTCCACCTATTGAGCCATGTGACTAAGAACTGGTCAATAGTATAACACCCAATGCACACTTCAGATTCTTACAGCTTTCACCAGTAGATGGTGCTAGAACACAACAAATGAGAAATGCTTTACTTATAACATATAACATGATATTACATATAAGAGAATGTACTTAAAGAAACAGACACAATCTGGACCGGGCCACTACATACTCCCCCTCTGAAGGTGAGCTGTCCTCGGCGATTGTGCGAGTGGAGGACTACTAAGAAAGGAAGGAAATATATATGTAAGGCACAGTAACAATAAGGCAAGAATATGCAGCCATACGGAAGAACAATAGGCAATGAAAAAATGCAAAACATGAATGTGGTAGTGCCAATATGAGATAGAGTCTCTTTACGCAATATACTATCGTCCATATGAAAGACTCTGGAAAGGCACTTTAGTGGCAACAAACAGTCCATAAGTTCATGGCTGTATACAGAAAATAGTACAAATAATAAACAAGGTGCTTGATATTACCTAGGTGCAGAGGCTTAAATGTTACTATACTGACTTTCCAGCTAAATAAATAAACACAAGATTATATACTCATGGAAAAGGATATGACCTTTTAGTCTCTGTAGCGGGCTGGAAGTGTTCCTTTTGTGCTTTGCTCTGAACGCCTCAACACTTGATCTTCCTCTGGAGCAGGAATGATATTGTTTGCTGGTTCAGGAGAAGTTGGTACAGGAACAGCAACTGGAGCAGGAATCGAGATGGGGACATATTGATAGCATGGAAGGATAAATTGAGTGATGTAGAGGGACTCTTCAACAGTAGGCTGTCTGGCTGGTGTTTCCAATGCAGGAATTGGTGTGTAGACCGGCATGACTTGTGGAGGAGGTGATGAAATCACCAGTAGATCCTCTTTGGTGCATAGCTTCATGCGGTTCCTGTGCACCGTCTGTGGGGCAATTCCGGGTTTCTTTACTTCATAGACATCTGACTCAGGATATGGGATAGCTGTAACTGTGTATGGCTCTGTTTCCCAGAGTGAATCAAGTTTTCCTGTACGGTGGTACTTCTTTAGCCATACCTTGTCTCCAACTTGAAGTGGGGAAGCATTAGCTCTTTGATTGTAGCTCTCTTCTTGTTGACGGTGAGCTTCACCCATGCGGTAATCAACAATCTGTTGGGCTTCGTGTATTCTTCGCTGATGCTCTGAGACCCAATCAGTTTTTGGCAGGGGATTGATCACGTCAGGGACTTGGATTCCAAGAGAACGATATTTTGGGAGCTGACCTTGTCTTCCAAACATCAGATAATATGGCAAGTAGTCTGTAGAACAGTGGACAGTATTGTTGTAGATTTCCACTAACTGGTCAAGCAATTGAGGCCATTCAGCTTGTTTGATAACAGATGCTGTTCGCAGCATATTGATGAAGGTCTGGTTGACTTTTTCGCAGAGGCCATTCCCTTGGGGATGATAGGCGGTTGTTCTCAGCTTTTTGCACTCATGGAATTGGCAGAGTTCTTGAAATAATTGTGACTCAAAGCCAGATCCACGGTCTGTAAGGACTGCATCAGGGCAACCGTAATGTCTCACATATTCATGGTAGAAGGTGATAGCTGTAGTCCGAGCTGTAAGGTCTTTTACTGGCACAACAGCAACCCACTTAGTATAGTGATCCACCATGGTTAAGGCATATGTGTAGCCTGAACTAGTTGGTTCTAGCTTCACATGATCAAGAGCGACTAGCTCGTTTGGTTTCTGAGAATGGATTGGATGAAGAGGAGCTCTGGCATCTTTCTTACCAACTTTGGTGAGGTTGCAGGCTGGACATTCACTACACCAATTTTCTATGTCTGACCGCATCCCAATCCAATAGAAGCGTTGGCGTATGGTGGCTTCAGTTTTGTGCACACCAAAGTTCCCAGACTGGTCGTGGTAGGCATCAAGAACCACTCTGGCATCTCAGCGTGGGATTAGAATCTGATGTAGCCTTTCACCTGAAACCGGGTCTAGGGTATTGCGAAGGATCAAGCCCTTTTGAATGAAGAATCTTTTGCGCTGTCTCCAGAGACGATTAAGCTTAACATCAGGACATCTTCTGCGTCGTCTGACAGGTATTCTCCCAGTAGTCAGGTAATCATAGATCTCACCTAGGACACGAGACTCATTTTGAAGAGTTTGCCATCTCGATGGATCTTGGAATAGGACAGGTTTCTGTTGAGGAACTTCATCAGTTTGTGTAGCAGCAACAGCATTCTGTGTAGCAAACCTTTGATAGAAGGGAGGCATCTCAACATCTTCCGACAGATCTTCCTCAGGAGACTCTTCTCCTTCGGGCAAACGGGATAACACATCGGCATTGATGTTGATCTTGCCACTGCGATACTTAATATCAAAGCAGAAGTTCGCCAATCTTGAAGCCCATCTCTGTTCAAGAGCACCTAGCCATGCAGTATTAAGATGAGAGAGAGGATTATTGTCCGTGTAAACTGAGAAGGGTGTAGCAGCGAGGTAATCTTTGAACTTCTCGGTGACTGCTCACACGAGAGCTAGCAGCTCTAACTTGAATGAACTGTAATTGCTATCGTTTTTCTCTGCACCTTTCAAGCTTCGGCTGGCATATGCGATGACTCTCTCTTTGTCATCTTGGACTTGTAATAGTACCGCTCCGAGGCCTTGGTAGCTGGCATCCGTGTAGAGACGGAAAGGATGGCGGTAGTCAGGGTACGCCAGAATTGGAGGTGAAGTCAATAGACTTTTCAACATCTGAAAGGCAGTTTATTGTCACTCAGACCAATTAATTGGAAGTCTTCTGTCATAGTTTTCTCTAGGGCAACCCCGTAGCAGCTCTGTAAGAGGTTCTGCTATTTGCGCAAAATGAGGTATGAAGCGGCGGTAGTAGCCCGCAAAACCTAGAAAACTTCTGACTTCTTTGGCGGTTCTTGGGGTGTCCCAGTTGTTCACAGCTGAGATCTTTTCAGGATCAGGCTGGATACCTTCGGCACTTACAACATGACCAAGGTAGTTGACCTTCGGCTTGAGCAGATGGCACTTTGACGGTTTTACTTTCAGTCCATGTTCAATGAGTACCTGGAATACTTCTGCAAGGTGGCATAGGTGATCTTCATAAGTGCGAGAGTATACTACAACATCATCAAGATATAACAGAACGCTCTGGAAGTTGAGGTGACCAAGACATCTTTCCATGAGTCGCTGAAATGAAGGAGGGGCGTTGCATAACCCAAACGACATACCGTTAAACTGAAAGAGTCCCATTGGGGTGGTGAAAGCTGTCTTCTCTCTATCCTCAGGAGCCATGGGTACTTGCCAGTGACCGCTGGTTAAGTCAAGAGTGGAGAAGTATGCAGCTGACCCAAGAGCGGTGATGGATTCTTCAATCCATGGAAGAGGATAGGCATCTTTGTGTGTAACGTTATTCAACTTTCGGTAGTCGACATAAAATCTGATGTTACCATCCTTCTTCTTCACCAGGACGATGGGTGCAGCCCACGGGCTTTGACTTTCTCGGATGACTTCAGATTCTTTCATCTCCTTTAACAACTTCTTTACTTGTTAATAGTTATCAGGAGGTACTGGACGGTGTCTTTCTTTGATAGGAGGATGATCACCTGTGTTGATCTTGTGCTGGATCAGAGTAGTTTTGCCAAAGTCAAGAGGGTGCTTGCTGAAAGCTTGGCTGTGTCGCTTAACAAGTTTAGTTACGCCATTGATGTATTCGATAGGAGTGTTAGCATCTCCAACATTAAGTTCATTCCACCAGAAGGTAGTGGGTGTATTAGAGCCTTTGGGAGTGGCTTTTAAAGACTTTTGATGAGCAAGTGTCTCTTCATCTAGGATGTCTTCTGGATCAAGGCTATACAGTCGAGCAACTGAATTAAACTTGTATAGCTCGATGGGCGCATCACTTAGGTTGATTAGCTGTACTAGTACTCTACCGTTTGAGACGGTGACAATACTTCTGGCAGCTTTTACCAGGGGCTGTCCTTCAATCTGGATGTAGTCAAAAAGAGCTACATAGTCCTCATTGTTAATTCCTGGTTGAGCTCGACACCAGACTAGAGTCTCGCTGTTGGCTGACAGGGTAACTGGTCGTGCATCGGTGATACGCACACGGCAGATCTCACCTTTACTATTGGCAAACTTCTGTTGGGCGCAGAGCACTTTGATAGTCCGCTGAACAGCTTGCCTGTAAGGGGGAGAAACAGAAGGGAGAGAAGCATGCAAGGCAGCGAGCAATTCAGTAAACACATGGCGAATGACATTCATGCCTAACACTACTGCTGTTTTATCTCCCTCAGCCCCAGTAACAATTACACCTTCACCTGGTAACTTGCGATCACCAATTTGGATTGTGGGTTCCCAGTAGCCAAGCTGGGAAAAAGGTTGACCATTACTTGCAATTAAGTCTAACTTTGCTTTACCCACTGGATTCAGGAGATTAAAGTCCCAAATCTTTTCAAAGGCTTGTCGCTCAATTGTGGTGACTTGTGAACCAGTGTCCACTAAAGCTTCTAGAGGTACACCATCGATCCATATGGTTATATATGGGCATTTGGAGATGAACCGGGAAATCCATTGTGATTGTCCCTTTGGGCCCTTGGATTCACCTCCCTAGGGGCGGCCCTTGGCCTCGGGGGTGGCCCGTTTAACTTATAACATTGATACTTGTAGTGTCCAAGACGTTCACAATAAGTACAATACACACAATCACCAGATGGAGGCCTTCCAGGAGGGGGCCTATCAGGACTTGGCCTACTAGAACATGGCTCTGGGGAAAATGTCCGGTTTACAGTTGATTCACTTGATGCAGGGGGTTGGCCTTTTAGCTCCTTTAAGGCTTGGCATACAGATTCAAGGACTTTGACAAGTGCATCTGTGGTAGGAGGTGCATGACTGAGAGTAGGGGTTTGCACAGACTGTGTGGCCTGCATAGGGGAAACAGGTGAAAGATGAGATACAGTAGAAATTCCAGCAGAAAGGTCTGAGGAACGAGGTACAAGAGCATAGCTAGTACAAGGTGAGTCAGTACCCACTACTCGCAGGGCTAGAGCTTTAAAGTCTAAGAAAGTCATGTTTGGATTTTGTGCTGCTAGCATGCGGAGTTGACTTTGTACTAGCCTGGAGTCCAAACCTTCTATGAATCTGTCAGTGATTATGTTTTCTGCAGCAGCAGGATCTATAGTGTCTATTTGCTGTAAAGCCCTGTAGGCAGACTGAAGGGCTAGTGCGTAGTCCCTAAGAGTCTCACCTGGTCCCTGACGTTGGTTGTAAAATTTGAGACGAACCTCGGTGGGTGATTGGCATTCAAATTCTTTTCTCAGGCGGGTGAGGATCTGGCCAGGAACGGACTTCCTCAGCAGTTGGTCCATTAAGACTAGAGGTTCCAATAAAGAATGGCATGCCGGTAGCCATGACAGGGGCTGGAACTGGGTTGGCGGCATTAGCCCGTTCCACTGGAGCATTAGCTGCTGCTGATGATGATACAGAGTTAACAGACTCGGCCTGGTCATTATGAAGAGGTTCAGACATTTTGGTGATGAAGCAAGTACTGTCTCTTTCAGAATAATGATGACACTGTAGCTTTAAGGGATGCACTATTATGTACCAACACAGTCTCTGAGATGGAAGGCTCCCCCTCTTGAATATAGCACTGCTGTGAATAAGGATTTGCACTTATTTGAGTAACTTGGAAGGCAGGAGAGTAGAAGAGCTAGTGCAGGTGCTGTTAACCCCAGCATAAAACAGGAAACAGTCTTTGGCAGTATTCACTGGCAAGATAGAGGTTAATGAGCAATGCTGAGACTTGTAGTGCAGTAAGAGAAGATAGGCACAGAGGAATGATCCTGTTCGTAATGCCAAAATTCGACCTTTGTAAGGGCCCAGGGACAGAGGACCTCAAATGTTCTATATGTCACAGTTGCTGTTCTGGCACAAGGGTGCAGGGGCCATGTTCCCTGGGTGGTCTACAAGGCCCTGATGTTCCCTGCTATCCACCCCCACACAGTATCCACAGCTGATGGACAGTCCACAGACACGGTCTTGGGGATAACAGTTGCTTTAATACAGCAGGAACAAAGGAAAACAACACGGAATATACAGTATGTTTCACGGTCTTTTGTGGGTAGGCCACGGCAAATACAGCTTGGTGTTGAATAATTAAGTGTAATTAGGGTTCTGTAGCTATAAGAGCACAATTTGCTTCAGATTTAATACTAGTATGCCTTTAGAAGCAGGGTCAGAGTCTCTTGAGCTTAGAGGGTAGATATAATAAGATTGTACAGACCTGGAGTCCTGGGGTTAATTTCACTGGGGTTAATTTCACTAATGTCACTAGTTCAGACATGTGCAGTACATGTAAGCAAATGTAAATAGTTGCCCAGCACGCTACAGGGACCGGACGGCTGGTGCGTGGACAATGGCATGAAAGCCAATAATATTACAGTGGGGTGGGAGACCCTCAAACTTCCCCAATCTGCATGCAGTAGGGTCTTGTATATAATCAGTCTGCCCTACTGTCTGAAGAGATGCACAACGTATATCTGGCCAGTGAGGATTCAGGATAGGAAGCCTTCAGCATATTGGCTGTAAAAGTCAGGAAATGATGAATTTCTAGGCCTCGGCCTAGTAGGAGTCTTGTGGTGAAGAGAAACTCCACATAATGTCTCCCCTCAGCCAGAACCAGAACATTCCAGTTCTTTTCAGACAGAGGCTGGAGAATAGCTCCACCTATTGAGCCATGTGACCAAGAACTGGCCAATAGGATAACACCCAATGCACACTTCAGATTCTTACAGTTTTCACCAGTAGATGGTGCTAGAACACAACAAATGAGAAATCCTTTACTTATAACATATAACATAATATTACATATAAGAGAATGTACTTAAAGAAACAGACACAATCTGGACCGGGCCACTACACTAATACTTGGCCGCACACCACAGGTGGCGTCACGAATACAAACTGCACAACCCATCCCCTCAATTATTGACACTGCCAGGGTCACGGAACCGGGCCAGGCCGCTGTGACATCCCAAACCAACACCGGCCCGGTGACGAGTGTTCTCCTAGACCCAATGGGGGCGTCAACTACATGTGCTATCAATTATTTTTTTTCAAATAGATTACAGAGTTATTACAATGAATGTGCCTTTCATTTGTCCTTTTTGGGTGACCGAAAAGAAAAAAAAGACACTCCCTACTTTTATTTATGTTGCAGATCAAGTTAACTGCCCTGTGAACAAAATGTTTTCTTAAGAGTAAAACATAACATGGGGCAACAAAGACTCCATCAATAAGAAATAGTGATGAGCGAGTACCAAAAAGCTCGGGTGCTCGAGGCTCGGGCCGAGCATCCCAAGATACTCGTGTACTCAGCCCGAGCACCGAGCCCAATGTTATCCTATGGGAGACCCGAGTATTTTTATGAAATGACCCCCCGGCAGCATGTAGAAACCCTAAAAATGTCACAAAAGTCTCAGAAGAGTGCTCAAATGACATGGCATCAGCATGGGGAAGACCCCTTGAAGCATTTATCACTCAAAAGTCACAGCTGTGAACAATTTTGTCTGCGTTTTACGCCATTTTTACGGACTCACCAGAAAACCTTCCAAAATGACACCAAAATGAATTTTCATGGCGGAAATGTTAAGGGCACATACCCAATAGTGAGATAGAGCTGGTGTATGTTACTTCTGGAGATTACATGAAAGATTTTACGTGAAAACATTGTGTGGCACTCCGATGTCCCTGAGAAGAGACGTACATGAAGGCCTCTTGAGTCTAATGTGCCCATTTTGAGGAAGTGAGTCTTTGTAGTATTTTCCTTTGCACGTCTCTATCCAGGGACAATGTGGAGCCTCCCAATTTTTGGCTGCCCTGCCTAAGGTCTATACTACAATAGACCCACTTCCTTACAATGGGCACTTCAGGGTTACAGGCCATCATGCACATCTCTATCCAGGGACAATGTGAAGCCTGACGCTGCCACCGACCGGCACACACGTGCGGTTTTTAAATGCAAGCACGGACGCACTAAGAACCTAACAGGTTTTTAGGAGCGACAATTACTGAGAAGTTTGACACTATCAGACACTGCTGACTGACGTGTATTATTCACTAGACTTTTGCGTTATATACTAGTTTGTGCAAAACGCACACAAGTGCACCTGTACGCTACCACCGACAGGCACACACGTGCGTTTTTTAAATGCAAGCACGGACGCACTAAGAACCTAACAGGTTTTTAGGAGCGACAATTACTGAGAAGTTTGACACTATCAGGACTGATTTAGACTGTGTACACCAGCCCCAGATATGATGAAGGCTGGTATACGGTCACCACTTGGAATGGCTATATACCCTGACTGCCTGTATACAGCTAAAATAATCCTGAGAAGGACTCTTCTGGTCACTAGCCTGTATTCCGACCTGGCTATACCCTGCCTGCCCTGCCTGTATACAGCAACAATAGTCCTGAGAAGGACTCTTCTCCTGTACTCCGACCTGGCTATACCCTGCCTGCCTGTGTCAAGGTCAGAATGACGATGATGATGAGACTCAAAGGATCTCTCGATATCCGGCTGCTGTTTCTAATTAAAAATGTCATGTGTGCACACGAGAATAAATAACTGAACTGCACAGCAAGTCAGTTATGTCTATCTCCATGACTGGCTCTTGACCAAGTGTGTTTTTTATTGTTTGAAAGAAACTCTAGACCAAACAGTAAGGGGGTGTAAACAAAAGTTTTAGTCCAATCAAGTATCGTAAGTCAGGGCTTCATGACGTAGAGAGATCTGCATATTCTCCGTGGATTGGTCAGTCCAGGCTCCAGGAATTTCTTTGTCCATCTGTCTTGGGTGTAGAACAGGAAATAGCAGCCATCTTTACAATTACATGTGGTGGTATATACTGTGTCTAAGGAAAATACACTGAATATGCAATATACATATATACATGTTAGTAAGAAACAAAAGCATTCACAAATATGTGAGTTAGTTCACATCTACTGAACTATATAACTGAGTCTATGAAATGGCTGAATTAAGTATTTTTGGATACTCAATTCTTTATCCTCAACAGTCCCCCCTAAAGACTTACTTCTGCTATTTCTAAATTCTAAGGGTACTGTGTTCCCTTAGGAAGAGAGGTAGAAAGATCTGTTGAAAAACCTGCCTAACTGAACGTTGAAACATGGGCGGAAAGGGGAAAGGGGTTTTCTTCACCGGTTTGAGACCAAGGACTCCTAGGCGAGTCCTCACCCTTTGTAGTTGGACTTTCCCATGTCTCAAGGTTCTCTAAGTCCTCTCTTCTAACTGTTCTGGCAATGCTGGTCTAAAACTGTACAGGGTTTTCTGAAAAGGATAAGTATGAGCAGAACGCTCAGTGCAGCTCTGGTTGATTAACCCTTCTACAATGCGAGGTGTGGATCCATAGATGTTTCTGTGGTTGGATCGGCTCATCTAGTGTTGACTCATGGCTCTTTCTCGCTTGTCCTTTAGGATCAATCAGTCTACTGCCTGGAGACCATATGCTAATAGCTCTGATTTAAGATCTGGAATTGGAAGATACACCTGATTATCACACTATTCAGTCAATTATATAAAAATATACATGTCTATGCTAAACCAAAAACATCTTACATAAAAACCTGTTTATTACAAAAAGAAAACAAAACATATACATTTTGTACACGATTTGCCAGTTTCCACTTTTCTATAAAATATACACTTTTTGTAAACACATTTTTCTTACATACCACCTTCATGTGCTTCTCAACAATAATGTCGTTTTCTGCACTGGAATGCCTCTGACCAAACCTGGAGAGAGATTTACACAACACGCACAGACTTGCATACAACGTGCTCATGATATACATCTATAATCAGTTTGCAGTCTCTAAGAATGGGTAGAGTAGGTGCAGGGTGTTTCTACGGACTCTTTACAGTTTTTTCTCACTTCGTTCTAGGCACTTGTCTCACAAGACTGGGTGAATCTGCCCACCTGGGTACTGAACCCGGTGTCACCAAAGCACACACTGACAATTGTCTTTCACAGATGTTACCTGGGCCATCATTAAGAAGAGCTCTCATGGCAGAGAAAGCTTACCACCCTTTGTCCACAGACCTTCCTCAGTCAGCTGGCTCCCTGCATGTCACACTCCATTCCTTGTTGCTTTGCTTGTTCCTGTAGGGATTTAAGAACACAAGGAGTGACAGAAGTCACTGACGTGACCGGTGTCACCAAGGCATGGTCGGTATTGGTGAAAGACTCTCAACTCTAGGCCCGTTCACTGCTTCTTGGTCAGCTGCACCTGTGCGAGGATCTCCATCCGAATCCATCAGCTCAGATCTAGACTTTCTTTTCGGCATACCTAATTCATTTGACAACAGGAAAAAATCTACAACCTACATACACCTCTAAAGACTCTTACCCACTCCTGTTCTACCCATCAAGAGAGGCATTAATGCATCACTGTCTCCTGTATCAATAGGATTGGAGGGAGTGGTCGAATTTAGACTACCTCATGTGGTGTAAACAGCAGCATATCCAGTGCAGAATCGACCACCATCTGGTTTCATCTATAAAAACAAAAACTTAAAAATATACATTAGATCATTCTTATAACTTTATCTCTGATCATAATACAGTTAGTGGTCATCTATACCTCACATGACTGAGAATACTAAATAAATAAACAAACAAATAAACAAATAAACATATAAGACAAGACTTTCCTATTTCAGTTAACAGATATACCTCATAGTAATCTAATAAACATAACCTATGGGAAAAAGGTCAGCTTCAAAACCTATCTAATATGCCTGCTGCGCCCTCCAAGAAACTGGAGAATATAATTAATACCTTATTCCCCCCTTGTTTAATTGTTTATTTACCAATATGGCAAAATTCAGCATTTGTATACTGGTATTCCCTAAAAGAAAAAATAAAACAGCAGGTAATAAATTAACCACATACTAAAACCTAAAATGAACAAACACTGAAAATAACGTACATCTCACAACACTATACATTACTGGGAAATTTTAAAACCTTACAATAAACAACACTGTATCCATAAAGAAAAGAAAAACCTTTCATAGTAGAAATGACTGAGACATGATTAAATGACAGCTGTGACTAGGCGACTAACCTGCAAAAATATATAAATGGTTTAGAAATAATCGTAAAAACAGAAAAGGTGATAGAGTCACAAAATAAAAATATATTGTTCAAATAAATCGCCATTAAAAACAAAACAACACAAATTATATCGCACATCCCATAAAATTTAATATTCCCTATTCAGGTATAAACAGCAAACTAAAAATGGGAAATCCTGAACTCTAAGGGTTAAACCAAACTTACGTCACTATTGGGGAAAGACACATTCCATTCTTATCTCTGACTTTATCAATTCTGTAAAAGTTTCACTTACTTATCTTTGACTTGCATGTATGGGATAGCTGAGTAAACAAATATACTATTTATACTTATTCAAATGTGTTAGTCATTTATACCAGAGAACACCTCCCACTGGGGGATGGGTGGAGAGCTTTGAACAAAGAGCCATTGCAAGGGGTGTGGCTTATGAGGTGTACTGCCATCAGTGGGTGTAGCAAGACGGCTGCCACAGGAAGTTCCAGGCACCTGACTTCCGGGTGCAGCATCCATGTTGTGACTCCCTGGGTGTACTGGGAGTGTCTGGAACTACGTAGTAAACCAGGGATACTTTTAGTGCCTGTAAATTTGCATTCCAGCATAGAAAGGAGAGATTTGATTAGCACCAGATATAATGACTTCTAAAGGAGAACAATGAGGCACCGCTAGAGAAAAACATTTAGTGATTCTACAAACAGCAACAGACAGTGAATGGGGTCTTTGTTCTTCATTATAAACTCACTACAGATTAATCTGAACTTCAATACATGGGTTGCAGCCTGCCATCTAGTGGTAGTCCAACGATTTTACACAACTTTTTGCAATCTTTTATATTTTTTTCCGTTTTTTGTAACTAGGGCGACAGCGTTCTCAGCTCCTACTAAAAACAACATATTTATCTTTTGAACAGAGTATACAGTGCTTAATTGGATCGGCCGTTCCAACGGAGTCCTTTCTCGTCTCGTCCGCGTTTGTAACACGCTGACAGTGACTCGCGTCTAATACGCAGGAGAATCCGCTAACTCCAGCACCCTTACCTCAACTAAAGTGAGTTCCTTTCCCGCCTCGTCTGCCACGCAGACAGTGACATGCGCCTGAACCGCAGGGGAATACGCTAAATCCACTTTAAGTTAACAGAACCCTTCCCGCCTCGTCTATTATCTATCCAACATTCAATATTCAATATTTAATATTTAATATTCAATATCTAATATTCAATATCTAACAAACAGTGGCTGTGTTATCCGCAACACAGGGGAATCGCTAGTTCTCATACTTCTGTTCAAAAACAAACAATTTAAAAAGACTGAAAAATGCATTAATTTCTCTCTAATCCAAACCAAAATAACACTTGTCAAAGGCTGCAGCCATCTCCTGTATATTACCCAACTGACCCCTCCTTTCTCTTCACTGCAAAGAGCTGCGCTGTTTTGACCACTGGTGTCTGCCTCTTCACTCTTCCACCCCCTCTCGCATTCTTTGTTCTCAATAGAAAGACTGTCATGGATGCCCCTGGGCTTAACCAGACCCCCGCAGTCTGCCTCTTCGCTCTCAGTGAAGAAGAAAAAAAAACTGCAGGCAGTGGGTGATTAACTTCCCCCCCCTGCTTTCTTTGTGTAAGATACTGCAGGCACAGCGCGTAATACAACTCCCGCTCTCTGTCCCCTCCGTGAACAATAACAGACAATTAACTCTCCGAGAATCAAACAGAGAAATCACAAGCCTAATTAACCATACAGGCAGCCGGATACTTTACAAAAGACCTAAAAGCCAGCACCTATAGGGTCTGGGTTTCTCTCGGTCACCGGCGAGCGACAGTCACACCGTTAGGTCTCCGGTGCACTACCATTCTCCAGACTAGTGACCACCCCCTTTCGCCAGGTGTCTCTCGAACCACAGGTAAAACAGCACACACAATATATATGATGGTTACCGTGAAATGAAGGGTGATCAATCCTATCGAGCGACACCTGGATACTTGTGGAGTAGCCCCCAGACGTCCGGAAAATGGAAACTCTAACTCACCCTTCTCGGTGGCCCCACACTTGGCGCGCCAACTGTCAAGGTCAGAATGACGATGATGATGAGACTCAAAGGATCTCTCGATATCCGGCTGCTGTTTCTAATTAAAAATGTCATGTGTGCACACGAGAATAAATAACTGCACAGCAAGTCAGTTATGTCTATCTCCATGACTGGCTCTTGACCAAGTGTGTTTTTTATTGTTTGAAAGAAACTCTAGACCAAACAGTAAGGGGGTGTAAACAAAAGTTTTAGTCCAATCAAGTATCGTAAGTCAGGGCTTCATGACGTAGAGAGATCTGCATATTCTCCGTGGATTGGTCAGTCCAGGCTCCAGGAATTTCTTTGTCCATCTGTCTTGGGTGTAGAACAGGAAATAGCAGCCATCTTTACAATTACATGTGGTGGTATATACTGTGTCTAAGGAAAATACACTGAATTAGCAATATACATATATACATGTTAGTAAGAAACAAAAGCATTCACAAATATGTGAGTTAGTTCACATCTACTGAACTATATAACTGAGTCTATGAAATGGCTGAATTAAGTATTTTTGGATACTCAATTCTTTATCCTCAACACCTGTATACAACTACAATAGTCCTAAGAAGGACTTCTGGTCACACTGTTTGCAGCCCTGTTACGGAAATAACTATAAAGGGCCGCAAACCTTTCCCTGAAGCAGCAACACTCTCCCTGCACTGACTGTCTGGATGGCTGTGTGCAGAGCACAGCGCGCCCGCCGGTATAAAGGCTCGGTCACGCTGTGCGGGCCGGCCAATCACTGCAATTCCACAACTAACAGGGCTGTGGCATTACAGTGGTCTGCCAGCCAATCCCTGCATGAGGGCTGGCTCTCAAAAGAGCGCCAACATGCAGGGATGAAGACCACGAGTACAGCACGAGTATCGCGAGATTACTCGGTACCCGCCGAGTAGCCCGAGTACAGTGATACTCGTGCAAGTACCGAGTAGTGACAAGCGTACTCGCTCATCACTAATAAGAAACATCACAGACCGTTTTTCACAGAAGAGAAAAGAGAAACTGATGAGTGAAACCGGCCTAATCAAGGAGTCATTAAAGAAACCTGTCAAGTGAAAACTTGTAGTACAGGAAGCATGAGTACCAGATAACTGTAGACAACTATGAGCCCCAGAGACATTAGAGCAGGGTTCCCCAACTCCAGTCCTCGAGGACTGCCAACAGTGCATGTTTTCAGGATTTCCTTAGCATTGCATGGGTGTTGGAATCATCAACTGTGCAGGTGATTAAATTATCACATGTGCAATACTAAGGAAATCCTGAAAACATGCACTGTTGGCGGTCCTTGAGGACTGGAATTGGGGACCCATGCATTAGAGCATTGATGGGGCTTGATAGCTAAGGTAGAATAATGCGGGCACATGATATATAACAGATCAAATTGTTTTCCCCATAAGTATGTCCCCTATTTTAGTCCACCTCAAATAATTTGTCCCATAATAAGTAGTGATAGGTGAGCACTAAAATGCTCAATTGCATGGTACTCGAGTCTAGCAATTAATAATGCACGAGTGCTTGTCTCAAGTAATGAGCTTAATGAAGTCAATGGGAAACTCAAGCGTTTTTCCGGCAGGCCCCCCTGGGAGGTCTGACAAACCATCCCTGGAGGTCTGGAGAAATAGAATGAGAGAGAAAGGGAGAGACAACAATATTATCATACCCCTGAAATACTCTGTGCTGCTGGTAGAACCTGCACTTTCCAGCTTGTGATCAATCAAAATATCACAACATTCCTTTCCTGAAATTCTCTGTGCTGCCAGCGGGCTATGCATCATTGCATTATTAATTCACACCATCTGTGGCCTACCGCAACATCAGCTTTTTCCTTTCCTGAGACACTCCATGCCTCTGAGCTCCTATAAGACTGTGACTTTCCACAGCTCAACTACTCTGTGGTGCTAAAGGGAACCTTTTTCTTCTATGGTTAGAGATGCTACATCTAATGTAGCATCTAATACTGTCTCTGCTCTGCTACATCTGACCATCTCTGCTTTGCTACATGTCACCGTCTCAGCTCTGCTACATCTGAGTGAGACGGTCAGATGTAGCAAAGCTGAGATGGTCAGATGTAGCAGATCAGAGATTGTCAGAGACACTACATCTGTGTCTGCTCTGCTATATCTGACTTAGGCGGGCTTTGCACGCTGCGACATTGCAAGCCGATGCTGCGATGTCACACGCGATAGTCCCCGCCCCCGTCGCAGGTACAATATCTTGATATAGCTGGCGTAGCGAACATTATCGCTACGCCAGCTTCACATGCACTCACCTGCCCTGCGACCATCGCTCTGGCCGGCGACCCGCCTCCTTCCTAAGGGGGCGGGTCATGCGGCGTCATAGCGACGTCACACGGCAGGCGGCCAATAGCGGCGGAGGGGCGGAGATGAGCAGGATGTAAACATCCCGCCCACCTCCTTCCTTCCGTATAGCCGCCGGCGGCAAGTAAGGAGATGTTCCTCGCTCCTGCGGCTTTATACACAGCAATGTGTGCTGCCGCAGGAACGAGGAACAGCATCGTACCTGTCACGGCAGCGTAATTATGAAAAATTCGGAGCCTGCACCGATGATACGATAACGATGCTTTTGCGCTCGTTAATCGTATCATCTAGGATTTACACACAACGATGTCGAAAGTGACGCCGGATATTAGTCACTTTCGATTTGACCCCACTGACATCGCAGCCGCCCATAGTCATGTACCAGAGATGAGATGGTCAGATGTAGTAAAGCAGAGAAGGTCATTTGTAGCAGAGCAAAGGCATCAGAGATGCTACATCTGATGTAGCATTTCTGATCGTCTCTGCTCTGCTAGATTTGACCATCTTAGCTCTGCTACATCTGAGAAAGAAGGTCAGATGTAGCAGAGCAGAGACATTCAGATGTGTGTAAGAGAGAAAAAGAGAGATAGAGAGAGAACTTACCAGGGAGTTTTTCAGCTCCTCAGCTCTAAAAGAGTCCAGCTGAGCGAGGAGGAAATCTCTGTCTTCAGTGCTCCATCTCCAATCATTAAAATAAGCTGCTTCACTGTAACCCCAGCACTTTAGCACCGTGAGATACTTGGAACTGCTTGTTACTCCATCGAGCACCATAATGCTTAGTTGAGTAATAAGCAGTGCCGAGCACGCTCGCCCATCACTATTTATAGTTTCATGTAGCCTACCTCTGAAAATAAATTACCATATTTTTCATTTTATAAGACGCACTGGATTATAAGACGCACCCCAAATTTAGAGGAGGAAAAATAGGAAAAAATAATTTTTAATGTTAAAATAAGGAGCGGCGGTGGAGCAGCTCAGGAAGGTCACAGGAGGCAGAGTCAGCGATGCTGTTGGTTCGCAGTAGGGGGTGTCGTGGCTCAGAAGGGTCAGTGAATGCAGGGTCGGAGATACTGCAAGCTTGGGAGTGTCGCAGCGGCAGGCGCCATTGATGTGCTGGCGGACTGCGGGCTCCATAGAATCGCCCACAGTTGACTAGATTGACTTCAAGAAAATGGCTGCGGAAGCGGTGTGTGCATTCATAGAACTCCGTGGCCATTTTCTTGAAGTTCATCGCTTTCATCTATGAACTCGCTACCTCCGTAGCCATTTTGTTGAAGTCCATCGCGTCAACCATGGGCGATTCAATGGTACCCACAGCCCTGCTGTCAGATCAATGGCGCCTGCAACATTACCGACCGTCCATCCTGTGACCCTCATGAGCCGCCCCCCTGCTGTGACACCCCCTCCTCTGAGCCCGCAGTATCTCCAACCCTGCCTCCTGTGACCCCGCTCCCAAACCACCACCCCAAGAAGCCATACTGTATTATAAGACGCACCTCCATTTTACCCCCAGTTTTGGGGGGAAAAAGTGTGTGTTTAACCCCTTCAGCCCCCAGCCTGTTTTCACCATAAAGACCCGGCCATTTTTTGCAATTTTGACCAGTGTCACTTTGCCAGGTTATAACTCTGGAACACTTAAATGGATCCTGGCGATTCTGACATTGTTTTTTTGTGACATATTGTTCTTCATGTCAGTGGTAAATTTAGGCCGATATGTTTTGCGTTTATTTGTGAAAATTTCGGAAATTTGGCGAAAATTTTGAAATCTTCAAAATTTTAAATTTTATGCCCATAAATCTGAGGGATAAGTCACACAAAATAGTTACTAAATAACATTTCCCACTTGTCTGCTTTACACCAGCGCAATTTTTGAAAAAAAAAAATTCCGTTAGGAAGTTAGAAGGGTTCAAAGTTTATCAGCAATTTCTCATTTTTCCAACAAAATTTACAAAAAAAATTTTTTAGGTACCACATCACATTTGGAGTGATTTGAGAAACCTAGGCGACAGAAAATACCCAAAAGTGACCCCATTCTAAAATCTGCACCCCTCACTCTGCTCAAAACCACATCCAAGAAGTTTATTAACCCTTTAGGAGCTTCACAGCAACCAAAGCAATGTAGAAGAAAAAAATGAAAATTTTACTTTTTTAACACAAAAATGTTACTTTAGCCATAAAAATTAGTATTTTCACAAGGGTATCAGGAAAAATGCATCATAAAATGTATCGTGCATTTTCTCCTGAGTACGCAGATACCTCATATGTGGTGGAAATCAAATGTTTGGGCACACGGCAGGACTCGGAAGGCAAGGAGCACCATTTGAATTCTTGAGTGCAAAATTAGCTGCACTCATTAGCGGACGCCATGTCGGGTTTGAAGACTCCCTGAGGTGCCTAAACAATGGAGCTCCCCCATAAGTGACCCCATTTTGGAAACTAGAGCCCTCAAATGATTTTTCTAGATTTTTGATGTGCACTTTGAACCCCTGGGGGCATCACAGAAGTTTATAACGTTGAGCCGTGAAAAGAAAAAAAATTGTTTTTACCACAAAACTGTTGCTTCAACCAGGTAGCTTTTTTTATCACAAGAGTATCAGGAAAAAATGCACCATAAAATGTATTGTGCATTTTCTCCTGAGTACGTAGATACCCCATATGTGGTGGAAATCAAATGTTTGGGCACACGGCAGGACTCGGAAGGCAAGGAGCGCCATTTGAATTTTTGAGTGCAAAATTAGCTGCACTCATTAGCGGACGCAATGTCGGGTTTGAAGACTCCCTGAGGTGCCTAAACAATTGAGCTCCCCCATAAGTGACCCCATTTTGGACACTAGAGCCCTCAAATAATTTTTCTAGATGTTTGATGTACACCTTGAACCCCTGGGGGCTTCACAGAAGTTTATAACGTTGAGCCATGAAAAGAAAAAAACATTTTTTTACCACAAAACTGTTGCTTCAACCAGGTAGCTTTTTTTATCACAAGGGTATCAGGAAAAAATGCACCATAAAATGTATTGTGCATTTTCTCCTGAGTACGCAGATACCCCATATGTGGTGGAAATCAAATGTTTGGGCACACAGCAGGACTCGGAAGGCAAGGAGCGCCATTTCACAGCAAAATTGGTTGGAATTATTAGCGGACGCCATGTTGCGTTTGGAGACGCCCCTGAAGTGCCTAAACAATGGAGCTCCCCCACAATTGACCCCATTTTGGAAACTAGATCCCTCATGGAATTTATCTAGCTGTTTAGTGAGCACTTTGAACCCCTGGAAGCTTCACAAACGTTTGTAATGTTCAGCCGTGAAAATATTTTATTCTTTTTTTTACCACAAAATTGTTTTTTCAAACAGGTAGCTTTTTTTTCACAAGGGTATCAGGAAAAAATGCACCATAAAATGTATTGTGCAATTTCTCCTGAGTACACAGGTACCTCATATGTGGTGTGGTATCAATTGTTTGGGCGTACGGCGGGGCTCAGAAAAGAAGGAGCGCCATTTCACAGTAAAATTGATTGGAATTATTAGCAGACGCCATGTTGCATTTGGAGACCCCCTGAGGTGCCTAAACAATGGAGCTCCCCCACATGTGATCCCATTTTGGAAACTAGAACCCCCCCATACAAAAAAATTAGTTTGGCGAAATAAAAAATACAGACATCAGTAAAAAAAAAAATGAATAAAAAAAAATATGAGCGCCTGCCACTAAGACCAGTGCCAAACGTGAGAGCAATGCACGAGTCTCGCATCGCATCATCCACTCCAGTCTGGAAGCGAGCAACTGCGCTGGATAATGCGATGTGAGAGGACGGTGGCGGCAGATGAGAAAGGGTGCAGCGGATGGAAGATGGGAAAGGGCGCAGCGGATGGAGGAGCGGCAGAGGATGGGAAAGGGTGCAGCGGATGGATGATGGGAAATGGCGCAGCGTATGGAGGAGCGGCGGAGGATGGGGGGGGGAGGGAGGTGAGATGGGGATACCTACCTTACAGGATGGATCTAGGCAGCAGGATCACAGCAGACAGAAGAGGCAGCAGATGAAGGAGGAAACAGATTGAGGAGTGTGAGAGGGGGCAGTAGATGAAGAGGATGAGATAGAGCAGGCAGCAGATCAGGGAGGGGGGCAGAGTCTGATGGGAGAGAGAGATGGCACATGGAGGAGGGGGGCCCCGGGGGGAGGAGGGCCCCCAGAACATGGAGGCCCCCAGAACATGGAGGGGGGAAGGTGGCTTGCAGCACATGTGGGGGGAGGGTGGCTTGCAGCACATGTGGGGGGAGGGTGGCTTGCAGCACATGGAGGGGGAGGAGGTGTAGTGGCGATGGAGAAGGGGCAGCCGATGAAGGAGGCGGTGGCCGATCGGGAACAGTGGGGGCCGTTTCGGGGGCAGTAGCGGCTGAAAAATGTGGGTGCGACGGCGGCAGGGACAGTGTCGAGCGTGGCGGCGGGGACAGTGGCGAACGTGGTGGCGGGGACAGTGGCGGGTGGGGCGATCGGGGACAGCGGTGGATCGGGAGCAGCGGCGGGGCGATCGGAGACAGCAGCGGGGCTGGCGGTAGCAATCGGAGCCGCGGCGGGGCTGGCGGTGGCGGGCGGGGTGATCAGAGACAGCGGCGGGGCTGGCGGTGGTGGGCGGGGCGATCGGAGCCAGCGCTGGCTGGCTGGCGCTGGTTGGTGGGGCGATCGGAGACAGCGGCGGAGCTGGCGGTGGCGATCGGAGCCGCGGCGGGGCTGGCGGTGGCAGGCGGGGCGATCGGAGACAGCGGCGGGGCTGGGACTGGCGGGCGGGGTGATCGGAGACAGCGGCGGGGCTGGCAGTGGCGGGCGGGGCGATAGGAGACAGCGGCGGGGCTGGCAGGGCAATCGGGGACAGGGGCGGGCGGCGGCGGCAGCAACTTACCGATGGGCACCCGCAGAGACCGCTCTCCTCGGCTTTCAGGGATGGACACAGGTCACCGGCACCAGATCCACGGTGATTGGAGAGATTGGTCACAAGACCGGTCTCTCCAATCAGAGCTGGGGGTGGGTGAAGCACCGATCACCCAGCTCCAGCCAATGGCCAGTGCTACAGCAGCACTGATCAGGGCTGGATTTTAATGTTCCAGCCATTTTCAATGACGTTCGTCAGCCAATCTGTGATTGGCGTTCGTCAGCCAATCACAGCCTCTGTAGTTTCGGGGAGGAGGCACCACCCCTCCTGAGGTCAGGCAGAGGTCCCCTCCTTCCCGAATCTACTGTTTAATTAAACAAATTGGACTCCCCGGGGCTCCGTGACCGCGATTTCGCCATGACGTACTGGGTACGTCATGGGTCGTTTAGCACGATGTCACCATGACGTACCAGTACGTCAAGGGTCGTTAAGGGGTTAAATCCAGAAGATATGGTATATAATTCTTGCTTTCATACCAATTCTTACCACCATACAGGTAAGTAAATACATCAATTATCAAAATGAAAGTCACGCCCACCTCGTTGCCGGAGGACACAGGTACGGTGTTGTTCGTCATTCCTGGGGTGTGTCACGTACCGATGTGTGCTGCCTCAGGAACGACGAGCAACCTGCGTCCAGCACCATCAACAATATTTGGGATTTGAACGACGTGTCAACGATTAACGATTAGGTGAGTATTTTTGATCGTTAGCCATCGTTCGTACGTTTCACACGCAACAACGTCACTAACGAGGCCGGATGTGCGTCACGAATTCCGTGACCCCAACAACATCTCGTTAGCGATGTCGTTGTGTGTAAAGCCCCCTTAAGGAAAGATTACTTCTCACAAGGATCTGATGAAACAGATTGTCACAAACAGTTTTTAGTCTAATAAGTAGCAATTTTCTCAGAGTGAAAGTGCTACAAATAAAATATTGATAGACAGTACAACAAGGCATATTTTATCAGGTTTAGCTTATTATCTGTTATTACTGTCACATTCTAATGAATACTATTACAGCACTGCCTCCCTGTAAATTATATTAAAGTGATTATAACAATGAAAATTTTGAAGAACTAATGTCCTTGTCACCTATTAATCGTAGTACCTGAAATACAAATGATGGCAGAAACAGTAACTGTGGTACAGCTAAAAAGTGCCAAACAGCGCACAATAGGGCATCAACCATGCCATAAAAGTGGTAGATAGCATGGTATTTCTCACCTGGCTGGGTAGTGTCAGGCACAAAAAACAAAAAACCTCAATTTCAATTAATATTAAACTTTTATTGATATATTTTAAAATTTAGACACCCATTAATAGTGAACACACAAAGGGCGTAGATGATGAAGGGGAGGAGCTAAATATATGGGGTCCCTATAGCACCCTATGGGACCTTGCTCCTACCTACCAACGGAGGGTATGACGCCGTAACTGTTTTGGGCGCCCCCGTTACACGTCGGCTCACCCTCTAGTTGCCCTAGATAGTTAGTGAATTAAAATAATAATTACACTACGGATGGCCATACAATAGTACTAGAATGTATTAAGTACAAAGTGCTCATGTGATCACACTGTCTGATAGATAACAGCTTCCTATCAGGAAAACCAGGACAAAAAATCAAAAATTAAGCCCCAATATAGGTAGGCTTCTGCAGAAAAATTAGTCCATAGTACATGATCCAGTACAAATTAGTACATGGTACAACAAAGTGCTCATATAATCACACTGTGATAGATAACAGCTTCCTATCAGGAAAACCAGGACAAAAAAAACAAAAAACAAAAAAAAAAAAAAAACACAAATATTAAGCCCCAGTATAGGCAGGCTTCTGCAGAAAAATTAGTCCATAGTACATGATCCAGTACAAATTAGTACATAGTACATAATACACAATCTACATTAACATAATGGAGGAGCACATTAACATAATGGAAAATTCAGTTCCATCTGTCAGTTTTTCCTCCCATGTCCCAGTGTGATATAGTATGGTATGGCAATCACACATGGATAAACTTTTACACAATCATAATTGCACAGATCTGCACTGCATAAACCGATGCTGATACATGTAATGCAATGCCTGAGGGCAATCATGCAGATGATTCTTATAGAGCAGCCATGGATTACTCCTACATTCACATCTGATAACTGCAATCCTCCAGCCTCCTGAAGATCCTTATATCATGGAAAGGGGAAACGCGTAGAGGCGATACAGAGCATGCTGCTAAAAGGGAAGTAACCATTTTTTTCTTCCCTGTGGGGTTATCTATACCCCTATTTTCTGCTTTATAAGAATCATCTGCATGATTGCCCTCAGGCATTGCATTACATTTTTTTTTTTTGTTTTTTGTTTTTTTTTTTTTTGTTTTTTGTTTTTTTTGTTCTGGTTTTCCTGATAGGAAGCTGTTATCTATCACATTGTGATTATATGAGCACTTTGTTGTACCATGTACTAATTTGTACTGGATCATGTACTATGGACTAATTTTTCTGCAGAAGCCTACCTATACTGGGGCTTAATTTTTGATTTTTTGTCCTGGTTTTCCTGATAGGAAGCTGTTATCTATCAGACAGTGTGATTACAAGAGCACTTTGTACTTAATACATTCTAGTACTATTGTATGGCCATCCGTAGTGTAATTATTATTTTAATTCACTAACTATCTAGGGCAACTAGAGGGTGAGCCGACGTGGAACGGGGGCGCCCAAAACAGTTACGGCGTCATACCCTCCGTTGGTAGGTAGGAGCAAGGTCCCATAGGGTGCTATAGGGACCCCATATATTTAGCTCCTCCCCTTCATCATCTACGCCCTTTGTGTGTTCACTATTAATGGGTGTCTAAATTTTAAAATATATCAATAAAAGTTTAATATTAATTGAAATTGAGGTTTTTTGTTTTTCGTATATTAAACTCAATTGGTCCTATTGTATCAGGCACAACTCCTATAAAGGTATAGATACCAGCTGAATAAAGTCTGCAGTAAATGAATGCACGATTGTCTCCCTGCTGTTTTGAGACTAGTGACAGCCTCAGGACTGAAGCGTCTCATCTCCATGTTGACTCCATATTTAAACAAAGTTACCTTTCCTTTGGCGTCTCATGAGTTAATTTCAGTTTTGTTGCTAGCAGTTCTGAGCAATGCAGGTCAGCTGTAGCTGCTGTGAGTCCACATCCATTTAGATTAAATACTGGAGCTTTCCCAGCAGTCCTTGCTGCTAATAGAATTAATTTTTACTCTGGCCAGCCTGGTGGAAGGAGCTGCTGAGGAATTGTCCTGCGGCCATGCATCTGCTACTTTACAGTCTGCCTGCTGCTTTGAAGTTTGGTGTTTGTATCCTTCTGGTTATTCCTCCATCTATATTTCCTTTCCCTCCATGTTTATTACTGTAGTGGAATGTCTAGTGTACTCGTCAGCCTACTCACTAGGCAGGATGAGTTTAGGGCCAGTTAAGGGTCCAAGGTATCCTGCTCACCAACAGATTGAAAGAACCTCAAAAAGGATGGTAGGGAGCTCAGGAGGTGACCCCTCACCCCTCTCTCTAGCGACAGAGACCTCCATTGTATGAAGACCCCGGTGTGTCCCCCTTTTTGTTGGTGGTGATTTTATAGTGCGTCAGACACCCATTGGTCTGAACGCATGTTCACGCGTTACATATGGACAACTTCCACTCCGTGCGTGACAATGCAATAGTAGAAAGGGATACAGTTTATGAATAAATCTGCTGTGCTCCTGGTCAAGAAGATATCTAATGGAGATGATGGTGTTGCAGAAAAGTGCCTATTTATTAATTAATGCATTTCAGATATGAATAGACTCCTTCATCAGGAAAAAAAATGCAGTTTTTTTTACTGATGAAGATATTTGTTAAATTCTGAAATGCATAAATTAATAAAACTGCTCTTTTGTTCATCACCATCATCTCCATTGGATATCTTCTTGACCAGGATCACAGCAGATTTATCTGCAAATTCCTTTCCACTATTCTAGAAACAGTAACTGGTTACTGAAAACAAGTAACTGAATAACTACTCTGTGTGCAGACTTATTAGGCAAATGAGTAAATTTGATCACATGATAATTTTTAGACATGTTGTCCTACACCAAGCTGTATAGGCTTGAGAGCCAACTAGCAATTAAGTACCGTATTTTTCGGACCATAAGACGCACTTTTTTTGCCCCAAATGTTGGGGGAAAGTGGGGGGTGCGTCTTATGGTCTGAATGAAGGGCTGCGGGGAATGAGGGTGCTGCGGTGGAGCGGGTCATCGGGGGCACGAGCAGGCTGTAGGAGCGCCTGCCGTGACCATGTGGGCCCGCTCATTACATATGCACGCCCATCCTCCCCCCCATCATCTCTCAGCACTGAAGCTGACGCTGACAGGTGGGCGGGGTGATGGGCGGGAGGTGTGCGCATAGTAAACAGCCAGCCGTGATCACCCCTGGCAACTACAGCCTGGAGTGATCATGTGCGGCTGTATTCAATGCTCCCCGCGCATCATCATCAGCGTGGGGTGCAGTGAATCAGTACACTCACTGTTCCCCTGCAGCACCGCGATGTCCTCCTGATTGCCGGCCGCGCTGTGTAGAGACTAGCGGGGCTCACAGCGATGACGTCATCGCTGTGCGCACGTGTCCGTACAGCGTCGCCGGCACAAACATAAGGAGATCGCGGTGCTGCAAAGGAGCGTGGTCGTCTCCACACAGCGCTGCCGGCACAGACGGAGGAGGAGCGACGCTGCGTTGAACGAGGAAAGGTGAATATAAATGTTTATTTTTTTTTTTTATGTGTGTGCCGCAGGATGATGGGGCACATATGAGCAGGATGATGGGGCACATATGAGCAGGATGATGGGGCACATATGAGCAGGATGATGGAGCATATATGAGTAGGATGATGGGGCAGAATGATGGGGCACATATGAGCAGGATGATGGGGCACATATGAGCAGGATGATGGGGCACATATGAGCAGGATGATGGAGCAGGATGATGGGGCACATATGAGCAGGATGATGGGGCCCATATGAGCAGGATGATGGGGCCCATATGAGCAGGATGATGGGGCACATATGAGCAGGATGATGGGGCACATATGAGCAGGATGGGGCACATATGAGCAGGATGATGGGGCACATATAGGAGGATGAGGGACATATATCAGGATGAGGGTGGACATACAGCAGGATGAGGGACATATAGCAGGATGAGGGACATATATATATATATATATATATATATAAAAATATATATAAGGATGGGGATTATATACAAGGCAGGAGGATCATTACCAGGATGGGGTACCTTACTAGAGAATTTGGGGACATTACCCCCATAATAGTGGGGTAGTAGTAGATCCTCGCCCCATAACAGTATGTCATGACCACATTTTTTGCTTAAAAATTTATTTTCCTATTTTCCTTCTCTAAAACCAGGGTGCGTCTTTTGGTCTGGTGCGTCTTATAGTCCGAAAAATACGGTAAATAAGGTGATGTGCATCTCTGTAATGAGGAGGGGTGTGGTGTAATGACATCAACACCCTATATAAGGGGTGCATACTTATTAGGCAACTTCCTTTCCTTTGGCAAAATGGGTCAGAAGAGAGATTTGACGGGCTCTGAAAAGTCCAAAATTGTGAGATGTCTTGCAGAGAGATTCAGCAGTCTTCAAATTGACAAACTTTTGAAGCATGATCACTAGTGATGAGCGAGTACTAAAAAGCTCGGGTGCTCGAGGCTCGGGCCGAGCATCCCAAGATACTCGTGTACTCGGCCCGAGTACCGAGCCCAATGTTATCCTATGGGAGACCCGAGTATTTTTGTAAAATGACCCCCGGCAACATGTAGAAACCCTAAAAATGGCACAAAAGTCTCAGAAGAGTGCTCAAATGACATGGCAACAGCATGGGGAAGACCCCTTGAAGCATTTATCACTCAAAAGTCACAGCTGTGAACAATTTTGTCCGCGTTTTACGCCATTTTTACGGACTCACCAGAAAACCTTCCAAAATGACACCAAAATGAATTTTCATGGCGGAAATGTTAAGGGCACATACCCAATAGTGAGATAGAGCTAATGTATGTTACTTTTTGAGATCAATACATGAAAGATTTTACGTAAAACATTGTGTGGCACTCCGATGTCCCTGAGAAGAGACGTACATAAAGGCCTCTGAGTCTAATGTGCCCATTTTGAGGAACTGAGTCTTTGTAGTATTTTCCTTTGCCAGGGCAGTCCAAAATTGTGAGGTTCACCAATGACCCTGCATACAGACGTGCATGAGGGCCTGTAAACCTGAAATGCCTATTGGAAGGAAGTGGGTCTATTGTAGTATAGCCCTTAGGCAGGGCAGCCAAAAATTGGGAGGCTCCACGTTGTCCCTGGATAGAGACGTGCATGAGGGCCTGTAAACCTGAAGTGCCCATTGTAAGGAAGTGGGTCTATTGTAGTATAGCCCTTAGGCAGGGCAGCCAAAAATTGGGAGGCTCCACATTGTCCCTGGATAGAGACGTGCATGAGGGCCTGTAAACCTGAAGTGCCCATTGGACGGAAGTGGGTCTATTGTAGTATAGCCCTTAGGCAGGGCAGCCAAAAATTGGGAGGCTCCACGTTGTCCCTGGATAGAGACGTGCATGAGGGCCTCAAAACATTAAGTGTCCATTGTCAGGAAGTGGGTGTATTATAGTATAGCCCTTTGGCAGGGCAGCCAAAAATTGGGAGGCTTCACGTTGTCCCTGGATAGAGACGTGCATGAGGGCCTCAAAACATTAAGTGTCCATTGTCAGGAAGTGGGTGTATTATAGTATAGCCCTTTGGCAGGGCAGCCAAAAATTGGGAGGCTCCACGTTGTCCCTGGATAGAGACGTGCATGAGGGCCTCAAAACATTAAGTGTCCATTGTCAGGAAGTGGGTGTATTATAGTATAGCCCTTTGGCAGGGCAGCCAAAAATTGGGAGGCTCCACGTTGTCCCTGGATAGAGACGTGCATGAGGGCCTCAAAACATTAAGTGTCCATTGTCAGGAAGTGGGTGTATTATAGTATAGCCCTTTGGCAGGGCAGCCAAAAATTGGGAGGCTCCACATTGTCCCTGGATAGAGACGTGCATGAGGGCCTCAAAACATTAAGTGTCCATTGTCAGGAAGTGGGTGTATTATAGTATAGCCCTTTGGCAGGGCAGCCAAAAATTGGGAGGCTCCACGTTGTCCCTGGATAGAGACGTGCATGAGGGCCTCAAAACATTAAGTGTACATTGTCAGGAAGTGGGTGTATTATAGTATAGCCCTTTGGCAGGGCAGCCAAAAATTGGGAGGCTCCACGTTGTCCCTGGATAGAGACGTGCATGAGGGCCTCAAAACATTAAGTGTCCATTGTCAGGAAGTGGGTGTATTATAGTATAGCCCTTTGGCAGGGCAGCCAAAAATTGGGAGGCTCCACGTTGTCCCTGGATAGAGACGTGCATGAGGGCCTCAAAACATTGTTCCCATTGCAAAGGAGCGGGTCTCCTGTCGTTGTAATGTCCATTCTGCAAAGAATGGGCGAAAAAATTTACCACTGGGGGTATACCTGAAACAAAGGCCTAACTCTTGTAACGGTCATCATGGTGGCGCATGAGGGGAAGGAGGAGCAGTCCAGCGATTATCCAAAGTCCAGAAGTGTGTACCCATGGGTGACTGGAGGTACATGGCAAATTCCCGTTACAAACTTTACATTCCGCTCTCATTTGCTGGTGGTGTGGTGAAGTCTGGCCCAATCCAACCCTTGTTCATCTTGATCAGAGTCAGCCTATCAGCATTTTCAGTTGACAGGCGGGTGCGTTTATCTGTAATGATTCCACCTGCGGCACTAAAAACACGCTCTGACAAAACGCTAGCGGCAGGGCAGGCCAGGACTTCCAAGGCGTAGAGAGCCAATTCATGCCACGTGTCCACCTTGGATACCCAATAATTGTAAGGCACAGAGGAATGTCGGAGTACAGTTGTTCGATCTGCAAGGTACTCCTTGAGCATCTGGGCAAACTTAGGATTTCTTGTGGCACTACCCCGCACCTCAGGGGCTGTGGTACGTGAGGGGCTGAGAAAACTGTCCCACATCTTAAAGACTGTTCCCCTACCTCTGGCGGATTGGACTTGTGCCTCTCTCGGCTGTATGCCTTGGTTGTCCACTGATTCCTGACCTATGCCGCTAGCGTTTTGTGAGGGGAATGCTTTGCCTACTTCCGTGACTATGGCCTTCCGGAACTGCTGCATTTTGGTTGACCTCTCCGCCTCGGGAATAAGGCTATGTGCGCACATTGCGTAAAAACATGCAGTTACGCTGCGCTTTGTAGCGCAGCGTAACTGCATGCGTCCTGCGTCCCCTGCACAATCTATGGAGATTGTGCAGGGGCCGTGCGCACGTGGCGTCTAAGAGCGCAGCGCTTCGGCTACTGCCGAAGCGCTGCGCAAAAAGAAGTGACATGTCACTTCTTTCCTGCGCTTTGCCGGCAGCTCCTGCTCTGTCTATGGCAGGAGCTGCAGGCAGAGCGCATGGAATCGGCGCTCACTACGGACATTTCTGCAGCGATCTAAAGCGCACATGTGCTCTTCAGATCGCTGCAGAAATATCTGCAGGGCTAGTACGCAACGTGCGCACATAGCCTAAGAGACATAAAGTTCTCCTTGTAGCGTGGGTCTAACAGTGTTACCAACCAGTAATGATTGTCGGCCAAGATGTTCTTAACGCGAGGGTCACGAGACAGGCAGCTTACCATAAAGTCAGCCATGTGCGCCAGACTCTTAACAGCCAGGACTTCAGTAGCCTGACCAACACGATGACTGAACATGCTGTCCTCCTCCTCCTCCTCCTCATCTACCCTGTCCTCTGGCCAGCCACGCTGAACCGAGGATATGACTGGTGTGCATGTCATATCCTCAATTTGGCCGGAGATTTGCTCCATGTCTTCATCCTCCTCCTCGTCATAGTCCTCCACTGCACGTTGTGATGAGACGAGGCTGGGCTGTGTGTTATCACCCACACCCACTACTGTTTCTTGCTGCAACTCATCGCGCTCCGCCTGCAATGCATCATGTTTGGTTTTGAGCAGAGACCGTTTTAGAAGGCAGAGTAGCGGTATGGTGACGCTAATAATGGCGTCATCACCACTCACCATCTTGGTGGAGTCCTCAAAGTTTTGGAGGATGGTACATAGGTCGGACATCCATCTCCACTCCTCAGGTGTTATGTGTGGAGTTTGACCCATTTCCCGATGGCTTAGGTGATGCAGGTACTCAACAACTGCCCTCTTCTGCTCACATATCCTGACCAACATGTGCAGAGTTGAATTCCAACGCGTGGGGACATCACACACCAGTCTGTGAGCCGGAAGATGCAAACGGCGCTGAAAGCCGGCAAGGCCGGCTGAAGCAGTAGGTGACTTTCGAAAATGTGCAGACAGGCGGCGAACTTTTACCAGCAGATCAGACAGCTCTGGGTATGACTTTAGAAACCGCTGAACCATGAGGTTGAGCACATGGGCCACGCATGGAACATGTGTCAGCTGGCCTCGCCTCAAAGCCGCCACCAGGTTCCGGCCATTGTCACACATGACCTTTCCTGGCTTTAGGTTCAGAGGTGTGAGCCAGTGATCTGCCTGCTGTTTCAGAGCTGTCCACACCTTTTCTGCATTGTGGGGTTTGTCACCTATGCAGATTAGCTTCAGCACAGCCTGTTGCCGCTTCGCCGAGGCAGTGCTGCAGTGCTTCCAGCTTGGGACTGGTGTGGAGGGTACAGTGGATGAGGATGCGCAGGAGGAGGAGGAGGCTGAAGAGCATGACATTCCGGAGCTGTAGAGTGTGGGTGAAACACTGACTGAGGTAGGGCCTGCAAACCTTGGTGTGGGAAGGACGTGTTCCGTCCCTCGCTCAGACTGGGTCCCAGCTTCCACAATATTAACCCAGTGTGCCGTCAACGAGATGTAGCGGCCTTGCCCACAAGCACTTGTCCACGTGTCTGTGGTTAGGTGGACTTTGGGTGAAACAGCGTTGTTCAGGGCACGTGTGATGTTTTGTGACACGTGGTTATGCAACGCGGGGACGGCACACCGGGAGAAATAGTGGCGGCTGGGGACCGAGTAACGTGGGACAGCTGCCGCCATCAGGTCGCAGAATGCTTCTGTCTCCACCAGCCTAAAAGGCAACATTTCCAGCGCAAGCAGTCGCGAAATGTTAGCATTTAGAACTGTGGCATGTGGGGTGTTGGCAGTGTATTTGCGCCTGCGTTCAAAGGTTTGCTGAATGGATAACTGAACGCTGCGCTGGGACAAGGACGTGCTTGATGATGGTGTTATTTCTGCGTAGGCAACTGCAGGTGCAGGACCGGAGGAGGCTTGTTCGCAGGCAGCATGGACAGGGGATTGGCTCGCATGCACAACCAGCGAAGACGTAGCAGTGACATCAGCAAGCACTGCTCCTCGACTCTGTTGTACTTCCCACAAAGTCGGGTGCTTGGCTGACATGTGCCTGATCATGCTGGTGGTGGTCAGGCTGCTAGTTTTGGTACCCCTGCTGATGCTGGCACGGCAGGTGTTGCAAATGGCCTTTTTAGAATCATCTGGAGCCAACTTAAAAAACTGCCAGACTCGGGAAGACCTAACATTTGTACAGGCACCTTGTGTCGTGTTGTTGTTCCGGGGAACGGTTGCCTGACTTCTGCCTGGAGCCACCACCCTGCTTCTTACTTCCTGTTGGGATGATACGCCTCCCTCCCCCTGTGCACTGCTGTCCTCGCTCTGTATATCCTCCTGCCAGGTTGGGTCAGTTACTGGATCATCCACCACGTCGTCTTCCTCTTCCGCACCCTGCTCCTCCTCCTGACTTCCTGACAATTGTGTCTCATCATCGTCCACCCCTTGTTGAGACACGTTGCCAACTTCGGGAGAACGTGGCTGCTCAAATATTTGGCCATCTGTACATACGATCTCCTCATGACCCACTTCAACATTAGCTGGCGAGAGGCCAGAATGTGCGAATGGAAACGTGAACAGCTCTTCCGAGTGTCCAAGTGTGGAATCATTAATGTCCGAGGACGTGTACTCAGCCTTGTGGTAGGAAGGAGGATCAGGTTCTGAAATGTGCGGTGCAGTATCACGGCTACTGACACTTGACCGTGTGGAAGACAGAGTGTTTGTGGTGGTGCCAATCTGACTGGAAGCATTATCCGCTATCCAACTAACAACCTGTTGACACTCGTCTTGGTTCAAGAGCGGTGTACTGCTGCGGTCCCCAAGAATTTGGGACAGGACGTGCGAGCGACTAGATGTGGCCCTTTGTTGTGGCGAAATTAGAGCTTGCCCACGACCTCGGCCTCTGCCTGCACCACCATCACGTCCACTTCCTTGTTCGTGGCCAACGCCCTTGCGCATTTTGCAATGCTGTGCTGACGTGTATTCACTAGACTTGGGCGTTATATCCAAGTTTGTGCAAATCGTGCACCTGTACGCTGCCACCGACAGGCACACACGTGCGGTTTTTAAATGCAAGCACGGACGCACTAAGAACCTAACAGGTTTTAGGAGCAAAAATTAATGAGAACTCTGACACTATCAGCCACTGCTGACTGACGTGTATTATACACTACACTTGTGCGTTATATAATAGTTTGGTAAAAACGCACACAAGTGCACCTGTACGCTGCCACCGACAGGCACACACGTGCGGTTTTTAAATGCAAGCACGGACGCACTAAGAACCTAACAGGTTTTAGGAGCAAAAATTAATGAGAACTCTGACACTATCAGCCACTGCTGACTGACGTGTATTATACACTACACTTGTGCGTTATATAATAGTTTGGTAAAAACGCACACAAGTGCACCTGTACGCTGCCACCGACAGGCACACACGTGCGGTTTTTAAATGCAAGCAAGGACGCACTAAGAACCTAACAGGTTTTTAGGAGCGACAATTAATGAGAAGTCTGACACTATCTGGACTGTTTTAGACTGTGTACACCAGCCCCAGATATGATGAAGGCTGGTATACAGTCACCACTAGGAATGGCTATATACCCTGCCTGCCTGCCTGCCTGTATACTGCTACAATAGTCCTGACAAGGACTCTTCTGGTCACTCACTAGCCTGTATTCCGACCTGGCTATACCCTGCCTGTATACAACAACAATAGTCCTGAGAAGGACTCTGCTACTGTACTCCGACCTGGCTATACCCTGCCTTCCTGTATACAACTAGAATAGTCCTGAGAAGGACTTTTGGTCACACTGTTTGCAGCCCTGCTACGGAAATAGCTATAAAGGGCCGCAAACCTTTCCCTGAAGCAGCGACACTCTCCCTGCACTGACTGTCTGGATGGCTGTGAGCAGAGCACAGCGCGCCGGCCGGTATAAAGGCTCGGTCACGCTGTGCGGGCCGGCCAATCACTGCAATTCCACAACTAACAGGGCTGTGGCATTGCAGTGGTTTGCCAGCCAATCCCTGCATGAGGGCTGGCTCTCAAAAGAGCGCCAACATGCAGAAATGAAGACCATGAGTACAGCACGAGTATCGCGAGATTACTCGGTCCCCGCCGAGTAGCCCGAGTACAGTGATACTCGTGCGAGTACCGAGTAGTAACAAGCATGCTCGCTCATCACTAATGATCACTGAACAATCAAGCGTTTCATGACAAATAGCCAACAAGGTCGCAAGAAGCGTGTTGGGCAAAAAAGGCGCAAAATAACTGCCCATGAAATGAGGAAAATCAAGCGTGAATCTGCCAAAAGGCCATTTGCCACCAGTTTGGCCATATTTCAGAGGTGCAACGTTACTGGAGTTTCAAAAAGCACAAGGTGTGCCATACTCAGGGACATGGCCACCTTGGAACAAGAAACATAAGATAAAACGTCAAGACTGGGCCAAGAAATATCTTAAGAATGATTTTTCAAAGGTTTTATGAACTGATGAAATGAAAGTGACTATTGATGGGCCACATGGATGGGCCAGAGGCTGAGCTGTAAAGGGTAGAGAGCTCCACTCCGACTCAGATGCCAGCAAGGTGGAGGTTGGGTACTGGTATGGGCTGGTATCATCAAAGATGAACTTGTGGGACCTTTTCAGGTTGAGGATTGAGTGAAGCTCAACTTCCAGACCTACCAGTTTCGGGAAGACAACTTCTTCAAGCAGTGGAACATGAAGAAGTTGGTATCGTTAAAAAAAAACATGATTTTCATGCAGGACAATGCTCCATCACATGCATCCAACTTCTCCACGTTGTGGCTGGCCAGTAAGGGTCTAAAAGATGAAAAAATAATGACATGGCCCCCTTGTTCACCTTATCTGAATCCCATAGAGAACCTGTAGTTCCTCATAAAATGTGAGATCTACAGGGAGGGAAAACAGTACACCTCTCGGAACAGTGTCTGGGAGGCTGTGGTGGCTACTGCACGCATTGTTGATCGTAAACAGATCAAGTAACTGACAGAATCTATGGATGGTAGGCTGTTGAGTGTCATCATAAAGAAAGGTGGCTATATTGGTCACTAATTTTTTGGGGTTTTGTTTTTGCATGTCAGAAATTTTTATTTCTAAAATTAAAATTTTGTGCAGTTATATTGGTTTACCTTCTGAAAATAAACAAGTGAGATGGGAATATATTTGGTTTTTATTAAGTTGCCTAATAATTCTGCACAGTAATAGTTACCTGCACAAACAGATATCCTCCTAAGATAGCCAAATCTAAAAAAAACTCTTCAACTTCCAAAAATATTAAGCTTTGATATTTCTGAGTCTTTTGGGTTGATTGAGAACATAGTTGTTGATCAATAATACAAAAAATCCGCTAAAATACAACTTGCCTAATAAGTCTGCACCCAGTGTAGAATCCGGTGCACAATTTGGATCTGAGTCTCCCCATCCCCTATATTAATGTCCCCCATCCTGAGCCCCTTCCTGGCATACACTGACGATCAAAAGGGTAACAATGTTTTGAACTTTTGATTTTCAGGCTCCTTATCTCATTGTTACTGTTTTGCTCCTGGTGGTGGAAAATCTATTTTCTTCCTGTATACTACAAATTACAACCTGTTCTCACATTCCCTAATATCTCAGTGTGTTTTCAGGTTGATTCAAGCGAAAGGTCACTGGTTCAAATCGATGAGCAGCCATGTAGAAGATTTCCCAAAAAAAGAAAACAGTATCATCCAGCTCATCGATAGCGATCGCTTGGCTAAGAAAATTGTCAAACTGCATCATGTGAGTATCATGACAGTTAGCAGAATACAAAATGGCATCCATCCATCAGTTCAAAAGCCACGAAGTGGACGTCGGAGTCAACAAGTCAGCTCATCACAAGGTCTATCAGTTCTGGTGCAACAAACACGGTAGTGGAAGTGGCTCGTATGCTTCATAGTAGTGTTATCCCAGACATCCATGCAAGAACCATGCAATGCGCATTACACAAGTCTGGAATGGTGACCAAAAAAAAGTGAAGAAGCCTCAACTTTAGAACTGTTGGCTCGAGTTTGCAAAAAAAATTACAAAAAAGTGGACAGTAGAAGACTGAAACCGGTGATTTGGAGTAATTAGAGAAAAGTCAATAAACTGGGCTCTGATGAGTGCAAATGGGTCTGGATAAAAAAAGGGAAAAAGGGGCTAACGGATGAAGAAATTGAAGGAACTGTCAAGTTTGGTGGAGGAAGCCTGATGATATGGGGTGTTTTACAGGCAAAAGCATTGGATACTTGACCAGGATCGATGATGGTCTCATTGGTGAGCTATAAGTGGGTTTCCTTCAAGACGAGTTACTTTATACCCACGAGTACTATGGGTATGAAAAAGACGACAAAGTATTCCAGCAGGACAACAACTTGAAGCATACGTCGAGATTGGCAAAGAAATGGTTCAATGAAAATCAAGTAGAGGTGCTGGATTGTTCCCACAGTCCATGGATCACAACCAAAAGTACGCACCAACATTGGAAATATGTAAAATAGATCTGGGATTAGATTTCGGTAGAGGCATGCTCAAATCTGATTCAGAGCGTGCCCAGAAGTACTCATGCAGTGTTGAAAGCCAAAAGTGGATTTACAAGATACTAACAAAATAATAAAAATAAAAATTGAGATTTTTAGCAGCAAAACTGTAACAATGCAGTGGCATGACAAAAATCTACATAACTAATCTTATGATAAATAGTTGCAAGTCAGATTTATGTATGAGATAGCTAAGATGATTGTGTATAAAATGAAGGTAGTCTCACGCTCAGAGCTGTAGTGGATGGTGAGATATCGACCCTGAAAGTCAAAAGTTCAAACAAAGTTACTCTTTTGCTCGTCAGTTCATATGTCGCCCATCCTGGTATATATTCCACCTTCTGACCCCTTTCCTGGTATATACTGTATATCTCCCATTCAGCCACTGTTCCCTAAAACATAAAAGAAACCAAAAAGCATTCTTCTCACCTTCCCATGGCATCCTCTTCTGTAGCAGGTGCGGAGGCTGGCCACTAACATCGGCGTACCTGCTATGGTGACGCATAAAGTCACTGTGATGCATCAACAATTCTAGGTGCGCTGATGTCAGCTGTTATCATCTGATTGGCCAGAGGCGTGTATAACCACTGCACCACATTGCACTTCAGCTAAATGTGCATCCTCGGACACACATTCAGCTAAAGTAGGCACTAAGGTCAGTGGACTCAACTCCAGCATTGCCCTGGTCACAATAGTTCCCTCTGTGACCTCTATTGTTAAGCCACTGACTATAAATGAAAAGGCATGTAGCATAATACATCAGTCTCTAGCTAAGTTATTTTATCAGTGTTTTATCTGTGTGGCTGATTTCTATTGAGTAAAGTTATAGAAAAGTGTAAGGGGTACTTTGCACGTTGCGACATCGCTACTGCGATCTCGTCGAGGTCAAATCGAAAGTGACGCACATCCGGCACCGGTAACGACATCGCAACGTGTAAAGCCTAGATGCACCGATAAACGATCACAAAAGTGTCGAAAATCGGTAATCTGTGTAGTGTCGGTCATTTCCATAATTTCGCTGCAGCGACAGGTACGATGTTGTTCCTCATTCCTGCGGAAGCACACATCACTATGTATGATGCCGCAAGAGCAAGGAACATCTCATTACCTGCGTCCCGCCTGCAATGAGGAAGGAAGGAGGTGGGCAGGATGTTTACGTCCCGCTCATCTCCGCCCCTCCGCTTCTATTGGCCACCTGCCGTGTGACGTCGCTGTGACGCCGCATGACCCGTCCCCTTAGGAAGGAGGCGGGTCGCCGTCCAGAGCGACGTCGCAGTGCAGGTAAGTGCGTGTGTGACGCCCTGGGCAAGCCAGGGGTCACAGGTCACAACATCACATGCCCCCCATATTCCCTGCAGGAACACCAAGCTAACCTAAATCCTTGTTGCCTTCCTCCAGGGGCTGATGTCCACACCAGGGGGTGGGCCAGGCGGTTGGCTCCGCCCACCGAGGAGTTCACAGCCCTGGAGGCGGGAAGAACCAGGCAGAACAGCTAGGGTAGTGAAGGAGTAAACAGTGAAGTGGTAAAGGAGGACAGTAAGAGTGGCGACAGCAAAGAAACAGTTAAGAAAGCCTGAAGTTGGTCCGGGTGTGTGCCCCGGACTGTGACAGCAAGGTCAGCAGACGGCGGTGATAGTCTGCAGGGGGACTGTTTGGAGGTTGCTGGAAGGACCGCGGACGGGTGGTGACCCGGCGGTACCAGAGCAGTATACGAAGCACAGTCAGCACCAGGGCAGGGGCCTTTCGGATCCCAGCAAGGCTAGGAGTCGCCATAATTTGCCAAATCCGTCAGTGAAGGGGACCTCTGTCTCCTAACAACCAAGTCCCGATTGAAGGCAACAGCCCGACCGTGAAGGGGAGACACCGCCACCGCCAGGGCACCAGTTTCCCAGGGCCAGTGCCTGCGGGCAAAGTAGGGCTCCTTCGGCCCAGATTGAAGCCGAGGAGTGGGTAACCGGTGGGGACCCATCGCTACCAAGAGACTTTACATAGGTGTAGGGAAGAGACCGTCACCGCTAACTGCAGGGAACTGAAGCACCGTAACCGTCCGAGGGACCCGTCCAACCAGCCGTTTGGTTACCGAGAACTGTGTCGTGTTTACTGGCTGAGTGAGTACCTCCGTGCCGTGCGACACAGCGCTGCCCCTGCGCCCCTGCACCTCCACAGGCCCCATACCCGCCTGTCCACCATACCAACCCCATCACTTGGCCCCGGGAGCACAAAGACCCCTACCCATGGAGGGGCAAATCAACAACTGGCTGCTCCATACCAGCACTCCCGGGCTCCCCAAACAGAGCAGCGGTGGTGCCCACTCAATCACCACAGCCGTGGGTGGCGTCACGGACAATAAACTATCCCAAAACCCAATCCCCTTTCACTCACGGGCGAGGAGCGCTGCTCGAGTCCCCAGGATCCGGCCCATCGCTCGAGCAGCAGCAGCTGCAGGCCGCAGCAGCCGCGGCAGCCGGACCCGAGCAGAGGGAGAGCGCGGCGTCCCCTCCTCCGCCCGTGACAACTTGGCGTCACAAACAGGATCTTACCGCTCTGCCGTTGGGTAGAGGTGCGCCTTGTGACCGCCGGAGGTATCCGGCCGAAAAATTTCAGAAGTCGCCATCTTTGGAGCAAAAAGTTCCCGCTCGAGCGTCTTCTCGAGTAGTAGAGGCGCGAAGGCCAAAACCCCGCCCCAATAGAGGAGGGGCCGGAAAGAGGCTAAGGGGGGCGGAAACAAGATGTCTGCGCCCGACGGAGCCGCTGGAGGAGCGGTGGTGGCAGCCGTAGTGGCACCCGTGGATGGGAATGGGCCTGCCCAGGTCCCGGCCGCGCTGGCGGGAGGTGCCGCGGCCCCCGCGCTCGCTCAGGTGATGCCGTTCTCCTTGCCCTATGCGCCCGGAGCTACCTGGCTACTGCAGTATGACGGGAAACCTGATGCTTTACAGGTCTTCCGGAAAAAGCTTAACCCGTTGCTAGAACTGTACCCCCCTGACCGATAAGCAACGTGCAGCGGTAGTGCTGGGCCAGTTAAATGGTGCGGCTGAGCAGGAGGCGGAGACCTGGGCCGAGGGGGACTGGCTCTCTGTAGCCACCATCTTTGAGAAGCTACAGACTGCCTTTGAGACCCGGACTGAAGCTGAGCTGAGGATGCAGTTTTACCAGTGCCGGCAACGAGCTGTGGATAGCATTCGGGACTATGCTTTACGTCTGCAAACCGCCCTCCGCACGCTAAAGCGGGTGAATCCTATCAATGAGGCGGACAGCAACAAGATGTTAGTAGAGCAATTTGTGCAGGGGATGAGATCCCCTGAGGATCGCAAACAACTCCGGCTCTGGGCCCTAGAACACCCTGATGTGGACTTTACCGTGTTAAAGGAACGGGCCATTAAAGCACTACACCCCCCAGCTTCAGAAATCTTGGAGCCAGCCCCATGGCCCATTGAGACGGCCCCCATTGTGGTAGCCCCTGCCCTACCAACCTCTCCAATACCTACAGCCCCAAGCAGCACGATGGAGGAACTGGCAGCCCAGGTCCGTCGCATGGACGGAGACCTCGCCAAGATTCTTGCTGCACTCCAACCTTTGACCAGATCTCAGCCTCCAGCACAGATACAGCTTGCCGACAGCCCTGAGGATGTCCCCTGGATGCAGCGGAGAAGTGCTAACAACCCGCGGAGCAGACCTCCAACCTGCTACAAGTGCCGTAAGCCTGGGCATTACTTCTGACAGTGCCCGTTAAACGAGCAACCCCTGGGGCCCCGGGCCAATCCTCAGGAGTAGAACCCCGTGGCCCCCCAGACTGGCGGGACCGGTATATCGGGGCCCGGCCCATCATCCCCGTGGCTGTGGACGGCATACCGGTGATGGCTCTCTTGGACACTGGATCACAGGTAACCACCATACCATACACATTGTACCAGCGGTATTGGGGGATAGACGAGCTGGCACCCCCAGATACTAGTATAACGCTAATTGCTGCTAATGGACTCCCATTCACCCAAGTGGGGTATAAACAGGTGGCTATGACAGTGGGGCAAGCTGAACTGCAACACCAGGGTATGATTGTGATCATGAATGAACCCAGTGATCATAACCCGAAGATAGTGCTGGGAACCAATGTGATGGAGCACTGTATGGGTGATGTGTTGGCCCTACTGCAACAGCTGGCCGCCACGGTGGCGGGGAGCCGACAGAGAGCTGTGCAGCGTGAGATCCGAGCCTTGATGTACCGCCAGCATGTAAACTCAACAGGAGGAGAGATTGGTGGAGTGAGAGTGATGGATGTTGCTCCGTTGATTGTGCCCCCTAGGAGTGAGATGATGATTTGGTGTAGGGCAGCAGTAGGGCCTCAGGGGCGTGACTACCCTGCCATGATGGAGCCCATACCCTCCGAGCACTGGCCCACTGTAATGGCCGCCCGAGGGGTGGTAGACGTAAAGAAGGGGAGAGTGCCCGTGAGGGTGCTGAACTGTGGGGAGGAAGAAGTCAGGCTTCCCCGGTATGCCACCATTGCCAAGCTGCTCACCCTGGATCCCCACACCATCCACGAAGCCATTCCCTCAGTCTCCCCACCTACTACCAGCACTTCCCCACCTCAAGGGGAGGTAAATGAGTGGCACCAACAGCTACACGTGGGCACTGATGAGACCCCTACACATCACAAAGCAGGGGTATACAGGGTGGTGCGGGAGTATGAACAGGTTTTCAGCAAACATCCACTAGACTTTGGGCAGATCAAAGGGGTCCAACACCACATCCCCACCGGTGAACACCCCCCTATCAAAGAGAGGTACAGGCCTATTCCCCCTGCACATTACCAGTGTGCCAAAGATATGTTGAGGAATATGAAGGAGGCAGGGGTTATTCGGGACAGCTGTAGTCCCTGGGCCGCTCCGTTGGTACTGGTCAAGAAGAAGGATGGTACCATGCGGATGTGTGTGGACTACCGGAAGATCAATCAGATAACACATAAAGATGCCTACCCTCTGCCCCGTATTGAAGAGTCTTTGGCCGCACTGAGAATCGCAAATTACTTCTCTACCCTTGACCTCACCAGTGGGTACTGGCAAGTGGCAGTGGCCCCGGAAGACCGGGAGAAAACCGCCTTCACCACGCCAATGGGGCTCTGTGAATTCAATAGTATGCCGTTTGGGCTGTGCAATGCCCCTGGAACCTTCCAACGGCTGATGGAGTGCTGTCTGGGACATCTGAACTTCGAGACCGTCCTGTTATACCTGGATGATGTGATTGTGTACTCTCAGACGTATGAAGCCCATCTGGAGCACCTAGCCGAGGTGTTCGCGTCCCTTGCCAAATACGGGATGAAGTTGAAGCCCTCCAAGTGCCACCTGCTGAAACCCAGAGTGCAGTACCTGGGGCACGTGGTGAGTGCGGAAGGTGTCGCCCCCAACCCTGAGAAGATCACTGTCATCCGGGACTGGCCAAGACCAACCACCGTGAGGCAAGTAAGGCAGTTTTTGGGTCTGGTGGGATACTACCGGCGCTTCATCAAGGGGTACACGAAGATGGCTGCTCCCATGCAAGACCTCCTCGTGGGACAGACCAAAGGTGGTAGACCCATCGGAGCCCCACTGGTGTGGGAGGACAGGCATGAGGAATCCTTCCGTCAGCTGAAAGCGGCCTTGACTGGAGAAGAGGTCCTAGCGTACCCTGACTACGGCTGCCCATTCATCCTCTACACAGACGCCAGCAATGTGGGTTTGGGGGCAGTCCTGTCCCAGGTCCAGGAATGAAAGGAGAAGGTGATTGCCTATGCTAGTCGAAAACTCCGGCCGACTGAAAGGAACCCTGAGAACTACAGCTCCTTCAAGCTCGAGCTCCTGGCACTGGTGTGGGCCATCACCGAGCGGTTCCACCACTACTTGGCCGCAGCAAAATTCACCGCTTTCACGTATAACAATCCGTTGACCCACCTGGACACGGCCAAGCTGGGCGCGTTGGAGCAGCGGTGGGTGGCCAGACTAGCCAACTATGACTTCACCATCAAATACAGGGCCGGTCGTGTCAACATTAATGCTGATGCCCTCTCTCGGATGCCCCACTTGTCAGAAGGTGGGTGCGAGGATGATGACCTCGAGGAGATCGAGTTGCCTGCATTCCACCGGCCACCAACTGAGAAGGTACATGTCCACCAACAACGGGTGAACCTGGATCCGCTGCCCAGTCAGGAGTGGCGGGAAGCTCAAAATCAGGCGCCCGCTGTCCGCCTCGTCAAGACCCTGGTGGAGCAAGGCGCTGCTGGGATGGACCCTGCCGCCCCAGCTGAAGCCCAACGCTTGTGGAAGGAACAGACCCGGCTGTGTCTACATCAGGGGAGGTTGTACCGTGAGCTGATCAACCCGAAGACCCATGAGAAAATCCGCCAGTTGGTTATTCCCCAAGCTGATGTACCCACTGTTCTGCAGGCGTACCATGATGGTGCCGGCCACGTCGGGTGGAAGAAGCTGGAGATGCTGTTGAGGGAGCGGTTCTATTGGAGTGGGATGCGGGAGTCTGTGGAGGCCTGGTGTCGAGAGTGCGGTCCTTGTACGTTGAGGAGGAAGGATGAAGCCAGCCAGAAGGCCTCCCTACGCCCGATCGTTAAACACCAACCGCTGGAGCTGGTCGCCTTGGACCATGTAAAGCTCACCCCCAGCCGAAGTGGGTACACTTACGCTCTGACCATAGTGGATCATTACTCCCGGTTCATAGTGGTTGTCCCGGTCAAGGACTTAACCGGCCGTACCGCCGCTAGAGCGTTCCAAGCTTACTTCTGTCGACCCCATGGATACCCTGAGAAGGTGCTTACCGACCAAGGTCCAGCCTTTGAGGCGGAGGTGTTCCATGAGTTCTGTCAGCTGTACGGCTGCAAGAAGATCACACCTTACCATGCCCAGACCAACGGTATGTGTGAGAAGATGAACCATCTGGTCCTTGGCCTCCTCAAAACGTTGCCGTTGGAGGAGCGGAACCTGTGGCCGAAGAAGCTGCCCGACTTGGTCGATATGTACAACAATATCCCGTCTAGCTCAACGAAGTGCACCCCAGCGTATCTGATGAGGGCTCGGCCTGGCCGACTGCCGGTGGACCTGGAAATGGGACTGGAAGCCCCAGAGACCCTCCCCTCAACGGCTGAATGGGATTCCCGGTGGAGGGTGCAGTACCGACAGATTCAGGAGTATGTGGAGAAGAACCTAAGTCGGAGTCGAGAACAACAGGAGCAGCGCTTCAATCAGAAAGCGTCTGCGGGCCCTTTCCAGCCTGGAGATGTGGTGTTAAAGCGGAAGAGGAAAACCCACAAGCTGGATGATCAATGGGAACAAATCCCATACGTCATCCAACCCACAGGATGGGAAGATGGAAAGGACTACCAGATCAGTCGTGACCAAGGGGGCACTTTGGCCACGGTTTTCCGGGACCATCTGAAAAGGTGCCCACCAGCATTGAGGGCGATGGCTGAAGTACCAGTTCCTCCACCTGCAGAGAAGGCAAAAGAGGTGATCCACACTGTGATGGGTGACTTCCCAGCAGACTGGCCTACACAGAACGGCGCGGTGATTCTTCCAGTGATACTGTTCCCACAACCTGTGGATGAAGAAGTGGTGGAAGTGGTCAACCGTGAGCCAGAACCAGTGCCAGTGCCCAGGGATGAACCTGTGCCCAGCTCCCCTATGCCTCCGCCTGCCCCACACGATAGCAGGGAGGAGGAACCGATTGTTCCTTCTACCCCACTGCCCAGCCCCACTGACACCGGACCCCGGAGATCCACCCATCCCAACCTAGGTAGACCCCCACTTAGGTACAGGGAGACCGTCCTTTAAAGAGGGGATCAGGAAGTCTGTGTGTGTTTGTTTGAAAGTTTGATGATAAGAGAAATTGATTACCGAAGCTTCACCTGATTCAACCGTGATTGGAAACCGGCCATTGCCGGCACCGTTGTCCCCGTGGGGACCGTTTTAAAAATTTGCATAGGAACTCCTATGGACAAGCCCGTGAATTTGCAGGGCAACCACAGACGCTAGTGGCTTGTAAATAAGTTGTGTTACCGTTACCGTTTCCGCAATTACCGCCTCTGGAGAGGCAGGTTGGAGGGAGGGCCCACAGCAGAGCAGGCTGGGGCCCAGCCACCACAGGAACCGGTGGCTACCCTCTGGAGGGGAAGGACAGATCCCGCTCGGGTAACTTGTGCTGGACTGGGGTCAAGGGGTGCTACCTGGGCTTTAGGGGCAGCATCAGGGCCAGGTTACTTGGGTGGGAGAGAGCGGAGACCGTAACCGTTAACCGTTTTAATGTTTGCAACGTTTAAGAACTGAACCTCCCGCTGTGGGATGATGCCATAAATTGTATATATGTTACCGTTTTCCCTATCTTTTCAGAAAAACAAAAGGAAAATAAAACCGGTGTTGGACGGGCAGCCCGAGGACGGTCTGCGTTTTGCTAAGGGGGAATGTGACGCCCTGGGCAAGCCAGGGGTCACAGGTCACAACATCACATGCCCCCCATATTCCCTGCAGGAACACCAAGCTAACCTAAATCCTCGTTGCCTTCCTCCAGGGGCTGATGTCCACACCAGGGGGTGGGCCAGGCGGTTGGCTCCGCCCACCGAGGAGTTCACAGCCCTGGAGGCGGGAAGAACCAGGCAGAACAGCTAGGGTAGTGAAGGAGTAAACAGTGAAGTGGTAAAGGAGGACAGTAAGAGTGGCGACAGCAAAGAAACAGTTAAGAAAGCCTGAAGTTGGTCCGGGTGTGTGCCCCGGACTGTGACAGCAAGGTCAGCAGACGGCGGTGATAGTCTGCAGGGGGACTGTTTGGAGGTTGCTGGAAGGACCGCGGACGGGTGGTGACCCGGCGGTACCGGAGCAGTATACGAAGCACAGTCAGCACCAGGGCAGGGGCCTTTCGGATCCCGGCAAGGCTAGGAGTCGCCATAATTTGCCAAATCCGTCAGTGAAGGGGACCTCTGTCTCCTAACAACCAAGTCCCGATTGAAGGCAACAGCGCGACCGTGAAGGGGAGACACCGCCACCGCCAGGGCACCAGTTTCCCAGGGCCAGCGCCTGTGGGCAAAGTAGGGCTCCTTCGGCACAGATTGAAGCCGAGGAGTGGGTAACCGGTGGGGACCCATTGCTACCAAGAGACTTTACATAGGTGCAGGGAAGAGACCGTCACCGCTAACTGCAGGGAACCGCAGCACCGTAACCTTCCGAGGGACCCGTCCAACCAGCCGTTTGGTTACCGAGAACTGTGTCGTGTTTACTGGCTGAGTGAGTACCTCCGTGCCGTGCGGCACAGCGCTGCCCCTCTGCCCCGGCACCTCCACAGGCCCCATACCCGCCTGTCCACCATACCAACCCCATCACTTGGCCCCGGGAGCACAAAGACCCCTACCCACGGAGGGGCAAATCAACAACTGGCTGCTCCGTACCAGCACTCCCGGGCTCCCCAAACAGAGCAGCGGTGGTGCCCACTCAATCACCACAGCCGTGGGTGGCGTCACGGACAATAAACTATCCCAAAACCCAATCCACTTTCACTCACGGGCGAGGAGCGCCGCTCGAGTCCCCGGGATCTGGCCCATCGCTCAAGCCACCGAGCAGCAGCAGCAGCAGGCCGCAGCAGCCGCGGCAGCCGGACCCGAGCAGAGGGAGAGCGCGGCGTCCCCTCCTCCGCCCACGACACGTGTGAAGCTGCCGTAGCGATAATATTCGCTACGGCAGCTAACACAAGATATTGCATGTGGGACAGGGGCGAGAACTATCGTGCTCGGCATCACTACAATCGGCTAGCGATGTCGCAACGTGCAAAGTACCCCTAAGGCTTAATTGTAACCTTTATGCGGTGTTCCCCAATTATTTATGGCTACTATCTGCTGCATCAAGTGAAAAAAAGTATACTTACCAGCTTCACCAGTACCACTTCTGCTACCTCGCTACTGCCTCTCCCAGCAGATATGTAGCATTATCATGCCACTTTACCGCTGCAGACTATCACTGGCTGCAGCTTTCTCTATTTCTTTAGAGTGGAAATCTCTATTCCATTAGAGAAAGCTGCAGCCAATCAGCAGCGGTCAGATGATATTGTAAAGTGACCACAAGGAGAAATAGTGGGTTATTGCAGGAGCTGCACTGGTTCGGGAGGTGAGTATGTGTACCACCCCGGTGTTAGTCGGCCTGCTTGGATCCGGGATCGTCGTGGCTCGAGGGGTCTGGACCCGACTTGCCAGACACTTTGATCTGTAAAAAGGGGGGTATTTACAGGGGATTAGTTCATGACGCCACCTGCGGTTTGCGGTAATGGGAGTACCACCGCTGCTGGAAGGAGTATCGGGGCAGATGGTGGGAAGCAGCAAAGTGTCAGTCCCTCCGCAGGTAGGTAAGGCCCCGGACTCAGGGTGTTGGTGGATAGATTTGGGAGGACAGGGTGAAGCGGAACAGGGTACTCACTGTGGGTAGTCGTGGTGCTGGATGAGGTTTAGAAAGGAGACACACACACTGCAGGTAAACCAAAGTCTCTGTGTACAGCTGCCGCTGCCAGGAGTCCGTTAAGTACCCGGTCCCACCGATGTCACTTAAGTGGGCTTTACACGCTAGCAATATCGGTACCGATATCGCTAGCGTGCGTAACCGCCCCCATCCTTGTGCGACACGGGCATATCGCTGCCCGTCGCGCACAAAATCGCACTCCCCGTCACATGGCTTACCTGCCCTGCGACATCACTCTGGCCGTTGACCCGCCTCCTTTCTAAGGGGGCTGGTTGTTCGGCGTCAGAGCGACGTCACACGGCAGGCGTCCAATAGAAGCGGAGGGGCGGAAATGAGCGGGACGTAACATGCCGCCCACCTCCTTCCTTCCGCATTGGCGGTGGAGGCAGGTAAGGAGATGTTCTTCGCTCCTGCGGTGTCACACATAGCGATGTGTGCTGCCGCAGGAACGAGGAATAACATCGCTAATGAGAGGTAAACGATTTTTTGTTTTAGGACAACCTCTCCGCAGCAAATGATTTTGGCCGCTTTTGTGATCGTTTTAGGTCTCACATAAGTGTCACACGCTGCGATATCGTTAATGACGCCGGATGTGTGTCACTAACGACGTGACCCCGACGATAAAACATTAACGATATCATAGCATGTAAAGCCCCCGTTAGTGATCTGGAGCCTGCCTCTGTGCACAATTTGTGGTCTGTTAGTGGACCCCGTGGCTTGAAGCTGTTGGGGGGCCCTATTCACTATTTGTAGCGTAGTTGTGCTCTTGAGGGCTGGCATGTGGGACTTTAGTCGGTTACTGTGTCTGGAAACACCCATGTCCCCCTCGTTGTGCTGATGCCCTCAACCTCTGAGCTCGTAGGGAAGTCCTTAAAGATCCTCTTCCTTCTAAGTGAATTGCCAGGACGTTGACTCGGCTCCTGACCTAGGGTCCTGTACCCCGTCGTGCTTGGTCATTTCTATTGGGCCCTTCTGGTGCTGACAGTCCTCCAAGACTATGTCCGTCATACCCTTGTCCAATGTCCCTGCTACCGGTCCCCAACTCCTCTGGACCCGAATCACCGCTTGCGACCCAGTGTCCCTAGCTCCACAGGAGCTCACTGTCCCAGCTCCTGTTTCTTTGGAGCCTACTTCCTTCTCTCTTGTCTCCCTCTCACAGTCTGCTCAGTTCCCCCCCAAGTGACCGGCCCATTTCCAGTTAGTCCAACCCCGCTGGTGTGTCTGCAGTCACTGATGTGAGGTGTTTGGGTTTTGTGGTGCAGTTGGGAGTGACATCGGTTTCTTGGGTACCTGTAACCATGGGAGGTAAGCCCTGCACCCTGGGTAAGGATGCAGTATCCTATGGCACCCTCACGCCTCACATACTGCCGTGGGACCCCATGCTCAACAGCCTGCGCCTCCTTTCCATGAACACCGTGCCGCTGGTCTTCAGCTGGGATGAGATACCTGGGAGCAGCAGTTGCTGCCTCCGTTGCGGCCGGGCGGACTGCTGGGGCCGACATCATCTCTGTTGCGGCTGGGCAGACTGCCGGTGTCGAAAGGGATGTCGTCAGCGGTGCCGGAGCGATGGTGACGGTAAGGCCTGAGGGCCCAGCAGCTGGGTCCTCCCCCGTAGATGGTACGGGCTTCGCTGCCTTGGACTCGGGCAGCGGGTCGGTTGGGGCGTTGGCTGCGGGCACGGGCAACGAGGGAAACGGCATGGCAGACGGGAGCAGGCCGGGCCCCTCAGCCGGGACGGCCGGTTTCTGGGGAACATAGGGGCGTGGGTCACTGCTTACCCGCTCCTCCGAGATCATCTCCACTTCGCGAGCCCGGACGGCTGCAGCCATGCCCTTCATCTCCGACACCCACTTCGCCAGCATGAAGTGGGCTTGGGCCTGGATACTCCGACACATCCTGCCGCGTTGGTGTCCAGGAACTGGTTTCTGCAGAGTCCTGGCGTCCCTGCACTTATCAGCCGCGGTTACATCAGCTCTTCCCGCTTCTCCCCATTCGCTATCTCGGCCGATCAGTTTCGCTTTTCGACCTCTCACTTTGCTGCATGGCCACGTTCCCAGGGGGCGGGGCTTCAGTTCTCACACTCTGTTCTCGGGGAAGAAGACTCTGGCAGGAATCTTCGCGCCAAAAGATGGCGGCAAGATGGCGGATTCTGAAACTTTTACAACGGATCACCGCTAACTTCACTTCAAGGCACACTTCACTAGGTAAGTGAATGGGTAAGTATCCTGTTCGTGATGCCAGAAGAGTCGATGTGTACCGCCTCGCGCTCGGCTACAGCCGAGCTGCTCGAGTCCGGCCTCATTGGTGGGTGGCTCGAGCACCTCCGGACCTGGAGTCACTTTGCTCTGAAAGGGGTGCTGGCGCTTTTGGAGGGGAGTAGGTAAGTGCACGGCCGGAGCCGTGTATGAGTTCATGACGCCACCCACGGGTTGTGGTGAAGTTGGACACCACCGCTGCGATTACTGGGCACCCGGGGGAGATGGTAGTGCAGCAAGATATTAACCCCTCTGTGGGTAGGGATGATGGCCCCGAGACCCGTTGGGGATAGCTGGATGGTGCAGGGCGGTGCGCGGCCGGATGGCACTGTTGTACTCACAGTTATTGACACACACAAATTTTTAGTAAAGTAAAGTTGATGGTGGTCGGTGCCCGCAGCCGGCTGCGTCTGGTCCCCCACCTGGTTCGGTGGTCTTGGCTTTTCTCCTGCACCATGTTGTGTACTTCCGCTGCCTGCGCCTCAGCGTCATGAGTCCGCTCCCCGACCTGGTAGATGTCGGGAGAGCCCTTTTGCCCACAGACGCTGGCCTGTGGGATCTCTCTGCCTGTGCGGTGGCTTTCTATCCCCCTCGTTGGGCTGTTGTCTTCAGTCGGGACTTGGATGGGAAAGGACCTATAGTCCAGACCGCAATCAGTTAATTAACTCAGTCCAGTGGGTTCTGGACCTCGTTTCAGGGTCTGAGTACCCCCCTTTGTGCTCCGGTTTCCAAGACGGTTCCCTGGGTCGGTATCGGCGGGCTACTACCCTGTCCCGATCCACCACAGTTCCACTGAGCCGTCTTCCCGGCTCCTGCAGGCTAAGGCCACCATTTGCCTCCTAGCAAAGGTACCAGGGCTCTGATCCCGGCACCCGTCAGACTCCTTCCCTCCACTACTGACTACCGACTACTGACTAACTACGTTTTTCCCGCCTCAGGCTCTCTGAACTCCTCGGTGGGCGTGGTCAACCACCTGGCTCTGCCCCCTGGTGTGTCCATCCAGTCCTGAGGGGGGTGACTAGGGTTTAAAGTTTGGCTGATGACAACTTATTGTGGGACAGGTGTAATGCGGGGCTCTACCTGTGACTACCTGGCTAGTCCAGGGCGTCACATGCGCAGCATTACAGAATGAATTTAGCCACAAAAGAAAATAATTCTTTATGTAAATTTTCAGGCAGAATATTAGAGAAATGTAAAGAGTCTCCAGAAATGTAATCACATGTGTAAGACAAGAGTTTATACAACAGACATTACAGGAGAGGTAAGCGGTGGCAAGTGGTGGGATCGAGATAATAGTGTGTGTGAGTGTGAGACCCATACTCCCAGACACTAAAGACTGCCTGCAGCAGCTGTGGCTGCTGGGGCCTTCAGACTAGCTCAACACTAGAGTGTCAGAGTGCAGATACTGTAGGTGTGTGGGCGCATCAGGTGTCAGTTCTGTGTCAGTGACCAAAGTCTGCAAGAATGGCTGATGGCACCAGGAGCAAAGCTAAAGAAATGGCTGATGCTCTGGCCAGAGGCGAGGAGGTAGAGGACGGTGCTGTGGACAACAATGAGGAGGTTGACCTCGAGTCCTCCATGAGCCCGACGCCAGAGAACCGTTCTGCAGAGGACAGCGCACAACCTGGCAATTATGGACAAGATGAGGAGGAGCTCACCCAAGGGTCCTCAACGAGCCAGATGCCAGCCCTCCGCTCTGCAATGGACAGTGAATCACCAGGTTCCGCAGCGGGCCGCAGATCACTACGTGTCATTCCACCGAGCCTGGCAGGCTCGGATAGCCTTCTTCAAATGGCTATGGCCCTACTCCAGGCTGGAGACCGGGAGGGCTACAAGGAACTCATGGCAGAGCGCAGGGCAGCGTGTGAGGCTGAGGCTGCGGAGCGGCAGGCAGCGCGGGAAGCTGCGGAGCGGCAAGCAGCGCGTGAAGAGCGACAGCAACAGGCAGAGCGTGACCACCAGCTGCAGCTAGCTCAGCTCCGGCCCTCATCAGCCACCCGTGACCTTCAAGACACCAAACTTCCAAAGGTCCGTGTTGAGGACTTCCCAGTGCTGGAGAAGGATGGAGACTTGGACTCTTTCCTGGCTGCTTTTGAACGGACTTGCCTGCAGCACCATCTGGACAAGGACCAGTGGGCTGACCCCCCCATTTAAGGGGTAAGGCCCTAGATATCCTTGGGGACTTGCCTGCTGAGGCAGATCAGGGCTACGACACCATCAAGCGGGCCCTGATCCAACAGTACAACCTCACTCCAGAGTCCTACCGCAAGAAGTTCCGGAGCCTACAGAAGGGACCAAAGGACTCCTGGGCTGACCACCGGCGGGCACTTGCCCGAGCTGCCGACCACTGGACCCAAGGCCTGCAGCTTACCACCGGACCGGAGATCCTGGACTTGTTCATCACGGAGCAACTCTTGTGGAACTGCCCGGAGGATCTCCGCCAGTTCATCCGAGACCAGAAGCCTAAGGGGTCCACGGCTACAGCTGCCCTGGCCGATGACTACACCAACAATCGGGCTCCTGAGGCCAAGAGAGCGGCCACCAGCAGCACCTGGAGAGGGGGTAAGATGAATTCTGCGACTGCCCCACCTGCCGCTAGACCGCAGGGGGTATCCCCCTCAACTCCCCTCTCCAGGCCCGTGGCAGAACCAAGACGGTGCCACCAGTGCAACCAACCTGGACACTTCAAGGCCATGTGCCCTGAGCGTCCCAAGGCCCCGGCCCCATCCCCGTCCCAAGGGCCACCCAAGGTGTATTGTGTGGGTGGGGGTGGTGGTAGGTCCCTGGACAGCTTCCAACCTGTCACCGTCGGCCGGTCTGTGACCATGGGACTGCGAGACAGCGCCTTGGAGGTGACTCTGGTGCGGCCTGAGATGGTGTTCCCCCAAGACTTGGTACCCGGTGGTTCGTGACATATTGGTAATGATACCTTCATTAATCCACTGTCCCACAGATTCTCTGATTTGCCAATATACTCTTTCCTTTATTCTCCTTCTGGTCCAGGCCATCATGACATCTTCTCCTGACAACTGAGTTTGTTGCGGTGTCATCTTTGGCCTTTCACCAGAAGTGATTTTGTCTTTTGTCTTCCATGTTTTATAGCCATTAGTTTTGAACTATTTGTTGGCTCTTACATTGATCTAGTCTCTGACTACAAATATTGCTGCACATTCCACCATATTCCTGATCCAGCACTGGCTATTTTCCAAATACAATTATTTTCTTGCTTTTTAGGCTAAGTATACATGAGGTGTCTTTTTATTACTATAAAAAGTTATATTATTCTTTAGGTTTGAAGAAGTCATCAATTATAGGATCCTCTGGGAACTCTCAACTTGCCATGTGGGCAATATGGCTTCCCAAGGGAGGAGTCTGGTATATCAATATTTATTACTTTAGTCATATTATCCACTTTTTCACATACCATACTTTGATTCACTTTGAATCCATTTATAGCTTTCCTTGCAGCTCTGTAATAATCAATTTATAGGGCACGGTTATGATTCTAACAGATCTTAACTTTTGATTGATTTTTCTATAATAACCTGATATTCCTCGGGCCAGTCTGCATAGTAATTACTAGCCCCAATAGTGGTGCTATTAGTGTTAAACACTGTCTTTATCTTTCACTCGCTAAGTATTCTCTGCTTTATAGAATATTCTTTCTCTTTTTACATTCAGCTTTTGTAGTCATAAAATATCGCTATACTCATCCAAGTCCTAGATAGTTGTTTTTTTGTGCTTCACTGTATGATTATTTTTCCCATTTACCTTAAGCCTCAGTATCATTCCATTACTCCATCATTATCTGTACCATACCTGCAATGCAACTTTCAAGAAACTTCAAATATGGGCATGTAATCTACTGTTAATGGTAAACGTACAGTTTAAATGAATATGACATTTTAGTAAATGGAACCTGAGATTCAATTCCATTCACACGTTGCAGATATTTATTCTATAGTTCTGCATTTGGTGGGATGTTTTGATCAGCGGAGGAAAAAAGGACAAAACCTAAATGAAGCTTTTCACAGCCTTGTAATAGAGTAAGTTACACAAAATTTATATTCAGGCTTAACAACCGCACAAAAATTGGTGGAAAATTAAGAGACTTTCAGTGTGCATAAAAATATTAATGTATCAGTAATAGGGATGATCGAATACCTCAAATATTCGGCTTCGCGAATATTTTCCGAATAGGTCGCCACTATTCGACTATTCGCGAATATTCCATACGCAATGTAAGTCTATGAGAAACCCGAATAACAACTATTCGGAACTATTCAGGCTTCCCATAGACTTACATTGCACAAATCGCATATCGACGACCTATTCGGAAAATATTTGCGAAGTCGGATATTTGAGGTATTCGATTATCCCTAATCAGTATTTTTTTGGTAATTATTAGAAAAGAGCAAATTTTTTGAAATTCGAATTCATCAACATGTGCAGCAAATAAATTAGCACAAATTTCAATACTGGAAAGCTTATAATTACTCATAAAATACATGCTGGGGAGAAGAGAGAGAACCTTGCTGTCCATAAGAACTTAGGGGCACTTTGCACACTACGACATCGCAGCTGTGATGTCGGTGGGGTCAAATCGAAATTGACGCACATCCGGCGTCGCAGTCGATATCGTAGTGTGTAAATCCTTTTTGATACGATTCAGGAGCGCAAAAATCGTATCATCGGTGTAGCGTCGGTCATTTCCATAATTTCGGAAGGACCGATGTTACGATGTTGTTCCTCGTTTCTGCGGCAGCACACATCGCTGTGTGTGAAGCCGCAGGAGCGAGGAACATCACCTTACCTGCGTTCTGCGGCTCACGCCGGCTATGCGGAAGGACGGAGGTGGGCGGGATGTTTACGCCACGCTCAGCTCCACCCCTCCGCTTCTATTGGCCGCCTGCCGTGTGACGTCGCTATGACGCCGCACGACCCGCCCTCTTAATAAGGAGGCGGTTCGCCGGCCAGAGCGACGTCGCAGGGCAGGTGAGTGCATGTGAAGCTGCCGTAGCGATAATGTTCACTACGGCAGCTATCATCCTGATATCGCAGGTGCGATGGAGGCGGGGACTATCGCGCTCGGCATCGCAAGCATCGGCTAGCAAAGTCGTAGTGTGCAAAGTACCCCTTACACTCTGTAGCAGGGGTGGGGAACCTTTTTTCTGCCAAGGGCCATTTGGAAATTTCTACCAACTTCGGGGGCTGCACAAATTTATTAACTTGAAAATTACTCCGCTATATTTGGTGAAACAGTTAATTAACTCACCTCTACACCCCTACTGTGGTGGCTGGAGCTGATTGTCTATGGTGCGGCTGTGATGTTAGGTGATACTGATCATGTTGCTTCTCACAACTGCTTTTCCACGTTTGTCTCGGTCTGGAACACAGTCAACTTTTTGTGATAATAAGATTGGAAAGTCATATACGTAAAATAGGAGATGCTGGGACTGATGTATATACATCACAGGAAATTCTGGGGGAATATACATTCAGAAGAGGGGCTGGGGACATATATATATATATATATATATATATATATATATGTATATATATATATATATATATATAGATAGACAGTACAGACCAAAAGTTTGGACACACCCTCTCATTCAAGGAGTTTTCTATATTTTCATGACTCTAAAAATTGTAGATTCACATTGAAGACATCAAAACTATGAATGAAAACATGTGGAATGAAATACTTAAAAAAGTGGGAAACAACTGAAAATATGTCTTATATTCTAGGTTCTTCAAAGTAGCCACCTTTTGCTTTGATTACTGCTTTGCTCACTCTTGGCATTCTCTTGATGAGCTTCAAGAGGTAGTCACCGGAAATTGTTTTCCAACAGTCTTGAAGGAGTTTCCAGAGATGCTTAGCACTTGTTGGCCCTTTTGCTTTCACTCTGCGGTCCAGCTCACCCCAAACCATCTTGATTGGGTTCAGTTCTGGTGACTGTGGAGGCCAGGTCATTTGGCGTAGCAACCCATCACTCTCCTTCTTAGTCAAATAGCCCTTACACAGCCTGGAGGTGTGTTTGCGGTCATTGTCCTGTTGAGAAATAAATGATGGTCCAACTAAACGCACCCAGATGGAATAGCATGCCGCTGCAAGATGCTGTGGTAGCCATGCTGGTTTAGTATGCCTTTAAATTTGAATAAATCCCCAACAGTGTCACCAGCAAAACACCCCCACACCGTCACACCTCCTCATCCATGCTTCACAGTGGGAACCAGGCATGTAGAGTCCATCCGTTCACCTTTTCTACAAAGACAAGGTGGTTGGATCCAAAGATCTGAAATTTGGACTCAGACCAAAGCACAGATTTCCACTGGTCTAATGTCCATTTCTTGTGTTCTTTAGCCCAAACAAGTCTCTTCTGCTTGTTACCTGTCCTTAGCAGTAGTTTCCTAGCAGCTATTTTACCATGAAGGCCTGCTGCTCAAAGTCTCCTCTTAATAGTTGTTCTAGAGATGAGAAGGTGTGTCCAAATTTTTGGTCTGTACTGTGTGTATCCATACATCACAGGAGGAGCTGTGGCAACTACATCACTGGAGAGTCTTGGGGCATATACATCACTGGAGAGTCTGGGTGCATAGATATCACAGGAGAGGCTGAAGCATATACATCACAGGAGGGGCTGTGGCATATACAGTACCTCACTGGAGATGCTGGGCCATACAGACCACAGGAGGGACTGATGACATATACATCATAGGAGACGGGGTACAGTATATATATATATTATATATATATATATACAGTACAGAACAAAAGTTTTTTGGTCCACTGATAAGGACAGGCAACAAGCAGAAGAGACTTGTTTGGGCTAAACAACACAGGGAATGGACATTAGGCCAGAGGAAATCTGTGCCAGACCAAAACCCATCGGGATGGTTTGGGGTGAGCTGGACCGCAGAGTGAAGACATATTTTCAGTTGTTTCACACTTTTTTGTTAAGTATTTCATCCCACATGTGTTAATTCATAGTTTTAATGCCTTCAATGTAAATCTACAATTTTCAAAGTCATAAAAATAAAGAAAACTCTTTGAATGAGAAGGTGTCTCCAAACAAGAGAACCTGGGGCATAGACATCACAGGAGGGGCTGGGGCATACACATCACAGAAGGAGCTGGGGCATATATACTTCACAGGATATGCTTGGGCATATACATCATAGTAGGAGCTGGGTTATATACATCCCAGGAGGGGCTGGGGCATATACATCATGGGGGGGAGAATGACATCACTGGGGTCATAGACAACACTGGGGGTGGCACACAGCACTCAGGGGAAAGCACAGTACAAGGGAGGGGGGAACATAGCACTGGGGGTCACACTGTACTGGTAGGCATGCACAGCACTGAGGATGTTAAAGCTGCTGTTCCTCTTCTTCTGTAGGATGGAAGCGTATCGCATGCTAACCCCACCCACAGAGTAAGTCCTCAGCATACCAGCGTGAGGAACTAACGGTATGCACACACTGCATTTGGTAGTGAATGCTGTGTGCACATCCTTGCAGTGCACGTGGGAATTTAAAGATCCGCAGACATTAAGACGCACTTGCTGCCAGAGCACTGCGGTCCCTGGGAATCTGCTTGGGGGTAGCAGTAAAGATCATTGCATACATCTCAGGCTGGATGTTCCCCACGCCTGCTCTATAGGAAAGAAATAGAAAGAGTGAGAGGATCCGGTGACCGTAAGAACTTATACTCGATGAGAAAGTGAGAGGATCTCACTGATCATAGGAGCTTACACTCTATAAGAAACAGATAGAGGACCCCACTAACTATAAGAGCTTACACTCTACAGGGGAGAGAGAGGACCCCACTGACTATAAGAGCTTACACTCTATGTAGTACCCCTGAAGCCCTCAGGGTGCTACAAGGTTCTGCATCCCCACAAGGATGCTAGGCCTACCCCCTTAGGGACCCAGAACCCCAGTGCCGGTAACACCAAAAACCCAGGTGATCCCAGTTTTCCCCAACAATTCCCCACACAATGGTACCTAGCTAGCTAGCTAGGGTGGGACCATGGATGGCCACCTAGAGGTGGAGCCACTCCAGTCCACTAGTTGACCAGGTGGGAGGGGCAGGCTGTGTAGAGTAGTTGAGAACACAGGAAGTCGGTGGTCTGAAAAAGAAGGTAGACTGCAGTGAGACAGAGCAGTCAGTAGTCAGTCTAAGTTCAGAGTTGACTGTGGAAGTGTAGTGATTCCCTGACTCGGGTTGATGGTGACCTGGTACCCAGGAGAGATGGTTGCCGGTGGAGTACAGTGGAGTACTCCCGAAGCTACGCACCGACGGGGTACAGGACCCTAGGAGAGGAAAGAGCTTCAAGCAGACCTGTTAACACCTGCACAGCAAAGGGGACCATCAAGGACCTTGCTGACCCTAAAGAATCTGAAGACTCAGTAGCAAAGAGAGAGCCGGGGACAGGACCAGAGACTCCATTTCCACAGGGTTCATGCTACCGTCAGGCGGACAGAGGTGGACAAGCCACAAACCGGGGACCCCCAGTGTTCCATACCATGGGGACCCACTTACCAGAGACAGGTGCAGGGGAAGAAGGTACCAGAGAACCAGACTGGCACTGGGACGAAGGGGACCTGGAGGCGAAACCAGCTGGCCTCGGGCAACTAGTTAACACCCGAAAAGTGAGTAAACCAGTTGCACTGAATACCTGTCTGGACTCCTTCTTCCGATGCCCACCGCAACATACACCCACTGGGGCAATACCCTACCATACTAGCTGCAATACCATCAGCCCCAGTAGAGACACTGCAGCGGCAGCTCCCTACACTTAGTTGCAACACCGCAAGTGGCGTCACAAATAACTTTATTCACAAATCCCCTGTAAATATCCCAATTACAAAAAGGGCCCAGGGCATGGAACCGGGTAACGGCCACCATCGTGACATTCCCAATAGAGACACTGCCCGGAACCGAGTACCCCATACCCCTGGGTGCTACACTCTACAGAGAAGAAAGAGAGATAGGACCTCGTTGACCATAAGACCTTACATTCTGTAGAAAAAAAGAGAGAAGGACCCTGATGACCATAAGAGCTATAGCAAAGAGAGAAAGGACCTCACTGACCATAACAGTTTACATTCTATAGCAAAGAGAGAGGGCCCTGCTGACCATAAGAGCTTACACTCTATAGTATCATATAGTATCATAGTATCATAGTTTTTAAGGTTGAAGGGAGACTCTAAAGGCTGCTTTACACCAGACAATCTATCGTGCGATAGATCGTCGGGGTCACGGTTTTTGTGATGCACATCCAGCATCGCTGGCGATGCCGGCCTGTGTGACACCTCCTAGCGACGCAGTATCGCTCACAAATCGTGAGTCGGGTACTGCTCGCTAGGTTCCATAATATCATTTAATTTAGTTGACCATCGTTTCCGTGGTAGCACACGCCGCTCCGTGTGACACCACGGGAACGATGAGCAGCTCACCTGCCTCCCGCGGCGGCCGCCGGCTCTATGTGGAAGGAAGGAGGTGGGCGGGATGTTTACGTCCCGCTCATCTCCGCCCCTCTGCTTCTATTGTCCGGCGGCCGTGTGACGTCGCTGTGACGCCGAACGTCCCTCCCACTCCAGGAAGTGGACGTTCGCCGCCCACAGCGAGGTCGCATGAGAGGTAAGTATGTGTGACGGGGGTTACTAACTTTGTGCGACACGGGCAGCGATTTGCTTGTGACGCAAAAAGGACGGGGGCGGGTACGATCGATTGTGAAATCGCACAATCGGTCGTACCGTGTAAAGCAGCCTTAAGTCCATCTAGTTCAACCCGTAGCCTAATATGTTGATCCAGAGGAAGGCAAAAAAAAAGAGCTTACACTCTATAGAAGAGACTAAAGGCCGCTTTACACGCTGCGATCTCTCTAGCGAGATCGCTAGTGTGCATACCCACCCCAATTGTTTGTGGGTTACGGCCATATCGCTGCCTGTGGCGCACAAAATCACGCGGACCCGTCACACATACTTACCTGCATAGTGATGTCGCTGTGACCGACGTACCGCCTCCTTTCTAAGGGGGCGGTTCGTTCGGCGTCTCAGCGACGTCACTAAGCGGCCGCCCAATCAAAGCGGAGGGGCGGAGATGAGCGGGACGAACATCCCGCCCACCTCCTTCCTTCCTCATTGCTGACGGGATGCAGGTAAGGTGAGGTTTCCTCGTTCCTGCGGTGTCACACGTAGCGATGTGTGCTGCCTCAGGAACGACGAACAACATTGTAACTGCAGCAGCAAAGATAATTGGGATTAGTGGGGGATGTCACCGATTAGCAATTTTGAACGTTTTTGCAACGATTCAAAATCGCTAATAGGTGTCATACGCAACGACATCGCTAACGCAGCCGGATGTGCGTCACAAATTCTGTGACCCCAACCACATCGCTTTAGCGATGTCGTAGCCTGTAAAGCGGCCTTTACCCAGTGACTCTGGAGATGGAATATGACTTAGCATACAATCTGTGCTCTGCTGGGAACTTTATCTCAAACTTAGTTTTCTGTGACTCAATTTGCTCATCTCTAGTAGTTGTAAGAATGTGTGCTGATATTGTGGATGTAGTTACCCGCATCTAACTAAATGCTTCCTATGTGGCCATTTTAGCACCAATGCCATAGACACCCATTATGATTTCCATTATGTGTTAGCAGATAATGTTGGTTGTCTATGCTTTTAGTTGTAGAGAAAAAAAAAGAAAAATCAGGTTGACAATTCTGCTTATATTCCTGCTCTCTCAGGACTTTTGCATGCAGGCACATAAAGATCCATATTATGGATTCATAAACTCTCCATGTTGCCATCATGTAATGCGGTTCTCTAGCTCTCCAAAGCAACATTTATTTTTTCGTTGCAAATGTGCCTCTGACAAAGATTACCGTCATATTTCAGCACGCCATAATCATGTTCTTTTTTGTTTTCTACATGAATCAGTGAGAAAACAGCTCTGTGTACCTCTGTATAAAATGAAAACAAGAACTTACTGTACTAGTCTATATGTGGTCAACAATACTTTCTTGCAGAGCTGCATTCGTCACCCTATAACCCTGTATTTAGTAGGGTTAGCATATTTACCAAGATGTGTTAATGACGTGATAGCATCAATACTAATAAGCAGTAAAACAAGATGTTTTCTATCACGCTAGATACGGGGAAGTACCAAGTGAATGGCAAAAGGGAAGGGAAACACTGCATTTAGAGAAGGTGGAGATGATGACCCGTTAGTAAAGGCTGCTTTACACGGTACGACCGATTGTGCAATTTCACAATCGATCGTACCCGCCCCCGTCCTTTTTGCATCACGGGCAAATCGCTGCCCGTGGCGCACAAAGTCGGTAACCCCCGTCACACGTACTTACCTCTCGTGCGACCACGCTGTGGGCGGCGAACGTCCACTTCCTGGAGTGGGAGGGACGTTCGGCGTCACAGCGACATCACACGGCCGCCGGCCAATGGAAGCGGAGGGGCGGAGATGAGCGGGACGTAAACATCCCACCCACCTCCTTCCTTCACATAGCCGGCGGCGGCCGCGTGACGCAGGTGAGCTGCTGTTCATCATTCCCGGGGTGTCACACGGAGCGGCGTGTGCTACCACGGAAACGATGAACAACTAAATTAAACGATATTATGGAACCTAGCGACCAGTACACGACTCACGATTTGTGAGCGATACTGCGTCGCTAGGAGGTGTCACACAGGCCAGCATCACCAGCGATGCCGCATGTGCGTCACAAAAACCGTGACCGCGACGATCTATCGCACGATAGATTGTCTGGTGTAAAGCAGCCTTAAGTGTACAGCTGGCCCCTGGTGTCCCTCACCACCCTAGATAGGTTCCAAACCTATGCGCTGAGCCAGATACCTGACCCTAGCATGAGCCTAGATGGATGGGATAAGCTCTTCATCAACTCCACTAAACACTGAAGAAGACACAGGGAGCACACACATGGGAAAAGCGCATGGACAACTTATCTCCAGATGCCTCAGGAAGTTCAGCAAAGATAAGCAACAATCCTACAGATGAGTGCAAATCACCTGCTTGCATCCAGAGCTTGTGAAGGAACTGAATATCACAAGCACAACTCCAGGGGAAATGAGAGTATGTAAACCCAAGGGGAAATACAGATGATCAGCAGCTGAAGTGAAGAGGAGCTCCGCTGGGTCCTAAAGGAAAAAGGATGAAATCCAACAAAGGAGCTACCTAGTACACTGAATTCTGACAGCAGGAATAATAGAAAGTCAGGGAGCATTTTGCGCAGCCAAACACAGTGACCTTCTATTGACGGATACCACAGGACTGTTTGTCCCCAATGACACACCCGTGATATTTTCATTTGCCATCATCATGTCATGAGCTGTCTGGTTCCACACACGAGGCTTACTACTACAGCGTATGACTCTGTTCACATTGCAGAGTCCAACATGCAGCCTGGAAGCTCTTAGGGTACTTTCACACATCCGGATTTTTGCTCTGCGGCACAATACGGCGTTCTGCAGAAAAACCGCAACCGGCTTTTGTAACGCCGGTTGCGTTTTTTTTTTGCATAGACTTACATTAGTGCCGTATTGTGCCGCAGGGGCTTGCGTTCGGTCCGGTTTTTGCCGCATGCGGCAGATTTAGCCGATGCCGCGGCCGGATCGAACGTTCCCTGCAATGTATTTTGCTCCGGCAAAAAACACCGCATCGCGCCGCATCCGGCCGCTGCGGCGCATTTTTCAATGCATACCTATGGAGGCCGGATGCGGCGTGATGCGGAAAAAAAACGCATCCGCTCGCCGCATGCGTTTTTTTCCACTTCGCATGCTCAGTAGCATGCCGTAACCGGAAAAAAACGGACGGGCCGCATGTAAAAACTTATGCAAAGGATGCGGTGTTTTCGCATAGTTTTCACAGCCGGATTGAGCCGCAGTGCTCAAACCGGATGTGTGAAAGTAGCCTTAAGTGTTCAGCTCGGCTGGGCGTCAGCTGAGATTTTTCACAGTTTCCAGCTGTGCAGGAGTTAATCCTTTTTGGAATAGTCTGCAATTCCTCTTTGAGCCAGGCTGCTAATTACCATCTCCAGCTGGTCTAAGGCTAGGGTGTGTAGTGAGAGGCTTCGGAAGATAGCATCAGCGATCTGGGTCTCAGTGGTTATTAGTTTATGGTGAACAGCAGTTGCTTTGTTGCGTGGTGTGTAAGTTTTTCCCTTCCCTTTTCTTTATTCCTCTGTACACATATTGTCTCTCCTTTGTGTGTGAGTGTGTATGAGGTTTTGTTCTCCATTGTCCATATCTTTTCTGTAGGTTTTTGTTGCTGGGTTCTCGGCCCGCTCCCAGGGTTGAGCTGAGTAAGATCAGGGCTGGACAGGAGACAGGGCCAGGTCGGGGGCCCGGACCTCCCTACCTTCAAGGGTACTCCCTGGGTGAGGGTGAGCATAGGGGCCCCAGTCTAAGGGCCAGCTCAGAAGCTCCTTGTCTGTCAGTACCACCCCCGTAAGACATCATTTGTAGACTTTTTGGCTAGCAGATGTCGGCTCGGATAAAAGCAATAATATTTTATTTATTTTTCCAAGTATTTTCGTGAAATGATAAACATTGAAAAGACATTGTAACTTTTGATGACAAAACCCTATTTGTTTGCATATATAAAAAAATAGTTTTGAAAAATTTCGCAAACAAGTAAAACAAGGACGGCCTGCGTTCCACAAGACATACCTTATTTCAGAAAATGTGTATTATATTACCTCCTGCCATTAATATCTGGAGGAAAGGCAGTTCACAGGGAAGCGAGAAGTGATTAAAGATCTAATTATAAACATACCACGACCTGCAATTTATAAAGCAGAAAAAGAGCAGGCCGGTGAGACGGTGAATCTATACTTGCTTCTGTTTACCGATGACGAGACCGTGTGAAAGCAGCGCAGTGCCGTCCGGAGCCGCCTATACCTGGCATTGCAATTACTGTGAACCATTGTGCAGTCCAGCTGCAGGGAACAAGGCTGATGACAAATTTACAAGATTAATGTGTTTAATGAAAAAAACTGCACACCCAAATGTATTCCAGACCAGAATAACATACAATGGATGAGGTTGGTATAAATCATTACAAAGGAACGGTGGGGTAATCACCTGTCGTGACCAATCATTGCCAACTGGCATCTTCACAGATCCCCTGGATGTAATGGATGTGACACTCCTTAACTCTTTGTATTGCATCTTAAAGGGGTCATCCCAGCTTGTCATATGGCTAAAAATGCATAGTGCGCTAGTAAACACAAGCAAATTTGCAAATTCATCTCTTCTTAAAAAATCGTGTATGTTCTCAAGAATGGAGGGAATTTTAATTTAATACTATAGTTTACTGCTCATTTCTTAAAGTACTAATCTCCATCACAGGAAGCTAATTTCTCAGGAAAGAAGCGTGTGCTTACAAGCTGTTTGCTAACCAGCTTGTCAGTGCTGCTCTGAATCTTACCATATAGCTGGGTTTGATTAGCTTCAGTGCATTTGTACTTTTACACTGATACAGAGGCAAGGTCGCCTCTGTTTATAGGGAATTTGTCACCAGAGTTTTGCTACCCCATCTGGGAACACCATAATGTAGAGACAGAAACCCTGATTCCCATGATGTGTCACTTACTGAGCTGTTTGCTGTCATTATGCTAAAATCACTATTTGCTCTGCTGCAGATCTAGCAGTTATTTCAATTTGGAATCCAGTTTAACCCCCGCCCACACCACTGATTGACATCTTTCAGCCCATGTACAGGGTACACAGTAAGCTGCCAATCAGTATTGGGGGCAGGTTTAAACAGATCTTATGAATATGCTGGACAGCCTGGCAGCATTTTACTAGTCCTCTAGTGATAAATTCCTGCTGACTAACAGTCATTTTATCAAAACTACACTAAGCAGCCCAGTGAGTCAAAAATCACTGGAATCAGGGTCTCTGTTTCTACATTATACTGCTTTCAGCTGAGGTGGCAAATACCTGGTGACCATGTGAGGTGACGGGGAATATGTCGCTGACTGTTAACCGTTGTAAAGACACTAACATTCTATTTACAACTGCTGTTCTGTTTCAATAACAGTATGATATACAGTATATGGCATTGCACTTCATGAACAATGAGAATACTAGTTGCCCGCAGTACTAACCACCAGCCACAGGGGGCCACTATTTCCCCTGTTACTCCTATATAGATTTAAGGATGCTTTACACGCTGCAACATCGCTAGCGATTGCTAGCGATGTCGAGCGCGATAGCCCCCGCCCCCGTCGTATGTGAACAATTTGTTGCTCGTTGCCGTAGCGAACATTATCGCTACGGCAGCGTCACACGCACATACCTTGTCAGCGACGTCGCTGTGACCGCCGAACAATCCCTCCTTCAAGGGGGAGATGCGTTCGGCGTCATAGCGACGTCACTGCGGCGTCACTAAGCGGGCGGCTAATAGAAGCAGAGGGGTGGAGATGAGCGGCCGGAACATGCCGCCCACCTCCTTCCTTCCGCATTGCCGGTGGACGCAGGTAAGGAGATGTTCGTCGCTCCAGCGGTGTTACACATAGCGATGTGTGCTGCAGCAGGAACGACGAACAACATCGTACTTGTGGCAGCAGTGATATTAAGGAAAGGAGTGACATGTCAAGGATCACCGTTTTTGAACGATTTTGCGATTGGCGATCATCGCTCCTTGCTGTCACACGCTGCGATGTCGATACCGGCACCGGATGTGCGTCACTAACGACGTGACCCCGACGATATATCGGTAGCGATGTCGCAGCATGTAAAGCACCTGTGACGCCCTGGACTAGCCAGGTCGTCCCAGGTAGACACACACATCACCCCCTCCCCGACCAGGTGACATCAGCCAACCAAGAAACCCTTGTCACCACCCTCCAGGTTTGATGTCCACACCAGGGGGGCGGAGCCAGGCGGTTGCCTCCGCCCACCGAGGAGTTCACAGGCCTGGAGACGGGAAAACAGTCACACAAGTGGTAGTGCAGAGTAGAGGGAAGTCAAGTTCACGGGCAGACCTGTGTCCAGGCCTGCCAACAGACTACCCCGGTGGCTGGGTCGGAGCACAGTCACCTTTGGCAAGGAGGCAGACGGTGGTGGCCGTCTGCAGGAGCTGGGATTACAGCCGGTGAAACCGTAGGGACCGGGGTCGAACGGTGGCCTGCCGGTACCGAACCAGGGAGCCGATTGGAAACCGGAGCACAAGGAGGGGTACTCAGACCCAGCACAAAGCCCTGAACCAACAGGGCCGAGTCGAATCATTTGATTGCGGACTGGACTTTAGGACCTATCCCACACAAGACCCGTTTAAAGACAACAGTCCAACCATACAGGGTAAAGCCACCGCCAAGGCATAGAGACCCAAAGGGCCAGCGTCTGCGGGCAAATGGGCTCCTACGGCATATACAAGTCGGGGAGCGGACTACCGTTGCTTGGGCATAGGAGTCAAATATTCTTACAAAGAGGTGCAGGAGAAAGGCGGAAATCACCAACCTATTTTGGGAGAAGATGCAGTCGGCTGCAGGCCTCGTTCATCACTCCATTTGGTTTACCGGAGACTCCAGTGTATTGTGTCATAGTGTGTACACCACTGCCTTTGGGCCGCGCACCGCGCCGCACAGCATCCGCACCCAGCACGCGCCCGCTCCCACGCCTCGGCACCTCCCTCGTGCCCCCGGGACCATCGTCCCCCTACCCACGGAGGGGTTAACACCAAGCTGCGCAACACCGTCCCTGGGAGGCCTAGTTAGCGGCAGCGGTGGTGTCCATCTATTCACCACAACCTGTGGGTGGCGTCACGAACTTACATCCCAAACCAAACCACCGTGGCCCCAGCCGTGGAACCACCCCGTTAAGTCCCTGGGTGTAGCACCAACTCCCTTGCAGAGCGACGTGACCCCCGGGTCCGTGAGAGGTTGGAGCCACCACCCACCATACGAGCACGGATCCGAGCGGCTCGGCGGTCGCAGCCGAGCCCGCGGGGCGGTACACACCCTATATACTCAGTTCGGTGAGGAGACTTGAAAACAACTCATCTGTTGCCAGAGACTTGAGTGATGTTAAACATACTTTCTACCACTGGTATGGACTGCAACAACAGATGTAGCCAGGGCCGAGGAGTGGTGCAAGCTGCTAGGAGGAAGTCCATCACAAGAAAGGGCTGGTCATGGCCATCTTGGAGAGAAGAAGGTGAGAGATAAAAGTAAGAGACTTGTTGCATCTCCATCCAGTGCCAATCACAGAACTATGTGTCCTATGGAGACAAAGACCGCTCCAGATAACAGAGGATATTGTCCTATTCCAGTTTCACATTAACAGGAGGGAGCAGACCCAAAATCCCTGGGATCCAGTTTCGGTGGTGAATTAAACTGTTCTAGGAGTCAGGAGAAGACTTTATGGTTTATACTTAGGAAAATCACAAAAATAAATAGGTTTTTCATTCTCTGGTATCTGCATTTTTTTTTACCAACAACACTACAAAATTTGATAGCATCAATTTTGCTCTTATGCATTGCTTTCTATGAGTGAAAAAATGATGCAAAAACTCTGAAAGAATTGACAGGCTGCAGTTTTCAATAACACAGCAGTTTCCAATTCAGTCAGAAAAAAGCTGTATGTGCATGAGAATTCTGAAATCTTTTGCTGGTACTGTAAAAAGCCGCTTTTAATTAGCATAAAAACCCAACACAAAAACACAACGTGTAAACATGGCCTAATAATAGGTTTCCTTTTCATACTTTGTAATATTATGCCACCCTAATACAAATCTTTCTACATAACATAATAGCTTGGGATGATGACACTAAACATATTAATATGTACAAAAGTATTAGGACAACACGTGTTAAAGAGAACCTGTCAAGTGTAATATGTACCCAGAACCACGAGCAGTTCTGGGTGTATATGGCTAATCCCTGCCTAACTGTCCCTGTATACACTAGAATAGTGTGGCGCCCCTGAGGCTTCCGTCGCTACAGAGACATTGCACCTCAGCCAGAGGTGTGATGTCCCATCCTGGGTAAGGACAAGGGTACATACCGGTTCACAGGCAAATTCACACTACACCTATTGTCAGGCATATTTTGGGACCGAAGATAGTGGCAGCTACCCTCGTGCTGTAGTCAGGGGGGCCGTAAGACCCATCTCTTCATAGGGTGGGGCCTAGCAACAAGGAAAGTGGGAGGAGCCAACTAGAAAGTAAGAGTAGAAATAGGAAGTTCAAAGTCAGTTAGTCAGTGAGAGGGAGAAGGAGAGGGAGGTAGTTACCTCAGGAGAGTGAAGAGAAAGTGAAGAGAGAAAAGTTTCCTGGTGGAGATCCTGGGGCCCAGCTAGGCCCAGGTGACACCACAGACAGAGAAGAGAGGATCCCAGGGCCACGGAAGGGCATATTTGCTCGTGGCCTGCTCCACAGGAAGATCAGGTGGAGGGGTCTGGCTGCATTCGGGGACGGTCCCTAGACAGAGGGAAGAAAGACATTTCCTCATAAAGTAACACCGAAGACCCAGGGTGGTTGCAAGCGCCCAGGGCCACAACCTGCCGTAGATCCCCTGGGAAGAGGTCAAGATTCCTGTGAGGCAAGTCCTCTTGACCAGATTCTGGGCAGAGGCCGAGACTAGTTCATCTACCAAAGTCGAGGCTAAGAAGTCAGCCAAGGAAAGAGACTTAAAAGTGGTGCACCAGTATTAACCCTAAGAATTACCTGGGATCGGCGGAGGCACCGGATAGTGAATTCCAGCACTCCAACGGCAACCAGTCTGCTGCAGCCCTGGCCACAGTGAGTAAAGACCTTGAAACTGCAACTCCTGGTGTCGCCTCCCTTTTGTTCTACACCGCACCACCATTGCATAGACTTTCATAAGCACCAACGGTTGCCCCGGGTACCGCTCCACCTGTGGGGAGCAGCACCACCATAGCTGTCATTACATCAGCCCCGGAGGCCCTATCCAGCAGCGGCGGCTCCATAGCTGCAATCCACAGGTGGCGGGCCCTGCCACCGCTGACTACCCCCAGACTAGTCCGGCCTGGCACCGGGTATCCCAGAGCCCTGGGGTGGGCGAGTCAATAGATAAAGAGATCTTTAGAAAAAGCATTTCTAAAGATCTTATATCATATGCTAATGAGGCCAGCGACTGGTCCCAAGGGTGTTAGTTCCTGCGCTCATTCCGCCCTCTTATCATGTTAGTATGCCCACAGGGGCGTACTAATATGCTATTAAATGCCCATTGTCACCAGCGGTGACGTACGTACCTGTGTCTGCTGTCACTGCTGATCAGAATGCACAATGCTTCTGGTCATACGCAGTATGAACCCGGGTGTACACGTCCCGGCTTCAGAGAGGTCTAGTGTGCATGACCGGGTGTGTCAGGACTTCTGATCAGCAGTGACAGCAGACACAGGTACGTTTGTCACCGCTGATGACGCTGTATTGAATAGCATGTTAGCACGCCCCTGTGGGCATGCTAGCATATTAAGAGGGCAGAATAAGCGCAGGAACTAACGCCCTTGTGACTAGTCACTGCACTCATTAGCATATCATAAAGGATCTTTAAAAATACTTTTTCTAAGAGCTCTCTATCTATCTACTACAGGCTGGGACAGTTAGTCAGAGATTAGCAATATGTACCCAGGACTGCTCGTGGCTCCGGATGCATATTGCACTTGAAAGGTTTAATATTATCTGATCTCAAAGCATATAACATACAGTACATACCGAGGATCTGGTGATTATAGACAGATAGATCCTTAAAGAAAATCTTTAGGCCACGTTCCCATGGTATTTGGTGAGTTTTTGATGTTACAGAATTTTTGCAGGATTTGTGCACCTATTATGTAAATTCATATTCCGCAACCAAAGTTAGTTGCAACATTACATCAGAATAAGGTGGCTCAGTGGTTAGCAGCACTGGGGTCGCATGTTCAAATCCCACCAAGGACAACATTTGCAAGGAACTTGTATGTTCTCCCTCTGATTGCGTGTGTTTCCTTGGGGCACAGCATTGTCCTCCCAAAGTCTAAAGACATACTGATAGGGAATTGTGTGGGGACAGTGATGATTTCTGTAAAGCGCTGCAGGATATTATGGTGCTAGTTAAGCAAAGCATAAATAATGATGGTGTTTGGTGTTTCGGAAATATTCACTTACACTTTCTTTGAGCTGGTCTAGGTCCCAGGTGGACCTGCAAAGGGATTCACCTGATCCACTTGAGTACCAGAGGCAGCTACAACAATGGGTCCCAAGGGTCCATCTGAAAATAACCCAATATGGAGCTAATTTTGAATCCATCACTTGACACTAGGGTCTATTTCTTAAGAGTTTAAAGGGATATTCGTATCTCAAAGATCTTATCCCAATATGTAGTTTATGTAATAATAATGATATTAGCAAATACCTCCAATTAGAAATGTAGTATAGTGCTCCTGATATAGCCATGTGTCTTATCTCATGTGTAGAGCATTTTAGCTTACGTATCCATGGTTATGACCATGAACAACTAATTAACTGTCACTATTTGAGTGGTCGTAGCCATGGATACCTAAGCTGCAATGCCTTGCCTATGAGGTAAGAGACATGGCTATATCAGGAGAACTATACTACATTTCTAATTGTAGGTATTTGCTAATATTATTACTATACCTATTACATATTGGTATAGGATCTTATTCAGTGTGTCCACCCATATCCTGTCCACCGCCATTAACTCGAGAATGGCAGCAGCTCTATATAGGCATAGAAGTGGTGTCTAGGTATAGTAAAGTAGCTATGTGCTACGCAATGAAACCACCCATAGCGCCACCTGGTGGAAAACAACAGAGTTAGCATTTTTATCTTGAAAACGGAACGAGATAGAGAAAAAAAGTGAATTACAAAGTTGTAGGGCATCATCAATTCAGTACGAATCGACAGCTTGCATACTGAAATGCTATGATATGAAATCCATGACCCCCCAAAACATTGAATGCTGGTCATGCATATGGCACTCATTTAACTTTGATGCTCAAAGTGGCCACCATCAGCTGCAATGCACATCTGGACTCTGGACAGCATACTGTATCTTGCTGCACGTTGTGCAATATGGTAGGTGACACGTTTACACAAGCATCTGTGACACGTCGTCGTAGGTCCTGCAATGTTGGTGGAAGGGTCCCATACACCTGCTGTTTGATGTGACCTCACAGAAATAAGTCCAGTGGGGTCAGGTCGGGTGAGCGTGTAGGCCACTCCACGCAGCCACCATACCCCATGACTTGTAGGAAGGTCTCCATGAGGTATCGCTTCACATCCGCAGCCTTGTGAGTTTTACACGTTCTAATCATAGCATTTCTGTATGCAAGATGTCGATTCGTATTGAATTGATTATGCCATACAACTTTGTAATTCGCTTTTTTTCTCTATCTCGTTCCGTTTTTTAGATAAAAATGCTAACTCCGTTGTTCTCCATCAGGTGGCGCTATAGGTGGTTTCATTGCGTAGCGCATGGCTACTTTACTATACCTAGACACCACTTCTATGCCTATAACTGCTCCCATTCTCAAGTAGAGATGAGCGATGTTCGAGGTTCGCCAATTTCATGTTCAAGTGATTTTGGGGGGTGTTCGAGTCGTTCGACGAACTCAAACGATTTGGTAAATGTTCGGTAGTTTGAGTTACGCTCGAGAACGGTTCGATCAACAAAAAGCCTAGCTAGTTACTAGCTGGATTTTTACTGTAATAGTGTGAGTCACTGTGAATCATGCTATTATCAAAATTCAGCGTATAGTGTGCGGGGGGTGGGACGGGGTTTAGATCAGTGCTGCTGCTGAGTGCTGAAAGAATGCCGATCGCCATTTTTTTTCCCCTAACCACGCGTTCAGTGGGGTGGGCCAGGCTGTCAGGAAATCACAGAGACACACACTGCAAAGTGGATTTTTGCTAGACAAGCGAGGGCATGTGTCATAGGCTGTGCATGTCACATTTCTTTGCTCTATAAGATCCGGCCATTTTCCCTGTCGCCGCCATTAGCTCTCTGCTGCGGGTGGGTGAAAGTCACTGCTCCCGCTCCCACTGCTGCTGCTGTGTGCGCTATAGCCATACAGTGCAATCTACACAGCGCTTTAGGGATTAGGTACTACTTGTAATTTCAGCCCTTTTCAGGGCTGCACTACAGCTGTTCATAGGCATTGTTGCTAGGCAGGTATGTGCAAACGCTGTGCAGGGCTTTAGATAACAGCGTCTGGCTACATCAGCTCTGGCAAGTCCTTGCTGCATTTTTTCATTGGCAGGGATAGAAACTGAGGCTTCCTTTGCTGTCCTACTACCTACAGCACCTGTGTATTCTACACACCTGCCCATTTTTGCTACGCTATTTTTAAAGCAAACAGTGCTGACACTTAGTGGCATCCAAAAAGTGTCTGCTATACTAACTTAGTGTCCCACTGGTGCCAAGCAAGGTACACCACCTCTGCATTCTACCCTCCTGCCCATTTTTGCTACGCTATTTTTATAGCAAACAGTGCTGACACTTAGTGGCATCCAAAAAGTGTCTGTTATACTAACTTAGTGTCCCACTAATGCCAAGCAAGGTACACCACTTCTGCATTCTACACACATGCCCATTTCTGCAACGCAATTTTAATTATTTTAATTTCAAAAAGTGCTGACACTTTTAGGGGCATAGTAAAATTGTCAGGGATACTACCTTTGAGTTCCTGTCCTGTCAAGCAAGGTACACCACATGTGCATTCTACACTCCTCTCCATTTCTGCTACGCAATTTTTAACTGCAGGTAGTCCAGGCAATCTGTGACGACGGTGCAGGCGTGGATATAATGTTGTCTTCATCCAAAGGTGGTTCTCTTGATGTCTGAGAGAGCTCAACACCAGCAGCTGTTTCCACTTTAAAAACAACTGACAACCTGCCAATCACACTGCCTGTAGCGGGTAAAGGGGTGGAAGGTCTGCGTCAAAAAACATGTGTGACTGCTGTCCCCACAGTCACAGAGGATGAAGAGCACGCAGATGCACTTGATGGGGCAGACAATGCTTGCACGGCCCCGCTAGGCCGCATTGTAGCACAGTGAACTTCCCATTGTGACTTATGATTAATTTAAAGTAGTGTACAGGGTGGGATCCCCAGTATACAGCAAAACCACACAATAGGAAAGGGACTCTTGGCAGTTGGGTTGATAAATGATTGCTTAACTTTCCAAAAACAAACAATAAGAACCATGCATAAAACTGAAAGAATAGAAGAATCTATTCACAATTCCAAAAGCCTACACCCCTATGCTGCGACACTCGTAATGGCAATTTATACCCCCTGCTCACCAACTTTTGCCTAAGCAAGGGACTGTCTAAACAGTTGCCTACTACCTGGTAATCCCTCTGCGTAGCAGGAGTAATTGTGTGTGTGTGTGTGTGTGTGTGTGTGCGAACACGACTTACCAGTGTCGCATCACAAGAGTTTACAACTTATCTACCTAAATATAGACAAAACCCATTACCCCCCCCTGAATACCCTTGTTAGCTGAAGCCTCACAGATAAGGCAGATGATAACAGTGTGAAGGCAAACCACACAGCTCAGCAACACAGTCCTGGAAATCTTGTAAAGTAACAGTCAATGCAAACATGTGTCGCTATCCCTCTATGATTTTAACTGTAACTGACAAATTGACAGAGCAGAGGCAGCAAGTCTTATTGTCTATATAGTCGGCCTAAGCAGAACAGATATGTGTTTTGCTAAGAAAACAAAGTGTTGCGTACATGCCCCTGCCTACCGTACCCGGGTACTGTGGTGTCCAGTTGCCATCAATACAGAGTTTATGATCCTCTCCCGGTAAACAGTATAGACAGCACCGGAAGAATGTCGGTTTCCGGCACAGGATGCTGCTCACAGGCGTTACGGTCCTCCTCACCAAACTCCAACACGAGTCCCCTCACAATTCACCAAAGTGTTTCCGCGGTGGCTCCTTGCTGTAACGCACACCCTTAGCTTTTCCTTCACTTCACAGACTGCACCTCCTCCTCTGCTTTCCAAGTCCTCAGCCGAAGACCGTTTTGCTATTGCAATAGTTACCAAACAGTCAAAGGCAGATGCAAAAAAACAGCAGCCCCTTGTGGGTAGTCTGCAACAATGCATGCAATGAACGGCAAATAAGCATGTTGCATTGACAGTGGCTAAAGCTCATCAATACACCCTCACGCTATCACTTCATATCCATGTGACAGTTCATGGACGAAGTACTCAAAGTAGGGATTTTTTGGACTCTACCTAGAGATTGGTGACAAATTTTACAGATGACAGGACTTGGGTGATCTTTTACGATGTATAAAAAGCCCCAGGCTAGGCACGGCTTACAGCCCATGCAACCTGCTGAGCCACCACGACTTCTGCTCAGAGGCAGAGTTGTGTCTGAGGATTTAGTTGTTGACGTGCTTCCAGTAGTTTGTCTCTGTCCATGAAGACGCAACGTAACCTCATTGTCAGTAGCATCCTCCTCCACCTCATCGACTGGCTGACTTTGGTTTAAAAGTAAGTGGGGTCTCCAACCTCATCATCACCCTGTGTGTTTTCACTCCCCATGTCCTGATTCCTCCGAGCCAACCTCTTCCTGCCCTGACCGAATAGTAAAGTTGTCGTTCCAATCAGGTATCTGTGTCTCCTCAGCATGTTCCCCATTGTCTCCACCAGGATGATTTACAGTTTGGGAATGAGGGTGTACATTATGATCAGCACCTTCTTTATCGGGTCCTGGATCAGACTTACAAAGTTTCTGGGCATCAGTGCAGATCATTTCCTTGTCTGTACTCACTTCAGCTGTGTAGCAGACCTCTGATTCCCAGGCTATTGTGTGACTGAACAGCTCTGCTGACTCAACCATCTCTGTTACCCCATACTCAGCAGGGCTGGTGGAAACTTGTTTGCTGTTTGGAAGCAAGTACGATTGGGTTGACGCCACAGAGGAATGGAGTATTTGGGATATTGAAGTGGAGGTGGAGGAGAGGCCACTTGATGGAGCACTGGAGATCCATTGAAGCACCTGCTTTTTTGTTGTCTCATCTACATTTGGTAGCGAGGGTCATGTACCTGAGAAAAGGGATCATATCAGATTATCCTTTTATTTTGGCAAGTAGTTGGTGTTACGAATCGGTGCTGCCATAGACGCAAGCAGCCTGCTGCGGTTCTAGTTGCGCCATGGTGTCAGCTGCCATTTTTGTCCGTCCCTCGGGTCGTCCGCTGACTGCTGCCTCATCCACGTCTAAGTGAGGAGAGACGGCTAGCATGCATGCGTGTGCTGATTTACCACAGACACAGCCTAAGTACAGTGTTTCGCCTAGTGAGCATGCTCCGCATGACTGTGCCATTCCTGAGGCTAAAGCCTACTTTACACGTTGCAATTTCGCATACGATATCGTATGCGATTTGCAACGCCCTCATCGTATCTGTAGCACGTTCAATTTGTTGAACATGCCGCACAAACGATTAACCCCCATCACACATACTTACCCGTCCATACGACCTTGATGTGGGCGGCGAATGTCCACTTACTGGAGTGGGAGGGACGTTCGGCGTCACATCGACGTCACGCGGCAGCCGGCCAATAGAAGCGGATGGGCAGAGATGAGCGGGACGTAAACATCCCGCCCACCTCTTTCCTTCCACTTTGCCGGCTGGAGCTGCGGGAGGTAGGTAAGATCTGTTCAATGTTCCCGGGGTGTCACACACTGCGATGTGTGCTGCCTCGGGAACATTGAACAACCTGACGTGCAATTCATCAGGATTCAACGACGTGTATGCGATGAACGGTTTAACGTTCAATTGCAATCGCACGTAGCTGTTACACACTACAATGTACCTTACGATGCCGGATGTGCGTCACTTACGACGTGACCCTGCCGACACATCGTAAGATATATTGTAGCGTGTAAAGCGGGCTTAAGTCCTCAGTTTGTGCTTCTGTGCATTCTCCCACACTTAGTGCGAAAAGGCCTCTTTGCACAGGTACTTGAACTCCGTGCCGTGTCTAAGTCCTGTGTTGGACCTACAGAGCATGCAGAAGCTGATAGTCTGTTTTCTGAGACTTTTTTCAGGCAAATGAGCATGCTCATGCACTTACTGCATCAGAGGTTAGGTTCATAAAAGGAACTCAATGGCCATGTTCGTGAGGTGTCATTCCATGATAGTACAGAGGGCATCAGGTGTCTCGATGATGTGGCCACTCCAGACTGGCTCGCAGAGGCCCGCCCCTATGATTTGGCACCTCATCATTGTTCATCAGACGATGACTGGTGAGGTGTTTGGGGTGTGGCTGCCATGAGGTCATCATTGAGGTGGCGGTTCCGGATAGGCCGCTGGTTATGTCACTGATGACGTGGCAGTCTGCTTTTGGCTCATGGAGGTGCATTGTGGTCCACCCTGGGTTGGGGCGGACCCAGGTTGGAAAAGGGGCTGGAGACAACAAGGAGGTGCGCAGTCTTCTATTATGCTCAGACAGAGTGTGACGCCCTGGACCCCAGGGGTCACAGGTCACAACACTCACCCCATACACCCCCACACTAGAAAGGTACCACCAGTCAACCACAAAGACCTGATTGCCTCCCTCAGTGTTAGACAGGCATATGAGGTGGGCGGAGTCAGGTGGAAAGACACGCCCCTGAGGAGTCTGCTGGCCTGAGGCAAGAAAACAGTTAGTAGAGTCAAGGATCCGAGCGGCTTGGCGGCCCCAGCCGAGGCCGCGGGGCGGTACACATCGACTCTTCTGGCGTCATGAACAGGATAGAACCAGTCTACTTACCGGTAGAAGTGCGCCTTGTGGTTCCTGTCAGCGGCGTCCCGCTGAAAAATCTGAAAATTTGCCATCTTCAGCGCGAAAGTTTCCCGCTCAAGTCGTCTTCTTCAAGCAGTGAAGGCGCAAAAGCGAAGCCCCGCCCCCAAAGGGAGAAGTGCTGTAGAAATACCAAGGGGGGGACGGGAAGAAGACGGCGGAGAGGCGTCAGCTGCAGGAGCGGCAGCGCCCGAAGAGGGGAACGTGGTGGCCCTCGCTCCAGTCGCAAGAGCAGGGGAGGCCGCAGGTCCAGCGGTCGCCCAGGTAATGCCGATCTCCCTGCCGTACGTGCCCGGTGCTACTTGGCTACCCCAGTGCGATGGGAAGCCGGACGCCTTACAGGTGTTCCGGAAAAAGATAAACCCAATTCTTGACCTGTATGCCATGACTGGCAGACAGCGGGCGTTGGTGGTACTCGGGCAGCTGACCGGTGCAGCCGAGCAGGAGACGGCGACCTGCACCGACGTGGACCGGGCCTCAGTAGCCACTATCTTCGAAAAACTCCAGGCCGCCTTTGGGACCCAGAGTCTGAGTTGCGGATGCAGTTCTACCAATGCCGGCAGCGGCCCACAAACAGTATTAGAGACTATGCCCTGCGCTTGCAGATGACCCTCCGGACCCTTAGGCGGGTGGATATCATCAGCGACGCCGACAGCAACAAGATGCTGGTGGAGCAGTTTCTACAGGAACTGGGGTCTGCTGAAGATCGCAAACAGCTGCGGTTATGGACTCTGGAGCACGCCGACTTAGACTTCATAGTACTAAAGGAGCGGGCCATCAAGGCCCTGCAAACATCAACTGGTGGCGCTCCTGACACGGCCCCTTGGCCGGTGGAAACCGCTCCCATCTCAGTGGCACCCCCTCCCTTGGCCCTACCGACCCCTGCTACGCCCATCGGGACAATAGAAGCGCTGGCCTCGCAGGTTCAACGTATGAATTAAGACCTTACCTGGGTCCTCGCCGCACTCCAGCTCCCAACGAGAGTCAAGCCCCAGGAGAAGATCCAGCTCGCTGACAGCCCGGAGGACGTCCCGTGGATGCAGCGGTGGAAGAACACTGACCTGCGGTATGGGCCACCCGTGTGCTACAGGTGCAACAGGCCTGGCCATTACTATAGGCGATGTCCGTTAAACGAGCAACCCCTGAGGCCAAGGGCCAATCCTCAGGAGTAGACCCGCATGGCCCGGCTGACTGGAGAGACCGGTTTGTGGGAGGCCGCCCCATCATCCCCCTGGCGGTGGACGGCGTCCCGACTATGGCCCTACTGGACACTGGATCGCAGGTAACCACTATGCTTTATTCATTGTACCAACGATATTAGGCCGATAGTGAACTCGTCCCTCCTGATAGCATGACCGTGATTGCGGCCAATGGGCTCCCCATGACCCAAGTGAGACTCAGGGAAGTGACCCTGACTGTGGGACGGACCCAGCTGAAATGCCAAGGGATGATTGTGGACCTGAATGAGTCCAGTGACCGGAACCCAAAAGTGGTCCTCGGGACCAATGTGATTGAGCACTGCATGGGGGAGGTGTTGAGCTTGCTGCAGCAATTGTCTGCCACTGCAGGAGGGGGTCGACAGAGGGCCCTACAGCGTGAGATCCGGGCCCTCCTGCACCAGCAGCAAGTGAGCCTGACGGGTGGAGAGATTAGTGAGGTGCGAGTGATGGATGCAGCTCCCTTGGTGGTTCCGCCAAGAAGCGAAATGATGATTTGGTGTAGGGCAGCAGTAGGCCCCCGGGGACGGGATTACCCAGCATTGGTGGAACCTTCGCCTTCCGAGCACTGGCCCACGGTAATGGTAGCCAGAGGGGGGATTGATGTCAAAAAGGGGAGAGCGCCTGTGAGAATGCTGAATTGCGGGGAGGAAGAAGTTAGGCTACCCCGATACGCCACCATAGCTAAGCTGTTTACCCTTGACTGCCAAGCCATCCATGAGACCACCACCACTACCTCTATACCCGACATGAGTAGTAACACTCCATCTCCGCACTACAGGAGTGGTGTCGAGAGCTACATGTCGGCACCGAATCTACCCCGGTACACTACAAAGACGGGGTATACAGGGTAGTACAGGAGTATGGGCAGGTTTTTAGAAAGCACCCGCTAGATTTTGGGAGGATTAAAGGCGTTCAGCATCATATCCCCACAAGCACACATGCACCTATCAAAGAGAGGTATATACCAATACCACCAGCACACTATCAATGCGCCAAAGACATGCTGAGGAACATGAAGGAGGCAGGGGTCATCCGGGATAGTTGTAGCCCCGGGGCAGCTCCATTGGTGCTGGTAAAGAAGAAAGACGGTACCATGAGGATGTGTGTGGATTACCGGAAGATCAATCAGATAACGCATAAAGATGCCTACCCTCTCCCTCGCATTGAAGAGTCGCTGGCTGCACTAAAAACTGCTAATTATTTCTCTACCCTTGACCTTACCAGCGGATACTGGCAGGTGGCGGTCGCACCAGAAGACAGCGAGAAGACTGCATTTGCTACCCCCATGGGACTCTGCAAGTTCAACAGTATGCCGTTTGGGCTGTGCAATGCCCCGGGGACCTTCCAACGGCTTATGGAGTGCTGCTTGGGGCATCTCAACTTCAAGACTGTCCTATTGTATCTGGACAATGTGATCGTGTATTCCAAGATGTATGAGGCCCACCTGAAGCACCTGGCCGAAGTGTTCGCAGCCCTCTCCAGGTACGGGGTGAAGTTGAAGCCGTCCAAGTGCCATCTGCTGAAACCCAAACTACAATACCTCGGGCATGTGGTGAGCGCCGAAGGCGTAGCCCCGGATCCGGAGAAGGTTGCTGACATCCAGAGCTGGCCACGACCAACCACGGTGAGAGAAGTCAGGCAGTTCCTGGGCCTGGTGGGCTACTACCGCCGTTTCATCAAGGGGTACACGAAGATGGCCGCGCTCATGTAAGACCTCCTCATGGGACAGACCAAAAATGGGAGAGCCCCTGGCCCCCCGTTTGTCTGGAGTGAGAAACATGAGGAGTCCTTCCACCAGTTGAAGTCAGCCCTGACGGGCGAAGAAATCCTGGCCTACCCGGACTACGGTCTCCCGTTCGTCCTCTATACCGACGCCAGTAATGTGGGCCTGGGCGCTGTCCTGTCCCAGGTGCAGGATGGGAAGGAAAGGGTGATCGCCTATGCTAGCAGAAAGCTTCGACCGATGGAACGAAACCTCAAAAATTACAGTTCCTTCAAGCTGGAGTTCTTAGCCCTCGTGTGGGCAATAACTGAAAGGTTCAAGCATTACCTCGCAGCGGCGAAGTTCACTGCCTACACAGACAACAATCCATTAACACATCTAGACACGGCCAAGCTGGGTGCCCTGGAGCAGCGGTGGATGGCTCGACTGTCCAACAATGATTTCACTATCAAGTATAGGGCCAGCCGCAAGAACACCAATGCGGATGCGCTGTCCCGAATGCCTCACCTACCTGATGACGGAGTGGAGAACGACGACCTTAAAGAAATTGAGCTACCCGCCTTCCATCGGCCCCGAGACCAGAAGTCCTGCGTCAACCAACAACAGGTGAACCTTGACCCGCTGCCCGGTCAGGGGTGACAGGAAGCCCAAGATCAGGAACCTCCGGTCCAGCTGGTTAAAGCCATGATAGCGCAGGGCTCCTCCTGAATGGATCCCGCAGCCCCCTCAGAAGCCCAACGGTTGTGGAAAGAGAGAGACCGGCTGCACCTACATCAGGGGAAGCTGTTCCGGGAGATGATCAATCCAAAGACCTATGAAAGAGTTCGCCAAGTTGTGGTCCCCCAAGCCAGTGTAACCAGGGTCCTGAAGGCCTACCACGATGGTGCAGGACACTTCGGTTGGAAGAAGCTGGAGATGTTGTTGAGAGAGCGGTTCTACTGGAGTGGGATGCGGGAGTCTGTGGAGGCCTGGTGTTGAGAATGTGGCCCCCCGCACCCTGAAACGGCGGGATGAGACCAGCCAGAAGGCCCCCCTTCAGCCGATCATCACCCACCAGCCATTGGAGTTGGTTGCCCTGGACCACGTCAAGCTCACGCCCAGCCGAAGCGGGTACACATATGCCCTGACCATCGTGGACCATTACTCCAGATTCATGGTGGTTGTCCCAGTTAAAGATCTGATGGGCCGTACCGCAGCTAGAGCCTTCCAGGCCTACTTCTGTCGACCGCACGGCTACCAGGAAAGGGTGCTCACAGACCAGAGCTCAGCCTTTGAAGTGGAGGTGTTCCAGGAGTTCTGTCACTTGTAGGGGTGCAAGAAGATCCGGACTACGCCATACTATGCCCAGATTAATGGGATGTGTGAGAAAATGAATCACCTGGTCCTGAACCTCCTCAAGACGCTACAGCTGGAGGAAAGGAACCTGTGGCCTGAGAAGTTGCCTGACCTGGTGGATATGTACAATAACATCCCCTGTAGTTCCACCAAGTGCACGCCTGCATATCTAATGAGAGTCCGACCAGGACGGCTGCCCATAGACCTGGAGATGGACATAGAAGAACCCTCTCCTCCACTAACCACTGGGATGCCAAACGGCAGATGCAGTACCGACAGATCCAGGAATATGTGGAAAGGAATCTGCGCCAGAGTCCAGAAAAACAAGAGCAGTGCTTTAACAAGCGGGCCTCGGCTGCCCCCTTTGTACCCGGGGATGTGGTACTAAAAACGCAAGAGAAGGAAGAATAAGCTCGATGATCAGTGGGAGAGGACCCCTAATGTCGTGCAACCCACTGGATGGGAGAATGAGAAGACTTATTTGATCAGTCGCGACCAGGGGAAGACCACGGCTACCATTTCTAGAGACCACCTGAAGAGATGCCCAGATCCCCTAAGGCTGGTAGATGGGACTCCGGCTTCCGTGCCGAGCGGGCAAAAGAAGAAGGAGGTGATTCATACCGTAATGGGTGACTTTCCAGCGGACTGGCCTATGCAGAATGGCGTGGTGATTGTTCCCGTCATAACGTTCCCACAACCCGTGGAAGAAAGAGAGACGGAGACATCCACCAGCGAACCAGCCGAACCTGTTACGAGGGGGACCCGGGGAAGCGTGCCAAGATGGGGAATGGACAGCTTCCGCCGGTCAAGGTCCACTGTGCGGTGTAAGGGACCGCTGCTATGGTGGGTGAAGAGTGAGCGGGTTGCTGCTAGCGATCGTCTGGAATGTCACAGACGATCTATGTACACCGGTCTGCCCTAACCCGTGTGGGTTGTATGGCAGGGATCACACGGCTCAGTGTACCTGTTGCACGGGGAAGCACAGAGGTGCCCACGCACGTGTGCCAGTGGAAGTCACGAGAATATGGCACGAGGGTAGCACAGAGGTGCCCACGCACGTGTGCTTTCAATAACCAGGTGAGTCCAGTGGAGACTCGAGGAGCTCACCTGGGACAGGAACACGGCCTGTAGAAGGAGCTACTGCCGGAGCAGCAAGGCAGGGACACGGCCTGCAAACCAGGTGCTGCCTAAGCAGCAAGGGCCAAGCCCACAGAGGAAGATAATGCCTGAGCAGTGGCGTGGCAGCACGCTGCCAGACATCCAAACATAGAAGGACGGTCGCGCGCCGCCATGATGGCAGGAGGAGCTTTTAAGGAGGTGTAGCTCCAGCCAAGGGCGGGCGCGAGGCGAAGATGACGGACTTGACCCAATCAGGATCCACGACATCCCAGCCTGGCCAGTCAGGATTCACCACGTCACCAGCCTTGTCATCAAGCCGTGTGACGTCAGTGGGCGAATCAGGATCCACCAAGCATAGCACATGCTCACCCTCCTGCCTCTGGGAAATAGAGGCGGGATCCTCGGTCTCACAATGTGTAGAGATAACGGGAGTCTCACTGCTTCCCTGAGCAGCAAACCTCTGCACATTGCGCAACCTCACAGACCTTCGAGGCTGCTGAGCAGGAGGAGCTGCGGCAGGAAAGGAATGGGAGACCGCCTCATTTCTTGCAACAGGAGTACCACTAGGTGTCACCCTTGTGCTGCCTCTCTGAGGAGTTTTCTCCTGCACTCTGCGCAGTCTGGCAGACCTTCGGCGTTGCTGAGCAGGAGCACTCGTGGCAGGCAAGGAGAATGACTCATTCCTTGCCACAGGAGAGCCACGAGGTGTAACATTACCCCCCCGTCTAGGCCCCCCCCCTGCCCATGCTCGAAGGCCGCTATCAAACCCGGGGCGTGGATATGATCCTCCAATTCCCAGGATCTATGCTCCGGACCACGGCCGGCCCACTCCACAAGGTAGTACCTCCTGCCCCGTATAACTTTTGTCTCCACAAGCTTCGCCACCTCAGAGTCGTCGGGCGGGGGGTCAGTTTGAGGCGTCAGGGACCCCGAGAACTTATTAAGTCGTACGGGTTTCAGGAGGGACACGTGAAAGGTGTTGGCTATAGCCCAGCGTGGAGGGAGCTGGAGTCGGTATGCCACCAGGTTCACCTGCTCCAGCACTTTAAACGGACCCAGGTACCTAGGGGCGAACTTGGCTGCCTGTACCCGTAGGTTAACATTCTTAGAGGACAGCCACACTAGGTCACCAGGGGCGAAGGATGGTGCAGGGCGGCGGCGCTCATCAGCCGTTGTCACCATCCGGTCTTTAGCCCTCTTAAGGGCCTCTTGGGTGTTATCCCAGATCTCCCGGGCCTCGGTCGCCCAATCCTCCACTCTAGGATCGGGTGACGTTATGGGCATAGGAACCGGGATTCTGGGATGTTGTCCGTTATTGAGCAGGAACGGAGTCTGACCAGAGGATTCATGGACCGAATTATTAATGGCAAATTCGGCCCAAGGAAGGAGGTTAGCCCAGTTGTCGTGGTGCGCGGAGATAAAATGGCGGAGGTAAGTTACCAAGGTCTGATTGGTCCTCTCTACCAGTCCATTGGTTTCGGGATGGTATGCGGAGGAGATGTTCAGCTCTATCTGCAGGAGCTTACAGAGCTCTCTCCAGAAGCGAGACGCGAACTGGGGACCCCGGTCGCTCACCACCTTGTCAGGCATGCCATGCAGCCTAAATACATGCCTAATGAATAAGGTGGCGAGAGCACGTGACGTCGGGAGTCGTGGGAGAGGCACCAAGTGGACCATTTTAGAGAAGTGATCCGTGATGACCCATACGACCTTGTGACCTGCTGACTTGGGCAGATCTCCCAGGAAGTCCATTCCCACCACTTCCCAGGGACGATCCGGCACTGGCAGTGGGTGAAGAAGACCTGCCGGTCTCTGCCGGGATGGCTTATTCCGTGCACACGACATACAGGCTCCCACATACTCCTGTATGTCCTGGGGTAGTCTCGGCCACCAATAGTGCCTAGTCACAAGGTCTCTGGTCCTTTTGACCCCAAAGTGACCCCCGACCTTGGAGGCATGGGCCCACGATAGCACCTCATTCCGTAGTTCAGGGGGAACGAGGGTCTTGCCAGGTGGCACCTGGTCCAAAGAAGTGGGAGTGACCATCCTCAAGCTGTCCGGGGGTAGTACAAGACGAGGCTCCTCCTCGTCCTCCTCCAACACAACCATACAACGTGACAAGGCATCGGCCCGTACGTTCTTCTCACCAGCCAGGTGGCGGATAATAAAGCGGAACCGGGAGAAGAACAAGGACCAACGGGCCTGCCTTGGGTTCAGGCGTTGTGCTGTCTGGAGGTATGTGAGATTTTTATGGTCGGAAAATACTTCAAATGGATGCTTCGCACCCTCCAGGAGATGCCGCCATTCCTGGAATGCTAGTTTCATCGCCAGTAACTCCCTATCCCCTATGGAGTAATTCCTCTCGGCCGGAGAAAAGGTTTTGGAGAAAAAGAAACATGGATGCTTCCTTCCTCGTTCGTCTTTCTGGTACAGGACTGCACCAGCACCGACCGAAGAGGCGTCTACCTCTAGTAGAAAGGGTTTGGAGATGTCTGGACGATGAAAGATGGGAGCTCTGGAGAAGTATGTTTTGAGAGTGTGAAATGCCTCTACCGTTTCCCGTGTCCATGCTTTGGGATTAGCGCCCTTGCGGGTAAGGGCAATGATGGGTGCTGCCACCGTCGAGAAGTTGGGAATGAACTGGCGATAATAATTGATAAACCCCAAGAATCGCTGGATCGCTTTCAGCGAGCGGGGCTCAGGCCATTTCATCACTGTCTCCAACTTCCCCGGATCCATTGCTAACCCCTGACTGGACACGATATACCCCAGGAACGGCAAGGATTCACGTTCAAAAACGCACTTTTCTAGCTTAGCATATAACGAATGAGTGCGGAGCCTCTTAAGTACTCGGATGACATCCCTCCGATGGGTGGCAAGATCGGGGGAGAAGATAAGGATATCATCCAGGTATGCAACCACGGAAAGATACAAATCCCGGAAAACATCATTCACAAAGTCTTGAAATACGGCGGGGGCATTGCAGAGTCCGAAGGGCATTACGAGATACTCGTAGTGACCGTCCCTGGTGTTGAAGGCGGTCTTCCACTCATCGCCCTCTCGGACTCGCACTAGATTATACGCCCCGCGTAGATCCAGCTTCGTGAAGATCTTTGCCCCGCGGAATCGATCAAATAACTCCGTAATGAGGGGCAAAGGGTATTTGTTTTTGATCGTGATTGCATTTAATCCCCTGTAATCGATACAGGGGCGTAGATCCCCTTCCTTCTTTTGCACGAAGAAGAACCCCGCACCGGCCGGTGAAATAGACTTGCGAATGAACCCTTTTGCCAGGCTGTCCTGAATATATTTGGACATAGCCTCCGTCTCTGGAGCAGAGAGGGGATACACTCTGCCCCTAGGGGGCTCGGAGCCTGGCTTCAGGTCTATTCGGCAATCGTATGGCCGGTGGGGAGGAAGGGTATCTGCGGCCCTCTTGGAGAAGACGTCCCTGTAGGCCTCATAAGGTGTCGGTAAACCTGGCTCCCCTGTATTCCCTGAGGACCCAACCGACCTAATGGTAGCGGGTGGTTCGGTAGTCACGAGGTGCTCCCTACAGGATCCTGCCCATGATGAGATCTCCCCTGTTGCCCAGTTGAGTATAGGAGCATGCTGTCTCAACCAGGGGAGGCCCAGTAGGATCTCATCCGTCCCCCCTGGAAGCACCAGGAAGGACACCTGCTCATGGTGTCCTGGTGATACTTCCATCCTGAGAGGGATGGTGATCTGGGTGATGGGATCGACTAGTAGGGACCCGTTGACTACCCGAACCCTGAGTGGCTTGGGCAAGAGAACCAGGGGAACTGAGTATCGGGTTGCCAGGGAGGTCGAAATAAAATTGCCATCAGCGCCTGAGTCCAGGCAGGCCAGAGCAGAGAAGAGAGTAGTGCCAAACTGCAACTGGGCGCTGATAGTCAACCTAGAGGGAGAAGCAGCGTCTAGGAACCCCCCTCTGATGGAAACTAGACGCTGTCTTTTCCCGACGGTTTGGGACATCGGGTAGCTATGTGTCCCCTCTGCCCACAGGAAAAGCAGATGACACCAGACCGAGAACCTGGGGTAGAGGAGACCGCTTTGGACACCTCCATTGACTCCACGGAGTCGCCTACAGAGCTGGCTGGGAGACCTGTCTGGTGGAAGACGGGAGCCAGACGCTTTTTAGGCCGTGAGGACGTGGGTGCTGAAGAGACCTCGAGCCTCCGCTCCGCCTGGCAGATGTCTATGCGAGAGGCAACCACAATCAAGGACTCTAAAGTAGCAGGCACCTCACGCGTGGCCAGTGCGTCTTTGACGAACCCTGCCAGGCCCTCCCAGAACACAGGGACAAGGACCTTATCGGGCCAGTCCAGCTCTGCGGCAAGTGTCCTAAAGTGTACGGCAAAGTCCCCGACTGAAGCGGACCCTTGCCGAAGTCGTAGGAGGCGCAGCGCAGAGTCGTGGGTGACTTGAGGCCCGAGGAACACCATTCTCATGGCCCCAAGATAAGATGCTAAGTTAGTCACCACCCGATCTCCGCGCTCCCACAATGGCGTAGACCACTTCAGCGCTCTCCCTGTGAGCAGGGACTGGACGAAGGCTACCTTCGCCTTCTCGGTAGCGTAAAGATTCGCGGACAGCTCTAAGTAGGTGGTAACTTGGTTTATAAACCCACGGCACTCGGAGCTGTCCCCGCTAAAGCGCTCTGGAAGCGCAAGGCGAGGAGACCTTCCGCCCAATAGCACAGCCTGGGTAGCCGCCTGGGTGGCGACTGTCGTCAGAGCAGTCTTGTCGGAGGAAGACTGCTCCACTGCTGCCAAACGTGATTCCAACTGCTGCACATAACGCAGCAACTGCTGCTGCTCTTCAGCCATAGCCAGACCTTTGGCGCGACCGTAATGTTACGAGGGGGACCCGGGGAAGCGTGCCAAGATGGGGAATGGACAGCTTCCGCCGGTCAAGGTCCACTGTGCGGTGTAAGGGACCGCTGCTATGATGGGTGAAGAGTGAGCGGGTTGCTGCTAGTGATCGTCTGGAATGTCACAGACGATCTATGTACACCGGTCTGCCCTAACCCGTGTGGGTTGTATGGCAGGGATCACACGGCTCGGTGTACCTGTTGCACGGGGAAGCACAGAGGTGCCCACGCACGTGTGCCAGTGGAAGTCACGAGAATATGGCACGAGGGTAGCACAGAGGTGCCCACGCACGTGTGCTTTCAATAACCAGGTGAGTCCAGTGGAGACTCGAGGAGCTCACCTGGGACAGGAACACGGCCTGTAGAAGGAGCTACTGCCGGAGCAGCAAGGCAGGGACACGGCCTGCAAACCAGGTGCTGCCTAAGCAGCAAGGGCCAAGCCCACAGAGGAAGATAATGCCTGAGCAGTGGCGTGGCAGCACGCTGCCAGACATCCAAACATAGAAGGACGGTCGCGCGCCGCCATGATGGCAGGAGGAGCTTTTAAGGAGGTGTAGCTCCAGCCAAGGGCGGGCGCGAGGCGGAGATGACGGACTTGACCCAATCAGGATCCACGACATCCCAGCCTGGCCAGTCAGGATTCACCACGTCACCAGCCTTGTCATCAAGCCGTGTGATGTCAGTGGGCGAATCAGGATCCACCAAGCATAGCACATGCTCACCCTCCTGCCTCTGGGAAATAGAGGTGGGATCCTCGGTCTCACAATGTGTAGAGATAACGGGAGTCTCACTGCTTCCCTGAGCAGCAAACCTCTGCACATTGCGCAACCTCACAGACCTTCGAGGCTGCTGAGCAGGAGGAGCTGCGGCAGGAAAGGAATGGGAGACCGCCTCATTTCTTGCAACAGGAGTACCACTAGGTGTCACCCTTGTGCTGCCTCTCTGAGGAGTTTTCTCCTGCACTCTGCGCAGTCTGGCAGACCTTCGGCGTTGCTGAGCAGGAGCACTCGTGGCAGGCAAGGAGAATGACTCATTCCTTGCCACAGGAGAGCCACGAGGTGTAACACAAACCAGTGCCCAGGGATGCACCTATACTATGCCGCCGTAGGTCTCTACCTGCCATACCTGACACAAAGGAAGAGGGGCAAGTTATCCCCTCTGTCCCACTACCTCACACTGATGACACTGTGCCCAGAAGGTCCACACGACCTTACCTAGGTAGGTCCCCGCTTAGGTACAGGGAGACTGCTATTTAGGGGTACAATGTATTGATTATGTAAATATCTGAATGAATGAGCATTAATCACCCGAGGCTTTCACCTGATTCAAAAAGGAAAGTCCCCGTTGGGACCAACAGTTTATTTGGTGGTAGCCCGTGTGCTACTGAAGTGCCCGTCCCCATTGGGGCTGATGTTGTCCCCATTTCCCCCAAAGACAAGGCTGAGAACTTGCAAGTCACCCAAAAACTATTGGGCTTGTAAATAGTGCCCAACTGCCCCTCCCCGCAATTGCCAGTCCCCGGAGAGGCTGGTTGGAGGAAGGACCTGCAGCAGAGCAGGCTGGGGTCCGGTCACCATCAGGACCAGTGACCATCCTCCGGGTCAGGGGTCCCCTTGGACGTGGGGCCTCTGAAGGACTGCCGGGTGCGTAGCACCGTACCCGTTCCCGCTTGGGTGGCCTGGGCCAGTTCCTGTTTTCCGGACTGGGTAAAAAGGGTGATGCCTGTTTCTTAGGGGCAGCATCAAGGTTCAGGTTGCTTGGGTGGGAAAGCGGATGGACCCAAACACCTTTAATGTTATTAAAATGTTTTCCCGTTTGCAACGGTTCAAGTGATGTGCCTCCCGCAAGGGAAGAAATGAAAAAAATGCTTTTGGATGTTTTACCTGTTATTTATCATTTCAGAAAAAAAAAACCGGTGTGGACGGGCAGCCTGTGGATGGTCTGCATTAAACCAAGGGGGAAGGTGACGCCCTGGACCCCAGGGGTCACAGGTCACAACACTCACCACATACAACCCCACACTAGAAAGGTACCACCAGTCAACCACAAAGACCTGATTGCCTCCCTCAGTGTTAGACAGGCACACCGGGTGGGCGGAGTCAGGCAGAAAGACACGCCCCCCGATGAGTCTGCTGGCCTGAGGCAGGAAAACAGTTAGAGAAGTCAAGAAGTTCTGTTCAGACAGTCAGTGCAGACAGACGGTTCAAACAGTCAGGCAGGCAGACGGCAGTGGCCACCTGCAGGAGACCGGGAATACGACCAGCGGACCCGTAAGGGTCCGGGACAGGGTAGTGGCCCACCGGAACCGAACAGGGGAGCTAACTGGATACCGGAGCACCAGGCAGGGTACTCAGACCCCGACTAGGCTATAAGCCACCACCATAGTCAGATTAACTGATTGTGGTCTGGACCTCAGGGGTTCATTCCCACCAAAGTCCCGTTTGAAGGCAAAAGCCCAACCCGTCTGGATAGTAGCCACCGCCAGAGGCCAGAGATCCAAGGGCCACCGTCTGCGGGCAACAGGGGCTCCTACGACACATACAAGCCGGGGAGCGGACTACCAGTGCCCAGGCACAGTGGTCACACTGCAAAAACAGGTGCAGGAGAAAGGCGGACATTGCCAACCTGACTAGGAAGCTGCAGCCGGCTGCGGGCCCCATTCATTCCTCCGTTTGGTTTACCAGTGACTCTGTGTGGTTTAATTGTGAGTACAACAGTGCCATCAGGCACCGCACCGCGATGCACCGCAACACTGCGCCCTGCACCCCTGCCCACAGCCCGACCGGGCCCCGGGACCAACATCCCCTACCCATGGAGGGGTCAACACCTAGCTGCGCCACTACACCGCTCCCGGGAGTCCCCGTACCTTCACCGCAGCGGTGGTGCTCACCATCACCACAACCCGTGGGTGGCGTCACGAACAATCATCCCAAAAACCAGATACCCGCATCCTCCGTGTGTAATGCCAACCCCCTTGCAGAGCGACGTGACCCCCGGGTCCGTGAGAGGCTCGAGCCACCACCTGTAGAACGCGAGCACGGATCAGAGCGGCTCGGCGACCGCAGCCGAGGCCGCGGGGCGGTACAAGAGCACACCTCCATGTGTTGAACCCATTGCGGTTTTAGGCCAGAGGTAGGCAGTGATAGGGCGTCGGTGCAGGACGGCACCACACTTGGTAATGCAGAACGGTTACGACCAGCTCCTGTCCTACCAGTCCTGCTACTGCGGCACAGTGGCATTAACTGGGCTGCTGCTGCGCCTGCTGTCTATAGGTGTGCCCTCTACGCACACGGACAGCGTACTTAATGGCCCCTGTGTTGTTAACAGGGAGTTCCTGGGCTGAGTGGGTGTGTGGACCCTGTGACGCTAACAGGGTTCCCAGTCTCCAGATACAATTGTCTTCTAACTCGGTTCGGGCTACTATTTGTGTCAGAGGCACCCAGCTCAGTATCCTCCGCCTAACCTTCGGGTTGCCAGCATCTCCTTTTCCATCTAGGAGCATGGTGGACCCCGACTGGCGATTGGGATATATACCACCTTATCCAAATCTGCCAGTCCCCCCGTAACAGATGGTTTTTCTTCAGCAGATGTTACTGTTCCTTAAGCACCAAACCCACGGACACAAACTTTTTTCCCCTTTCCAACACACCTGTTCCCCTTTCCACCAGCATCTGTCCTTTTTCCACTCATTTTGTATATGACCAAATCTGCAACTCTGCAGGGACACCCTACTCAACGCCATCTCAGCACAGCAGCCATCCCTCGGTCCCTCCGATGTGGGCAAGTGAAAGACCATTTCCTTCTGGCCATTACAAAGCGTTGAGATTCACTCTGTGCAGCAGTGGTGTTTAGTGGAAAAGCCGATCTAAGATTGCGTACCAGCTTCTGCTGATACTCCTGCATACATGCGCCCCTTTCTATGGCAGGACTTATTTTGCCAAATTTTGTCTTGTACCAGGGATCTAAGAGTGTGGCCACCCAGTAGTTAGCATTCCTTCGAATTCGGACAATCCGAGAGTCATGTTGTAGGTAGTGCAGCAAGAAGGCGCTCATGTGTCTTGCGCATCCAGGAGGACCAAGTCCTTGCTGTGTTGGTGGCAGAGAGGTGAGAATCATACTTCCTTCCTCTGCCCTCTCCCCCCAACCTCGCACAACAGAAATGTGATCAAGCTCTCCCTCATCTACTAAGTCTTCCATGCCCATCGCCAGTTCGTCCTCCATTTCTTCCTGGGCTCCTGCACCTTCCTCAACAGTTTGGCTGATACTATGCGCCCTTGTTAATCCATCTCCCCCACCATCCCATGCCTGCTGCCTTGGTGCTGCTGAACGTGTGGACCTTGTAGATCTTGTTATCCCTTCCGCATATGACTCCTCCTGTACTTCCTCCCCTTCCTCTTGTCCCACCACCTGACTCTGAATAATGTTTAGAGTGTGCTCCAGCATGTAGATGACAGTAATTGTCATAATGATAATGGCATCATCAGCGCTTAACATCTTTGTCGCCATTTGTAAACTGTGAAGAAGGGTGCATAGGTACTTGATCTGAGACCACGTCAGCAGCGTGATCTGCCCCACCTCTGGATCTCGTTAGCCCAGGCTAACGTGTTGCAGTAGGGTTAGCCGTTGTTGCCACTGGCGCTGCAACATGTGCAGATTCAAATTCCTGCATGTCTGCAAATCGCATTGCAGGCAGTGAACAGGCAGACCGAAAGACTTCTGGAGCAATGCAAGTTGTTCAGCTGCTGGTCGTGAACGGTGGAAGTGAGCACAAAGCGAGCATACCCTCTGCAGAAGGCCATATAGACCGGTATAGTGGTTTAAAAATTGCTGGACAACCAAGTTGAACACGTGAGCCATACAAGGCACGTGTCTCACATTGCCCTGGTGAAGGGCCGCACCCAGGTTTGCATCATTTTCGCGCACGGCTGTTACGTCACCACCGGAGTCCGGTCGCCAGGTGACACCGTGTTCCTTTCGTAGATTGTGCTGTTGATGGGATAGGAGTCGATGACGGCGGCGTCGGTGGCCGCTGGTTTTGCACAGCCACTGGGCAGGGTTACCTTGAGATATGCAGTACCAATGGCTGACTGTAGGTGGTTGTTGTCTCACAGCTGAAGTAACATTATTCAGCTACAACCAATGGGAAGACGTCACACCCTTTTTTAGGCACCTCCTGTCTGCTGACCACTGCCAGACATAGTTCTGAACTTCTGGTTCCTGTTCCGCCCAGTTCTGTTTTGTGATTTTGTGTGCTGACTACCGCTTGTTTCCTGACTACGTCTTCTGCCTGATGATTATGTACCTCGTTGCCCGATCCGCATTAGACCTCTGCTTGTTTTCTGATTAAGTCCTGGCCGTCCGATTCTGTTCCTGTTCCTCAATTCATGCTTTGACCCTGCCTGACTACTACTCTCTCGGACTGCAGCCTTCCACAGGTATTGATCACCTTTGGCCCTGTTTAATTCCAAATCCCTGTATAGGGGTTAAAGGGTTTTAGGATTCTAGGGGTGCAGCTTGTTGAGTGGCTTCCCTCTGGTCTATCCTTTACAGCCCGTATGAGTGTGTGGATCCAGGCAGGCGTTTCACCGTGCCCTCTGCAGAAGGCCATGTAGGCCGGGATAGTGGTTTAAAAATTGCTGGACAACCAGGTTCAACACGTGAGCCATACAAGGCACGTGTGTCACATTGTCCCGGCGAAGGGCCGCACCCAGGTTTGCATCATTGTCGCACACGGCCTTCCCTGGCTGCTGGTTGAGTGGAGACAACCATTGATGAAACTCGGTCTCCAGAGCTAACCGTCCACAACTCCTCAGCGGTGTAACTCACATTTCCCATACATTTCAAAGTAAAGATTTGACCGCCTGATAACGTTGAGCTCTGCTACCAGCATAGTAAGGAGGTGTGCTGGATTCCTTTTGCACAGTTACAACACGGATGGCCTCACCAGACAGGTTTTGAGCGGAGGTTGAGGACCTAGTTGACGTTGAGGAGGCAGAAGCAGTGTAGGAACTTCTACATGCAGAGTAAGGATTGACACACAACTCGTGGGGACGACAAGACTTGTAAAACAGACCCTTCTTCATCTCTCACCATAGTTACCCAGTGCCCAGTCAGCGACATGTAACGCCACTGTCCATGCTTACTGGTCCAAGTATCTGCGGTGAAATGCACCCTGTCACACACAAAGTTTCTCAAGGAAGCAGTGATGTAGTGTGAGACATGTTGGTGTAGCGCGGGCACGCCTTTCTTGGAGAAGGAGTAGCGACTGGGCATCAGCTCTTGGGGCACTGCGATGGGCATAAGGTCTCGAAAATCCTCTGTGTAAAAAGGGTGGAAAGGCAGCATTTCTGTAGCCAACAGATTGCAGCTGCTGAAAGTCAACCTCTTAGGCATGTCATTCCCTTCTAAAATCATGTAAAACACAGCAAGGGGGCTCCAACCACAGTCTCCCTCATTTCCAAAAATTGGGCCACGCACACACCACTTCACTGGCATCAGTTGTCCCCCAGTTGCAATCTTACAAAGATGCTTTGCATGAAGCACTCTCAAAAATACACCAGACTTTCGCCTCCCCTGGATGACACAGGGGTAGAAAAGTCCTATGTGATCCATGACTTGTTCATCTTGATGAACGTTAATGTGTCGCCCTGGGCAAGCCAGGGGACACAGGTCACACACCACTACACCCCACACTCCAGGTAGGCACATCACAGCTAACCACAAATCCTTGTTGCCTTCCTCCAGAGGTTGATGATGCACACCAGGGGGTGGGCCAGGCGGTTGGCTCCGCCCATCGAGGAGCTCACAACACTGGAGGCAGGAAGAAACCAGGCAGATAGCTCAGGGACGAGCTTGAGTGAACAACAGAGTCTAGTCAGGGAGGAGGAAGTGGAAGGAGTGGAGGAGTAGTCTAGACAGAGTGAAAGTGAAAGTAGAAAAGGAGGAAAAGCAAGTAAAGTGACAGAAGAGAAAGACAGCCTGAAGGGTCCAGCTTTGTGAGGGCCAGAACAGCAAGGTCAGCAACGGCGGTGACTGTCTGGAGGGGGACCGTTTGGAAGTTCCTGGAAGGACCCCGTTGGCTGTGTGCCCGGTGGTCTGGAGCAGTGTTCCGAAGGACAGTCAGCACCAGGGCAGGGGCTTCTCGGACCCCGGCAAGGCTAGGAGTCGCCAGATTTGCCAAATCCGTCAGTGACGGGGACGCAGATCCCCCAACAACCAAGTCCCGATTGAAGGCAACAGCCCAACCCGTATTGGAGAGACACCGCCACCGCCACGGCACAAGTTTCTCAGGGCCAGCGCCTGCGGGCAAAGTGTAGAGCTCCTCCGGCCCAGATTGCAGTCGGGGAGCGGGTAACCGGAGGGAATCCACCGCTACCATCAGTCAACACAGGTGCAAGGAAGAGAGACATCACCGTCACCTACCGGGAGTGCAGGTGCAGCCGTCTGTGGGACCGTCCTACCAGCCGTTGGTTTACCGTACAAACTGTGTCCGTGTGTCAGGCTGAGTGAGTACCATAGTGCCGCAAGGCACAGCGCTGCCCCCGCGTCCCTGCGCCCTCCAGGCCCTACACTTTACATCTCATCACCGGGCCCCGGGATCACCAACCCCTACCCACGGAGGGGCAACACAACACCTGGCTGCTCCGCATCACCATCCCCGGGACCCCCATACTGAGCAGCGGTGGTGCAATCACCACAACCGTGGGTGGCGTCACGAACTATAACAATCCCCACACCCAACAAACACCCCCTTTCACTCACGGGCGAGGAGTGTCGCTCGAGAAACCCCGGGATCCGGCCCACAGCTCGAGCCACCAGGAGCAGCCGCCGGACCCGAGCAGAAGGGGTGAGCGCGGTGTGCTGACACCCTCCTCCCCGCCCGCGACATTAGTCTGTCCACATTGTCACTGGACAGATGCGTGCGCTTATCTGTCAGCACACACCCAGCAGCACTGAAGACATGTTCCGAGATAACGCTGGCTGCGGGACACGACAAGATCCCCAAGGCGTAAGTGGCGAGCTCAGGCAATGTATCCAGATTGGAAGCCCAAAATGAGCAAGGCTCAAGTTGCACAGTAATGGCATCGATGTTCACTTGCAGATACTCCTATATCTGTGTCTGCTCCTCTTTTTACTCGTCCAGCTCTTTTTTGTTTTCGCATGAGTATATGTCCTTGTCCCTTTCCCATGTGTTTGTGGTGTCTTGAGAGTTGTTTGTCACCTTTTGGACACCTTTTGAAGGTGTTTTCTGTGTTTTTATGTGTTTGTGTTTGCCTCCCATTGTTTTCAATGGGGTTCGAGTGGTTCGTTTAATGGTTCGTCAAACGTTCATCGAACAGACCCTCCGTTCGGCGAACTGAACGGAACTCGAACTCTAGGGCGGTGGCTCATCTCTATTCACAAGTTAATGGCGGTGGAAAGAATATGGGTGGACACACTGTATATGGGAATACCCCTTTAACCACATATAACCCATTATTGTGACCTTAATGATTGCAACTAAGATTACAATACAATTGAAGTTAGATATGTACATGTTATGTATAAGTGGAGGATGGCTCTTAGATCCTTTCATTGGTGGATGATGATGGGACCTGAATCTGGCTTTTACCTGCTCGGAAGTCATCTCAGGTCTTAGGGGTACTTTGCACACTACGACATTGCAAGCCGATGGTAGCGATGCCGAGCGCGATAGTCCCTGCCCCCGTCGCAGCTGCGATATCTTGTGATAGCTGCCGTAGCGAACATTATCGCTACGGCAGCTTCACATGCACTTACCTGCCCTGCGACGTCGCTCTGGCCGGCGAACCGCCTCTTTCCTCAGGGGGCGGGTCATGCGGCGTCACAGCGATGTCACACGGCATGTGGCCAATAGAAGCAGGGGGGGCAGAGATGAGCGGGACGTAAACATCCCGCCCACCTCCTTCCTTCCTCATTGCAGCCGGGACGCAGGTAAGGCGATGTTCCTCGCTCCTGCGGCTTCACACACAGCGATGTGTGCTGCCACAGGAACGAGGAACAACATCATATCATTGGTCCTTCCGAAATTATGGAAATGACCGACGCTACACAGATCATACGATTTCGACGCTTTTGCGCTCGTTAATCGTAGTAAAAACGATTCACATACTCCGATGTCGACAGCGACACCGGATGTGCGTCACTTTCGATTTGACCCCACCGACATCGCAGGTGCGATGTCGTAGTGTGCAAAGTACCCCTTAGAATGGCCCTTTCAAAAACAATTGATGTTACATAGTAAGCTACTCATCTCTTCTAGAAAATGTATGGTTAATAAATTAGACGATTTTATAAAGCTTCCAAGTTCTATTAGTGAAATATTATATAGGATAAAATCTTTCTGAAGATAAATGATATTGGGATCAGATTTACACTCCTTTTTGAGTTGACTGGAGTTGTACGTCTCATTAAAGTCATAAAGTAAAAATCTCATCAATGTGATACCTCTAATCTGGTCACAAGCTGGCTTCTTCACACACGCTGGCACAGCGGTGACATTTGTAACCTAAATGTCTGAGCGAAAACTGTTCACTGGCAGCATACTGTGGATAAAACATGGAGTATTTCATTAAGTGAACGCTATAAATAATGATGGAGAAGATGGATATGCGTAGAAATAAGAAGAGACAACAGAAACTTCTCTTGCTTTCTAAGGTCAGTCACATTGTTATAGAAGACACATATGAGAAGGAAACAAAAGATGGAGAGCCATATTATGTGATCAAATAACCAAGCAGAAGAAAAAAAATGAAAGATAAAGCATTGACTTTGAATATATTTATAAAGACACCCTCCATATGATTGGGCTTAGCACAACTCAAGGGGTTGATTAATCTTGGATTTTAAAGTAAGAGCCATTTATATAGCCAGGATTCTCTTTAGAGTCACATCAGTTTGGCGCCAGAATATTTGAGCCTGAGGCTTGCAGTTAGTTTAGGTAGGCATAGTAAACCTGTCACGCTGTAGTTATTGCACAATCACCATTTGGGATTACCGTGTAGATGACTACGGCATCTAAAGGCCGCTTTACATGCAACGACGTATCTAACGATATGTCGTCGGGGTCATGGAATTCGTGACACACATCCGGCATCGTTAGTGGCGTCGTTGTGTGTGACACCTACGAGCGACCGCTAGCAATCAGAAATACTCACCAAATCGTGGATCGTTGACACGTCGTTCATTTTCCCAATATCGCTGCTCGTGCTGGACGCAGGTTGTTTGTCGTTCCTGAGGCAGCACACATCGCTACGTGTGACACCCCAGGAACGACGACCAACAGCCTTCCTGCATCCTCCGGCAACGAGGTGGGAGAGACATTACTGCGTCTGCTCTCCACCCCACCTTTTCTATTCGTGGGCCGCTGTGTGACATCGCTGTGACACCGCACGAACCGCCCCCTTTAAAAAAGAGGTTGTTCGCCGGCCACAGCGACGTCGCTAGGAAGGTAAGTGCACCAGTGACTATGTAAGGGGAATACATGGAATAGCAGAAACTGCTGTGTGAATACTGACTTGTAAAATTCAATAGCTATATGTAAGAGTGAAAATGTGAAAAATGGAATCTGCATTACTGCCATGAATATATGAATCAAGAGAAATTTAGCTACTGAATTGATCAATGCAATAGAGCCCCAACACTACGCCAAAGTATTTCTCTACGTTGGGGTCCCTAGCTTGTGTGTGTCCTCTCATGCAGTTAAAAAACTTACCGTGTTGGGAAGCTGAGACCCAGGCTATACATAGTCTTACATAGTCACTGGTGTGCATACCTTATCTCCCCATAGTGATGTTTTTTTAGGTTTTTGCACCCAGTTCAGACTTAGAATGGTGTTCCAAACGTTATTCCTTATTTGTTAGGAAGGTAAGTGCGTCTGACGCTTACAAGCAATATTGTGCGCCACGGGCAGCGATTTGCCCGTGACGCATAAACAACGGGGGCGGATGCTTTCGCTGGCGACATTGCTAGCGATGTCGCTGCGTGCAAAGCAGCATTAATTCTTCGCAATTGAGGATTCTGTGTGGACCACAATGATCTCACTAGGTGTTGCTAAGGCCTATCACGAACTTTAGGCAATATTTGAGCTCATACAGGAGGGAACTGGTGTTGAGCAATATAAGTACACGTTATTTGTTTATGTTATTACACACCCTTGCTGGCTAAGCAGCTGTTGTATATTATAATTTGTTCGGTCATTTCAGGAGACACTGAGGAAGGATCCTGCATCAAAGTTCACTATTTTTATATTGGGGCTAGGGAATATTTACCGTAGTTGCAATTTAGAGTGAATTTATGGTAAGTTTGTAAGCTGTTGTGCTGTACCACAGGCGGCTCGTATAACACACCCATTCAATTCTTTCAGGTTAAAGGTTATTAATAGGTAGTTGGCTGTTGAATTATCCAATTGTGACACCTCTGGACTATTGGGTCGTCACAGGGTATTGCATAAATCTGCCCTCCCACGTAGTATCCACCTCCTTCTTGGTTTTGGGTCCCTAACTACATGGTGCTGCCTACATCACTAATCAAATCCTAGATACACCCTGCACCACACCCACCAAACACACCAGTGGATGGCTTGAGTGGAAAAGGGTCGCCCACCTGGGGGGGTTGGAAAGGGGAGGTCAGGAGTGTCAAGAAGGAGAGAGTTGAGCTTGAGAAGTAAAAGTGAGAGGTGGTCAGGAGCAGGGCTTCTGGAAGCTATCTAGGTGGCAGACGGTGGTCTTGGCATAGAGGAGCTGGACCCCCGTTCGCAGGGGATCGTGGCAAGGGGCACGAAACTGTCAAGGAGGACAGCCGGGAGCCTTGCACCATCACCGGGCTGGGACCAAGGCACGACGGGGTACGTGGACCCTAGGTCAGGGAGTAGCTTCAGGCAACCTGAAAATTTACCTGAGGAGATTATAGCCTTCAAGATTTTTTCTCCACCCGCTCCAAAATCAGGGTACTAGCGCAACAAGGGGGATATGACTTTCCACTTAAAACGGTCCAGAAAATCCCAAGCGTGAACCCTGAGAGCAAGCTCCCACACTTAGCTATAGTGGGGAGCGGGACCCGGCAGGTTTCATACTACCGGCAGGATCTTCAGAGAAGTAAACGTAGTGCCAGGAGGCAGGTCACGGATCACCAGGCAGCACCATTGGGGACGGGACCCGAACTAAGGACCCCTCAGCGGCAGCAGTATCTAGAACTTTGAGCCACCGCGGATCCGGAACCGAGCAGCTCAGCTGCTGGCACGGGGGCGGCACACAATCACGCCTGTAGGTAACACATAGTGTACATATTGTAGTTGACACATATTGTAAGATGCCACGCTTTATTGCAAAAGGGTCTCAGCCTCTTTGCTGAGTGTCTGTGAATTGAGCATTTTCGCCTGTTTTGATTACGTTCATATCCAAATTGAAGTAAAGAACTTTAGCTGGTTGATTTAGTTTTGGAGATGTCTATTTCCTGTTTGTGACTTTGATATATCCTAAAGAGGCTTCCCCGGTACACGGCTTACAACTTGGCGTAGTTGGCAGGATACAGCGACTGTTACGGATGGGAATGCGGCAGGAGTCAACTCACCGACATCAGCAACACCAGTCCAGGCCCCAGCACAGGCAAGCCAGCTTGCCCTAATGTCATGAGTGCAATCTGCCATGTCACCTCAGGTAGGGTAACTTCCAGCGGGGACTTTGTTCCCTCTCTTGGTTAGGTTTGATGGTAGCAACATCGGCCTTCAGGATTGGATGGAGAGGGTTCGGAGTGCAGTCAAGATGTGTAGCCTGACTTTGGAATTACAGGCAGAAGTAGCTCTGAATGCCCTAGAGGGTGATGCCCGACGGACACTGATAGTGCACCCTGAATCTGAGAGAGACACCATAGAGAGGGTATTTACCCTGTTGGAGAGGGTCCATGGGGCCCGTGTGCAAGTGGCGCAGCTGAGGAGTGGATTCTTCAATCGGCCCCAGCGTTTCCCAGCAGAGAAACTCTTATGCAGTATGCGAACGCCTTGCAGGAAGCAATGCAGGAGATCCGGAGACATGACTCCACGGGCATGGGCTCTTTTCAGGAGCTGGACAAGATCCTGAGTGACCAGTTCATTGCTGGGATAGACCGTCTTCATATTACACTCCTCACTTCACCCTAGCTGCACCTCACTGAATTTTACCTCAGAACTCAGCTCCTTCTAGGGCTCACACTCAAGCGTAGGTTTTATCTCAAGTGAACAACCCCAGTAAGGGAGTGTGGACAAATGTGTGTTTGTATGTAGTGAACAGCAGAGAGAACTGTATGGCTACGTGTGCACGTGTGCGTAATTCATGCAGTTACGCTGTGTTTTGTAGCGCAGCATAACTGCATGCGTCCCGCGTCCCCTGCACAGTCTATGGAGATTGTGCAGGGGCCGTGCGCACGTGGCGTCTTAGAGCGCAGCGCTTCGGCTGCTGCCCGAAGCGCTGCGTTCAAGAAGTGACATGTCACTTCTTCCGTGTGCTTTGCCGGCAGCTCCTGCTCTGTCTATGGCAGGAGCTGCAGGCAGAGCGCATGGAATCGGCTTTTTTTTTTTCTCTATGGACATTTTCTGCAGCGATTTGAAGCACACATGTGCTCTTCAGATCGCTGCAGAAATTTCTGCAGGGCTTGTACGCAACGTGCGCACATAGCCTATCTCTTTACAGCTAACAATACATGTTATACAGATAGACATACACATACAGTTATTTGTGGCGACTAGGCACAGGGCACCACAGTAGGGTCTCATATAACCCAGCAGCGCCTGCTCCTTCACTATACACAGATATCACATGACTGTCGTGTATAAAGGAGTAAGCACCATCAGCACATGCTATTACTGCGTACACAGCTCCTCCTTAATGCTGTTTATGCAGAGATGGAGCAGTCACTGATGGTAATGGGACTTTCTATGAGGACCTTGTGTAGCTGCTACTATGCGTTTCTATGCATTGACATTTTAAAACATCACTGCAGAGTAGGAGCGGGAACGTCTGAACGCTTAAAGTCTGTGGACAGTCCTGAATCAGTTAAAGCAGGCTCGCTGAAGGATGTTGTACGGACCGCGGAGAACTGGGAATATCTGGTTTTCATCTAATATATAAAGCTCAGTGTATGTGTGTATGTGTGTGTGTGTGTATGTGTGTGTGTGTGTATGTGTGTGTGTGTGTGTGTATGTGTGTGTGTATGTGTGTGTGTGTGTGTGTGTATGTGTGTGTGTATGTGTGTGTGTGTGTATGTCCGCTAAAGGAATCCGCACCGTCGCATTTACAATCACGAAATTTTGCACAGACACCCCATGTGACTCAGGGAACGTCATAGACTATGTTTGGGCGGGAAAATGTAACCCCGTGCTTTCCAGTTACGTTACAAAATACTACAGCCATTAAACTGAATGTAGCTGGGAGCTATAGTAGGCTATAAATAGCAACTGTCAGTGGTTGCTATAGGAACAAAATAAACTGTTACTATAAGATAGGATAGAGGATAGAGAGAGACAGAAAAAGACAGACAGACATAGAGAGACAGACTGGGAAAGAGACAGCCGGAGAAAGAGACAGCCGGGCAAAGAGACAGACCAGGCAAACAGACAGCCGGGCAAAGAGACAGCCGGGTAAAGAGACAGCCCTGGAAAGAGACAGCCTGGGAAAGAGACAGCCGGGCAAAGAGACAGCCCGGGAAAGAGACAGTCCTGAAAAGAGATAGCCGGGCAAAGAGACAAACGCCCAAAAGACAGCTGGGCAAAGAGACAGCTGGGCAAAGAGACAGACTGGGCAAAGAGACAGCCGGAGAAAGAGACAGCCGGGCAAAGAGACAGCCGGGCAAAGAGACAGACCAGGCAAAGAGACAGCCCTGGAAAGAGGCAGCAGGGCAAAGAGACAGCCGGGCAAAGAGACAGCCCTGGAAAGAGACAGCCCTGGAAAGAGACAGCCCGGGAAAGAGACAGCCCTGAAAAGAGACAGCAGGGCAAAGAGACAGACGCCCAAAAGACAGCTGGGCAAAGAGACAGATGCCCAAAGAGACAGCCAGGGAAAGAGACAGCCCGGGAAAGAGACAGCCCGGGAAAGAGACAGCCGGGCAAAGAGACAGCTGGGCAAAGAGACAGACCAGGCAAAGAGACAGCCCTGGAAAGAGGCAGCCGGGCAAAGAGACAGCCGGGCAAAGAGACAGCCCTGGAAAGAGACAGCCCTGGAAAGAGACAGCCCGGGAAAGAGACAATCCTGAAAAGAGACAGCCCTGGAAAGAGACAGACGCCCAAAAGACAGCCGGGCAAAGAGACAGATGCCCAAAGAGACAGCCAGGGAAAGAGACAGCCCAGGAAAGAGACAGCCCGGGAAAGAGACAGCCGGGCAAAGAGACAGCCGGGCAAAGAGACAGCCAGGCAAAGAGACAGCCCAGGAAAGAGACAGCCTGGGAAAGAGACAGCTCGGAAAGAGACAGCCCGGGAAAGAGACAGCCGGGCAAAGAGACAGAGAGAGACAGACAGACAGATACAGAGATTGAGACGGATAGACTGATGCAAATACAGAGAGATAGAAACAGACAGACAAGGAAAGAGACAGACAGCGACAAACAGACAGAGACTGGGAGAGAGACAGAGAGACAGTTACTATCCCGGGCAACACCCGTGTACTAC